>NW_023270268.1:162226-180826 GCF_011800145.1 Mirounga leonina
GAGATCTCACAGACTCTCAATGCTCCAATGCTGTTTCCCCAGTTCCAGCTCTCTTCCAGACCCCTATTACAGAATTCTAGTGGCCTACTGGACATATGAATTGGGTGTCCCTCATCACCTTAAATTCAGTCAAAAATGGACTTTCTTATCAACTTGCTTTCCTGACTACCCAGGTTCTGTTAATGAATCCAAATATTGGCCAAACCTCGTAATTCTCCTTCCTCTTTATTGTCCCGTGGATTCTTCCTGCACAATGTGTCACCTGTCTCTCTATTTCTATTCCACTCAATATTGTTCAGGCAATGATCACCTCATATCCATTCTGGGCACTGGCCTCTTACCGGGGCTTCCAACCACTGGTCTCACCATTCATCCCAGAGTGGTCACATGCATTAGAATAATTCTCCCAAAATACCGTTTCTAACACATCAACCCCCACCCATCAAAATTTTCCTAGCCTCAACCGTTAGGCCCTGTTCAAGAGACCCCATGCTCCTCAAAACAGTTCTTCCTTATTCCATCTCAGTGGGGTTCAATGAACCCCCACTTAGAGTTTCTGCTTATATCCTCTGCTCTGGTGCCTACCACTTTTCTCCCCCCTTCAATTTGCTCCCCCATTTTTCACTGTCACATCCCACTGCTACCTCATCCACGAAGCCTCTCCTACCCACCCTGCCCATAATGATTTTGCTCTATGTTTACAATGTCCATATTGCTCATTTTCATGGCATCAAATGCCTGGGAACAGGTATCACTTAATGTATCTTACAAGGATACCTCTTCTTGCAGTTGACTGACTCTCTGCCAACTAGATAAGAAGCTCTTTGAAAGTAGTGACTGTGTACTGTATCTCTCTGGTCCCCAACAGTGCCTTACCCATGACATGTGCTAGACAAAAACTTGCTAAATGCATGAATGACTGGAGAATAAGCAAAAGGAACAGATAAAGTCACTAGGAAAGGAAGACAGAGGGCAGGGCAATGAGGGATTCCAACGGGGTGGGTTAGAGGGAGATAAAGGAAATGAGACTTGAGGAGAAAAAGGAGGCAGGATTTGAGGCCAGAGCTGGGGAGTTGAGTACCCGAGTGCCCACTGGGGAGGAGGTCATGAGGAGGCTCCAGGCGGCCTCCAGAGGCTGAACCCTCACTGAAGGGTGAGGTAGAAAGAGATTCTTCTGTTGTACCCAGGGTTGTCGTCTCCTCCAAACACATTTCCTGTTCCTGTACAGTACCTGAAACCTAGAGACAAGAATTATAATTGGATTCAAAAGAGCATCCTTCAAGGTATAGAATCCAAAACCTCTAGAAATACCCCCAAAAAGAAGCCAGGAAAAGAAGAGCCATTGTCCTTCCAGCCCCACCAGTACAGCCTACTGGGAGAAAAACTGTCAAAATAGGATCTATAGCTTGCAATCCTGCTTGCTATCCCTCTGTTGAACCTCTTGGTAGGAGCCTGAAGACCAGATTATATAACCATTTCCATTTTGTCAATTCTTCAGACACAAATTTGCTCATGAAGAACAATCTAGAAAAAGGAGCCAGGAGGGCAATTCTATACACTCCTTGTGACCTTAGTCTACAGAAAAGACCAACCAGAAGTACCTAGAAAATAAAAAATGATAGATGTATATACGTATACATGCACATAGAATGCTACTGAGGCTGACAGCAGAAGCAACAGCCCAGAATAGTGGCTGACAAACCTCAAGAGAGCTTTTCCAATTTCTCTCAGCAAAAGTGTTTCTTCTTCAGAGAAGCCATTCCTAACCACACTGACAAAGCAAGGGTAGTAGTCACTCTCTCTCAAATTACCTGATTACATTTTCTGTGTCTTAACCCTTAAATTATCTTATTTATGCCTTTATTGTCTATTTCTCCCCCAATGAAATAAAAGCTTTTTGAGGGTAAGAACTTTGTCTTGATCACTTGTTCCTAGAACAATGCTTGGCCCAATGTTGGTGTTCAGTTAAAATCTGTTGACTGATTTTCTCTTGATACTTTTTTTTTCTCGATACTTACCATTAGTTTTTACGGTTATCTGCAAACCCAGTTTTCAATATGTACTAGCCCTCCAAAATAAGGTATATAAAAAGTCAAATAAGATCAGGTAATACCAATCTTTAGAGACCTTGAGAATACCTCAGAGATAGGTATTTCTAACCCTTGCTTATTGTCATCAAACCAGCTCCTCACAATCTCATGGTTATTTTTTTCACCAGCATTTGGAGCTGAAAACCTAAAATACCATCTAAATGAATCACATTTATAGGCTCATTTGCTTGCACTGCCACGTACACAGTACAGCCTAAGGTGAAAATAACTTCTTCACAAATCCTGCTGGATTTGCTCCATTGGGTTACATCTGCTGAGATGTGAAGGGACTCTCTCCTTTACTGTATATCTCTCCAGCATAATGATAGAAACAGGAGGCTCCCTGGAGTCTCCACTGGACAGTTCTTATAAATGGGAGTTACGGCTCTTAAATACAGCTGCTGTGGGTATTGGAAGAAGATAGAACTTAACTGCATCATGATAACACAACCTTGAAATTCACCAACAATTAAATGCTTGTCCAGTTCCCATTCATTACCTAGGATTCAGACTCCCAGGTTTCTTTTCTTTGTAGGCAAAAAAACCCCGTTCCAATTTTCATTCTAAGATGGCACTCCACAGCAAGCTACTAGGGGAAAACTAGTGGCTTAGAACCTAGGGAGCTAGAAAATTCTGATTCCCACACTTGGTGGTAATCAGCAATAACCACACTTCAGTTAAATCTCATGGACAAAGAGAACTTTCACTAATTCTGCCATCTGAGATGAGTCAATCTCTCTGTGCTTGCATCACTTGTCAAATGGAGATACGATTACTATCTGCATATTTTGTAAGCCTGCTAGGAACTGAAATAAGATACAGGATATAAAAGCATTTTGTAAACTGCATGATTCTGCAGCCCTGCAGGGATTGCTCTACAACCCTCTCCAGCCCCAAAGTGCACATATACACATGCTCGCTCCTGCTGAGCAGAATGAATCTGATCTGCCCTGATATTCCTTAATCTTCTCCTGGCAAACTGCCATGAAAAAGTATGTTTATTCATTTAGCCATAAATATATTTTCTGAGCCTATGGTAGGAAAGACAGTCCCATTCTCATGTCTTCCACATCAGAAAAAACTTAAGCTGACAATAACGGCAGAGTAAGAAATAGAGTCCAAAGACCCATCCCAATCAGGATGAGCCTGATTCAATCAGTTACAAAACCTTAAAATCAGAGCTGAAAGTTCCATGAAAAAGTAATTCTGCATGTAGACAACAGCTTCAGCCTGTGCCTGAGTTCCAGCTGGCCCTTCCTGATGGCCTGCTCTACAGATTTCCGACCTGTACTGCCAGTCCTCATAATCATTTAAACCACTCTGTAGCAAATCTATAGATATATACACAAATATAAATATACAATATGTATAATTTCCTGCTGGCTTTGCTTCTTTGGCTACACCCTGACTGATACACATGGTCATGGAGCTAGTTAGCTCTGTGTTCCTAGAAGCCAAATTTCCCACTGTTATCACACTGCTGACTCTCCAACTTCTCTAATTTGAATTACCTTGGCTTTAAATTTGAGAGAACCCTAGGAAACAGGGTAAACCAAAATGAGAATTAAAGAAAAAAAAAGAAAGACACTGGTTGGGTTTGGAAAGTTAGAAAAGAAACCAATGATTATGAGGCCCAGAAGTGTCACCTCTCATCAAGAACCTAAAATGCAGAAAGAGAGATAACAGACTCTGAGAAGTCCAAGGAAGTAAATAATGAGAACTTCTCAAATGAAGGTCCGTGTTATCAACATACCCAAAAATCTACTCCCTACCACACTCCCCCATTCTAACCAGTGGGCAGATCCTCTACATGCCAGGAGTACTGTGTAGATCTCCAGGTTGAAGCAAGGCTCACGACACAGTAGTTCACAAAGCAATGCACAGAGTTTGTCTGGGAACTGTATTTTTGTTTATGACTTGAAGCACAAAACTATTTCCTTGCTATCCATGGAACTGGCTCAGGAATCCTAAAGGTAAACCAGCCTAGAGCCTAGGGAACAGAGAATGACTAATCCAACCACCAGAGAAGGGGTCCAGATGCCATTCTGGGCTCATCTGCTTACCTCTCCTAGGTGTCTCTGAAAATCCTCCACCACGGCCACAGCCTCCTCGCCACTCTCAGGGTGATGCAGCTGCACCCAGGTCCGTAACTCCCCAGGCAGGATGCTCAGGAACTGCTCCAGCACCAGCAGCTCCAGGATCTGCTCCTTGGTGTGTACCTCTGGCATCAGCCACCAGTGGCAGAGCTCCCGGAGCCGGCTCAGTGCCTCCTGCGGCCCAGACATCTCATGGTAACATAACTGCCTGAAGTGCAGCCGGAAAATTTCACAGACAGGAGGGTGGTTCTTTTGGAGACTGCAGCCCTGACCCCAGGTCTGGCTCCCTGGCTCCTGCTTCATGGTCTGGCGCCCCTCCTGTTTCTGGAGAACGGCACCCCTAGGGAGGAGACCTAAAGTTCCCCTGCCTTGGGTGGCCATTGTGACCTCCAAGAGAAGCTTGTTTCAGCTGCAGTTTGTCCAATTAAAATGATGTTTTGTAATTCAGGTCTCAGGAGCTGTTTTCAGAGTTGGGGACAGAGGGCAATGGGGGTGTCACCTACAAAAATATCAAGAGAGAAATCAGTCCCAGAGTGTTCAGCCCCAGGCTGACAACAGACTATCTACAGTTAAAAACCAAAGCTCCAGGGGTGCCTGGGTGTCTCAGTCAGTTAAGCATCTGACTCTTGGTTTCCACTCAGGTCATAATGTCAGGGTCATGAGATCAAGCCCCATGTAAGGCTCGGTGCTTAGTGCAGAGTCTGCTTAGGACTCTCTCACTCTCCTAGTGCCTCTCCCCCTGTTCACATACTCACTCTCTCTCTCTAATAAATAAATAAATAAATAAATCTTTTAAAAAAAAAGTCTCCAGGAAAAAAAGGAGGGAGGCACAACCAGGGAAGTCTCTAAGCATCTCTCCAAGGGACTTCCCTTCTTAAACTTTCAGTGGCTCCCATAACCTACAGGATAAAACCTAAATGTCTATGCCTAGCATTCACAGCCCTTCACCACCTGGCCTTGGGCCCTGTTCTAGACACACCCCTTACCACTCTCCCCGGGTACCCAGGCTAGAGAAGCTGCAATAACCTCCAAATGAGGAATATGCAAGATGACCCAAAGGGTATATTAAGAACACACTAAGTTGTTACTTATCTCCTATTTATGTTTTATAATGTGTACTGAAATTTGTAAAATAATACATAGATTTAATTTATAAGTAAACCTATGCTGGAAGTGAATGCTCAAAGCTCTTCTACTCTCCTCTATTGTGACAGAGATGCACAATAAACTTTGGGACTAAAGCTCTAAAGACACAATTAGAAGCCACACATACTCTTGTCCTGTTTGGATTTTTCTTCTTCAACTTTTGACAAACTCTCACTCATCTGTCAAGACCCAAAACAAATGCCATTTTCTCCTGAATGCTTGTTTTCCTGATTGCCCCATGCAGGAAGAAAGCTGGTAGCCTCCTTCTCTGTACTTCTCACTGAAACACTGTTGTTTTAACTAGTTTATGCACAACTCGCCACTCACACCCTCTTAGTAGACAGCCACCAAAGGAGAGGTACCCAATGGAGTCAGTAAATGCTAGACCTTTTTCTACTCAACCACCTCCCCTAGAAAACCTTCCTGATCTCTCCAGGCTTAAGTGTGGTTATTGCTTCGGAGAGCCTACAGTACCTTTTTCATTCAAACCTCTACTAGAACACTTATCACACTGTTTGTGGTTTACACTTCTGTCTCCCCCACTTCGGGTAAGGACTCAAGGGCAGGGCTAGTTTCCAGTCTTCTTTTGTATATATACACTCTGTGTGTGTGTACACATACACCTTTAGTAAACGAATGAATGTGGTTCATTTACCTGATACTGAAGTGGGGGAAGACACTTTTATCCAGTTTATATACCGTAAAACTCTGAAAATCAGTACCTTAGTGGTAACTAGGGCATCAATGCTAGTCACCATGCATCTCAGTACCCTCGGTAAGCTACTTCTCTCTAGGCTTCAATTTCTGTTAAAAAAAAAAAAAGAACTTTAAAATAATCTGTTAACTCTGCTCTGAGATCCCACACCTGTAAAAAGTTCTGATAAAATGATCCTACCTACTAGTTCCGAATGCTCAGCAGCTAATCTCATCTGCACTTTTGGGTCTCCAAGTGACACTTCACGTTTTTAATTTCAAGACTGTCTGACCCACTTCTGACGCTTTGTATTGTCTCTCAGCGCAAGGCTGGGAAAATACCCATCTACATTTTGCGTTAAACCAGGGCTTCTGCGGCGCAGCTCACCTGCCCATGTCTGCCTTTTTCTCCGCTGTACCGGCAGGTGCCGGGCTCTCGGCCAGGCACAGTTGGTCAAGGGTACCGGACAAAGAGGCGGCTCTACAACTGGCAGCTTCAGAGTTCACAGGGACCGCGCCAATGGCCGCGGAGGCAAAGCGTGTACCGGGCCGGCGTCGCCGATCAGGGCTGCGGGCGGCCGCGGCTCCAACCCAGCGACCCCGGCCCGGACAGCACCTCCCTCCCCGCCCCTGCTCCGCTCACCCGGGTACAGTCGCGGCGACCCCTGCGTGCGGGACACAGTCGTAGCCCGCGGAAGCGAAAACAATGGCCGAGCCGGAAGAGAGAATAGGGACCACTTCCGGCCCCTCCAGGATCCCGGAAATCTCTGTGGCGAAGGTGGGCGCGCGCTTCCCCGCCCTCGGATGGGAGAGCGGGACCGCGGGAGCCAGTACAACCTGCACCCGGGCCAGCCCGGGCCACCTCGGAACGGAGAGAGGGCGGGGCCTAAAGGTTTCAGGCTGCGCACGTGCCCCTCTCAGACCGTTCAAAGTCTGAGCTACGCATATGCACCCCAGCTCTGCCCCTACCCCTTCTGCTGACCTTGGGAAATACACCCAACTTCTGCATCTGAAAAATGCAGAGCATAATGTGTGCTTCATAGGACTATGAATGTTGACAGGGGTAACATACAGACACCACATAGCAAAAGGCCTGGCATATACTGTATGTGATGCCCAGGGCATTTTCACCCAATCTGAGTTTCAGTGAACAGGCATCTCCATCCTATTAATGAAGAAACAGGCCCAGTGACTGATATTTTGGCCAATGGATGTGGTTAATCTTTCCTAAACTTAAGCACTGGCAATCTGCTGTCCAAGAAAGGGCCCCCATGGAGTGTCAAGGAGCAGATAAAAAGTGGAAAGGTAAGGGGACAGCATAATCTAGATGCACTTGTCTAGTATCTGGGTGACAGGAGCTACCCAGGTGGTCTTCACCTGGAAGAATGATTTGCATACAGAAGCAGGATGTGAACAGGTCCCTGCTGCTAACATGATTGAGCAGGCCCTGAAGCCACAACCTCTAGATATAATGGCCATGGATGAAGGGCAGAGGATAAGACCAGCCACTTTCCCATAGAAGTAGCTGTATCTTATGTAGCTTTTTGTATCCCAGAAGGTAGGTCATTTACAGGCTGCAAAGTAACAGTCTCCTGGGATATCCAGGCGTCAACAATATCTCTAGGGTGTTCTGGGCCAACCGCTGGACCTGACATGTCCCTCAGTTCCCTGCACAAGCCAGGACAGAAACAAAGGCATCAGAAGACCTGTAGAGTTTTCACAAGCTCTAGAGGAAGTCTCTTGGAGTAGTCTTTGCCCACTCAGCCTAAAGGGTGTCCTTCTGATATTAAGGTCACCCCCTACATTTGGAAACCTCACAGGGAGGTCTTGGCTATCTCATCCTAGCTTCTGCCTGTCATTGCCACTGGATGTGGCCCATTGGTCCATTAAGGCCTCAGAGACTCAGGGTTCTTAAGCAAGAAATCTCTTAAGGCTAGGCCAAATGCTGTCAGCTCCAATTTTCAGGTTTCCCTGATCATGTGTTGTCCAGCAGTTCTAGCTGCTTTGGAGTATGTAGGAGACAAGATCTGGAAAACAAGATTGAGTTCTTTTATTCCTTAGAGCTGCTTCATGCCCAGGCAGTTGGCTTTCATTGTCTGTGAGGGCCAGCTTCATCAGGGCAGTATGTCTAAACTTCATAGGTCCCTCTGTGGCCAGCACTGTGGGTCTGATCTACCATGACTGGGTTGAGTCCCAGTGGGAAAGACATGCTCCATGATGCCTCCCATATAGCATTTTTGGGACACCCGCATTTGGGCCAAAGAGATCTGAGGGAACACCACCCTGACCTTTCTGAGAAACCATCACACTAGCTTTGGTATGAGAGCTAACAGAAATTCTATTTGCCTAAAGCAGCATTCATCAGTTCTGAAGCTCCACCCATGTTCCCATCACTGTGAAAGGCACTATCATTCACCCAGGGACCCAAACTAGAACCCTGGATGTCATACCATGGGCTGGGTGACCATGGCCAAGTTACTGGGCCTTTCTGTGCTGCAACTTCCTCATCTGTAAAATAAAGATAAGAATAGTACCTAAATCATAGCATTAATATGAGGATTGGATGAGATATATATATATAACACATTTAGAATGGTGCCTGGCACATTGTAGGTATAATAGGTGTTTTCTAGTATGGTTCCTCCCACTTCTTTATCCACTGTATCCAGATTACTGCCAAGGCCTGCTATCTTTGACCCATTTGTTTGTAATAATAATAATAATAGTAATAAACAACAAACTTTTGATTTAAGGAGACCACAAAGACCACACCCAAACTGCTCAGACCTTGTGACATTATCTGTGTGGACAGTCCCCTCTTCAACAGCCAGGAACTCTTATACACCTTAAAAATAAGGTAGGTCCCTAGAATATGGGCAGGAAACCCCAGGTACTGTGCTTGAATGGGAGTGGATGTTGCCCAAGAGCAGAGACTCTCCTATTACCTTGAAATTTTCTATTTGTTCTTCAAGACTTAGCTGAGAAACCTCCTTCTCCAGGAAGCCTTCTCTATATCCCATCTGTCTCCTTGGATTAGGTGCTCCTTCATTTGTATTTGTCACAGTCCTTATTTGTCACACTGTGTTAACATTGTTTACTTGTCAGCCTTCTCCACTGTACAGTAAGCCCTATGTGAGCTGATACCATGTCTCTCTGGTTCACATTTGAGTCCCCAGGCACAAACTCCTCTTTCTATCCCAAGCGGCTGTCTTTCTCTAAACCCCATTCATTCCTGTTCTTTATTACTCTATTTATTTCTGCTAATGGTGTTCCAGCCCATTATGAGCACGAGGGGGGCCAGTGACACTAATGAAATATGGCTTGAGTTAGACATGGTGGGGAGGGGCACGGACTGTTCTCTTCGACTTTGAGCCTCAGGGACCCTCAGTCCTACTCTCTGGAAGCCAATCCCAGGCAGGGAGACCAATGAGATAAGCAGGCCTCTGAGCTTCCTAGATGGAACTGGAAGTTGCTCCAGGGACCTGAAGACCACAAGGGAATTGCTTCTGGCACATCTTTAGTTCAGGACTCTTTCCAAGCCACTTGCTAGTGGGATGGCAGCTGGGCAGGGGTGGGCGGTGCTGGTGTGTGTGCCATGTCCCAGCCCTGCAGTGGGAGCTGTGGTCCCAGGCTGCCTCTGCCCATTGTTGGTGCTGGTATTGACCTTCACTCGCAACACAGATGGGGAGACTGGTCCAGAGAGCAGTGGAAACCTTCTGGTGACCCCAGTGCATCAGCGAAAGTATTTGGTGGGAATGCTGGCCTCTGCCTCCACACCTAGTACCATCCTGTCTCACCATGCTTCCTTCCCAGGGGCTCTACCCCAGTAGTTTTAGGAGAGTGGACACTATACCCCCCTGTACTCTGTTCTGGTGAAATCCCTGCTCTGGGCCTGTCATTGCAATTCTAACCCTCTCACTGGACCTCCAGCTCAGCCTCTGGCCTTTCCTGCTGCAAATCTGCAAAGTGGAAAGAGCATTTTCAGGCCATCCTACCCACAAGTCCCAGCCACCATAGTTGATAGCGAGGACTCATGGACTGCACGAAGGATCTTTAGAGTTGGTAGTCTAGCCACCACCTTCTTATTTCACAGGTGGGGAAATGGGGCCACAAAGCAATATGAGCCAAGATTTGCCTCTCATTCCAGAGATGTCTTTCTGAACCAATGTCTGTGACTTGATTCTCCAAAAGCACCATTTTGGTCTTGGAAATCATAAACTTGACACTGTTGGTTGTAATCTTTCAATTTCTGGGTTTGTTAGATCTCAGATTTGAAATCTAAGTTCTTCCAGAAACATCTCAAACATAGACTAGAATTTCTTTCCAGTCTTGTAAGTATGACAGACCTGAGCTCTGCCTCTTACCATCTAGGATTTGTGATCTTGGACAAATTATGTATCCACTGAGTCTTAAGTCTCTTCATTTGTGAAATGGGGCAAAAAAAAAAAACAAAAAAAAAAACCAAAAAAACCAATCCATGCCTGCTGACACCTCCCAAGTTGGGAGGATTAAGTGAGGTAAGTTGTGACCTTTGATATGCCCTAATAAGCACTATACAAACATAAGGAAGACATCTATGTAAGAAACTTTGGATTCTAGGAGGGAGATAGGGGAGTAAGAATAAACCTTGAAAATGCCAAGGCAGATATGGGTGACTAGCAAAAAGCAGTATGTGATACCCAATATAATAGAAGTTCAGAGAGCCAAGGGAGGGATTGATTTTGAAAGGGATCACAGTCAGCCTAAAAGGGAATAGCATTGAATTGAGCCTTGAAGTAGGATTTGGACAGGTGTCAGGGGAGAGATGACAACATGATCAAATGTCAAGAGATACACATTTTCGGGAGGGGGTAATCATTATTTCAGTTCAGGTTATTTCCTGTTAGAAGCTGTAGAAAATTAAAAAACAAAACAGTGATGTGATTTCTAGTCTTGATGTATAAAATCTCTGTGCCCCTAAACCACCATAATATCTCCTGATGATCCTGTTCTAACACCACTTTAGAGAACAGATGATACTTAACATTCCTTATTGCTACTTGAGCAATTGGAAGAGAGCCAAGAAGAAGCTGTGATGGCTATTAAAGAGGGCACGTATTATATGGAGCACTGGGTGTTATACGTAAACAATGAATCATGGAACACTACATCAAAAACTAATGATGTAATGTATGGTGATTAACATAACATAATAAAATCAAATTTAAAAAAATAAAGAAAAGAATTGCTGGAATTCTACAAATAGAAAAGTGACCACTTTTTGCAAGGTAGGAGGTGTAGAGAAGTGAATATGAGGGGATATATCAGAAATAAATGGCGGGGGTTGGGGGGAGGGGGAGGTAACCTCTGTAAGGTGGCTACCGGAAAGTGACGTAACCTTGGAGTGCAAAACCAGAAGTTTTAGAAGTCTGTTCCAGTGAGAGACATCCCTGCCTGAAAGGTGCTCAGGAGACAAAGCAGGCAGAATCCTAGGTAGGACAGTGTGGTCTCAGGATTCCGAGGGTCACAGAAAGAACGGGCGTGCTTGAGTCAACAGAGTTCCAGGCATCAAAGCAGGGAAACTGGCTAAGTTCAGTGATCCCAGGAGGGGGCTCTCACCTCGATTTGCCATAAACTGTGAACTGCAGCACGATCGGGTGACAACTCTCCATACAGATGCCCTACAAAGGACAGAAACACAGCAACCCTCTACCTTCCGCAAGAGGCTTGGCACAGGTACTCATCTCAGGAGTCTGCAGAGTTTGGCACACACAAAAGTGAAGACTGCTTTTCACTGAGGGGAAACAGGGGCCCAAGATCTTTCAGCTCCAGGGCTGGAGATTAGGGTGCAGCCATTTTAATTTTCATCCTCTAAATTGGTGGGGAAAGCCTTTGGGAAGCAAAAGCCACATAGAGCAACCAAGCAGCTTACCCCCTGGCAAGGGGTGGTACAACTCTGCCCAGGCAAAGACACCTGAGAATCAGCACAGCACGTCCCTCCCTCAGAAGACCAGCTGGAACATCAGATGAATACCAGGTTTACAGAGCACACAGAACTGCAAAACTCCAGTGCTAGGGGAAAATAGTATCTGGAATTTGAGGTTTTTTTCTCATGATTCTTTTATATCTCAGTTCAAAATGTTCCTTTTATTTTTTTCCTTTTCTCCTTTTCAACTAGTTTCTTATTTTATCAACTCTTTCTTTTTAAGTCTTTTTTTAACTTTCATCTTCATATTTACATTTTATACATATATTCTTCATTTTTTGCTTCCTTTCATTATATTCATTTTTATTTTTGCATGTATGTAAGTTTTGTTTTCTTTACAATTTTTGGACTTAGTGTTGTCTAACAAACCAACCAAAATACACCCAGAACCACGTGGATCACCCTGTTTTGTCCACCTGGGAGATTATATTTTTTCCTTTTTCCCTTTTGTTTTCTTTTTCTTTTCTTCTTTGGGTCTACCTCTTATGATTTGTCTAGTGTGTATTTCACATGGGTCATGGTTGATATTTTTGATTTGGTTTCTTGTTTATCCATTCTTCTCTGGGAAAAAGGAATAAAAGGAGGAGTTTGCAACAAAAGAAGGAACCAGAGGTAATACTCTCTGCCACAGATCTAATTTATATAGATATAAATAAAATGTCAGATCTGGAATTCAGGGTAATGATTATAAAGTTACTAGATGGGGTTGAAAAAAGCATAAAAACAGTAGAGAAGCTATGAGTGCACAAATAAAATCTAAGAAGGTCAAAATTAAAAATGCTTTACCTGAGATGCAGTCTAAAATGGATGCCCTAACAGCTAGGGTAAATGAGGCAGAAGAGTCAGTATAGAAAACAAGATGATGAAAAGGAAACTGAGGAAAAGAAAGAAAAACAACTAATGGACCATGAAGGGACACTTTGAGAAATCAGTGATACCATAAAGCAAAAAAAAAAAAAAAATAGAATTATTGGGGTACCTGGAAGAAGAAAGAAAGATAGGGACAGAAAGTATATTTGAGCAAAGCATAGCTGAGAACTTCCTTAATCTGAGGAAGGAAAAGGCATTCAAGTCCAAAAGGTAGAGAGAAACCCCCTCAAAATCAATAAAAATAGATCAACATTCTGACATATAACAGTGAAGCTTGCAAATTTCAGAGATAAAGAGAATATCCTGAAAGCAGCTCGAGACTAGATGTTCTTAATCTACAGGGGTAGGAAAATTAGACTGGCAGCAGACCTATCCACAGAGAACTGGTAGGCCAGAGAGGGCTGGCATGATATATTCAGGGTACTAAATGAGAAAAACATGCAGCCAAGAATATTTTATCCAGTAAGGCTGTCATTCAGAATGGAAGGAGAGATTAAAGAGCTTCCAGGACAAAGAGAAATTAAAAGAATTTGTGATCACTAAACCAGCCCTGCAAGAAATATTAAAGGGGATCCTGTAAGTAAAGAGAGAGCCCAAAAGTAACATAGACAAGAAAGCAACAGAGGCAATCTACAGTAATAGGGAATTTACAGGTAATACAATGGCACTAAATTAATATCTTTCAATAGTTACTCTGAATGTAAATGGGCTAAATGCTCCAAACAAAAGACACAGATTGGATAAAAAATTAAGACCCATACATATGCTGGCTATAAGAGACTCATTTTAGACTTACAGACACCTCCATATTGAATGTGAGTGGGTGGAGAACTATTTATCATGCTAATGGACATCAAAAGAAAGCTGGGGTAGCAGTCCTTATATCAAACAAATTAGATTTTAAACCAAAGACTGTAGTAAGGGATGAAGAGGGACACTATATCGTACTTAAAGGGTCAATCCAACAATAAGATCTAAAAATTATCAATATTTATGCTCCAAACTTGGGAGCAGCCAATTATATAAACCAATTAATAACCAAATTAAAGAAACACATTGATAATAATACAATAATAGTAGGGATTTCAACACCCCACTCAGCAATGGACAGATCATCTAAGCAGAAGATCAACAGGAATCAAGGACTTTGAATGACACTGGACCAGATGGACTTCACAGGTATATACAGAGCATTCCATCCTACAGCAACAGAATACACATTCTTCTCAAATGCACATGAAACATTCTCCAGAATAGATCACATACTGGGTCAAAAGTCAGGCCTCAAACAAAACCAAAATTTGGGATTGTTCCCTGCATATTTTCAGACCATGATGGTTTGAAATATGAACTCAATCACAAGAGGAGTTTGGAAAAGAATTCAAACACTTGGAGGTTAAAGAGCATCCTACTAAAACAATGAATGGGTCAACCAGAATATTAAAGAAGAATTTTAAAAATTCATGGAAACAAATGAAATGAAAACACAACTGTTCAAAACCTTTGGGATGCAGCAAAGCTGGTCCTAAGAGGAAACTATATAGCAATACAAGACTTTCTCAAAAAATTAGAAAAGTCTCAAATACACAAGCTAACCTTATACCTAAAGGACCTGGAGAAAGAACAGCAAATAAAGCCTAAACCAAGCAGGAGAAGAGAAATAATAAAGATTAGAGCAGAAATCAATGAAATAGAAAGCAAAAGAAGAGTAGAACAGATCAATGAAACTAGAAGTGGGTTATGTGAAAGAATTAATAAGATTTAAAAAAAAAAAAACACCAAAACACCATAGCTAGACTTATCCAAGAGAAAAGAGAAAGGTCCCAAATTGATAAAATCATGAATGAAAGAGGAGAGATCACAACCAACACTGAAAAAATACAAACAATTTTAAGAAGATATAATAAGAAACTGTATGCCAACAAATTAGGCAATCTGGAAGAAATGGATGCATTCCTGGAAACTTATAAACTACCAAAATAGAAAACCTGAACAGACCCATAACCAGCAAGGAAATGGAAGCAGTAATCAAAAACCTCCCAAAAAACAAGAGTCCAGGGCCAGATGGCCTCCCAGCGGAATTCTACCAAACATTTAAAGAACTTCTGAGCTGTTCCAAAAAATAGAAATGGAAGGAAAACTTCCAAACTCATCATATGAGACCAGCATTACTTGATCCCCTAAACAGACAAAGACCCTATCAAAAGAAGAATTACAGACGAATATCCCTGATGAACATGGATGTCAAAATTCCAAGATACTAGCCAATAGGCTCCAACAGTACATTAAAAGGATTATTCACCACAACCAAGTGGCATTTATACTTGGGCTGCAAGGGTAGTTCAACATCTGCAAATCAATCGACATGATACATCACATTAATAAAAGAAAGGAAAAAACCATATGATTCTCTCAATTGATGCAGAAAAAGCATTTGCCCAAATACAACATCCTTTCTTGATTAAAACTCTCCACAGTGTGGGGATAGAAGAAACATACCACAGTATCATAAAATCCATCTACAAGAAGTTCACAGCCAGTATCATTCTCAATGGGGAAAAACTGAGAGCTTTTCCCCTAAGGTCAGGAAGACAACAGGGATGCCTACTCTCACCATTATTGTTCAACATAGTACTGGAAGTCCTAGCCTCAGCAATCAGACAACAAAAAATAATTAAAGGCAGGGTGCCTGGGTGGCTTAGTCGTTAAGCGTCTGCCTTCGGCTCAGGTCATGATCCCAGGGTCCTGGGATCAAGTCCCACAGCGGGCTCCCTCCTCGAGGGGAAGCCTGCTTCTCCCTCTCCCACTCCCGCTGCTTGTGTTCCTGCTCTTGCTATCTCTGTCTCTGTCAAATAAATAAACAAAATATTTTTAAAAAAGTAATTAAAGGCATTCAAATTTGCAAAGAAGTAGTCAAACTCTCTCTCTTTGCAGATGCCATGATGCTTTATGTAGAAAACCCAAAAGACTCCACCCCAAAATTGCTAGCACTGATCCAGGAATTCAGCAAAGTGGCAGGCTATAAAATCAATGCACAGAAGACAGTTTCATTTCCATACACTAACAATGAGGCAGAAGAAAGAGAAATCAAGGAATTGATCCCATTTATGATTGCACCAAAACCCGTAAGACCTATGACTAAACCTAACCAAAGAGGCAAAGGACCTGTATTCTGATAACTATAGAACCCGTATGAAAGAAATTGAGGAATATATCAGGAAATGGAAAAATATTCCATGCTCATGGACTAGAAGAACAAATATTGTTAAAATGTCTATGCTATTGAAAGAAAACTACATACTCAAGGCAATTCCTATCAAAATAACATCGGCATTTTTCACAGAGCTGGAACAAATAATCCTAAAATTTGTATGGAATCAGAAAAGACCCCAATTAGCCAAAGGAATGTTGACAAAGAAAACCTAAGCTGCAGGCATCACAATGCCAGACTTCAACCTAAATTACAAATCTGTAATCATCAAGACAGTATGGTACCGGCACAAAAACTGACACAATGGAACAGAATAGAGAACCCATAAGTGGACCCTCAATTCTATGGTCAACTAATCCTCTACAAAGTAAAGAAAGATATCCAATGGGAAAAAAAGACAGTCTCTTCAACAAATGGTGTTGGGAAAATTGGACAGCCACATGTATAAGAATGAAACTGGACCATTCCCTTACACTATACACAAAAATAACTCAGAAGGGATGAAAGAGTTCAACATGAGACAGAAATTCATCAAAATCCTGGAGGAGAACACAGACAGCAACCTCTTCTACCTTGGCTACAGCAAATTCTTGCAAGACATATCTCCAAAGGCAAGGGAAACAAAAGCAAACATGAACTACTGGGACTTCATCAAGATAAAAACTTCTGCTCAGCAAAGGAAACAGTCAACAAAACTAAAGGCAACCTACAAAATGGGAGAAGATATTTGCAAATGTCTTATCAGATAAATGGCTAGTATCCAAAATCTATAAAGAACTTATCAAACTGAACACCCAAAAAACCAAATAATCCAGTCAAGAAATGGACAGAAGACATGGACAGTCATTTCTCTAATGAAGACATACAAATGGCCAACAGACACATGAAAAAATCCTCCACATCCCTTGGCATCAGGGAAATACAAATCCAAATCACAATGAGATACCACCTCACACCAGTCAGAATGGCTAAAATTAACAAGTCAGGAAACGACAGATGTTGGTGGGGATGCGGAGAAAGGGGAACCCTGTTACACTGTTGGTGGGAATGCAATCTGGTACAGCCACTCTGGAAAACAGTATGGAGGTTCCTCAAGGAGTTAAAAATAGAGCTACCCCATGGCCCAACAATTATACTACTAGGTATTTATCCCAAAGATACAAAGGTATTGCTCCTAAGGGGAACCTGCACCCCAATGTTTATAGCAGCAATGTCTACAATAGCCAAACATTGGAAAGAGCCAAGATGTCCATCGACAGATGAATGAATAAAGAAGATGTGGTATATACATCACTCAGCCATCAGAAAGGATGAAATCTTACCATTTACATTGACATGGATGGAAATGGAGGGTATTATGCTCAGCAAAATAAGTCAATCAGAGAAACATAATTATATGGTTGTACTCATATGAGGAAAAAAGAAATATCACAGAGGTCATAGGGGAAGGGAGAGAAAACTGAATGGGAAGAAATCAGAGAGGTAAAAAAACCATGAGAGACTCTTAGCTCTAGGAAATAAATTGAGGGTTGCTGGAGGGGAAGTTGGTGGAGGATGGGGTGATCAGGTGATGAGTATTAAGGAAGGCATGTGACATGATGAGCACTGGGTGTTACATGCAACTGATGAATTAACTCTACAACTGAAACTAATGATGTACTATATGTTGGCTAATTGAATTTAAATTTTAAAAAAGATAAAGGGCTAATATCCAAAATCTATGCAGAATTTACCAAATTCAACACCCAAAAAACAAATAATCCAGTCAATAAATGAGCAAAAGAGGTCCTTCATAAACAGACATTATTCCAAAGAAGACATACAAATGGCCACCAGGCAGATGAAAAATTTTCAACATAACTCTCCACCAGGGAAGTAAAAATCAAAACCACAATGAGATACCACCTCACACAAGTCAGAATGGCTAAACAACAACTCAGGAAACAACAGACATTGGGAGGAGGTAGAGAAAAGGGACTGTTATACCGTTGGTGGGAATGCAAACTGGTACTCCAACTCTGGAATACACTATGAAGGTTCCTCAAAAAGTTAAAAATAGAGCTACCCTATGACCCAGGAATTGCACTACTAGGTATTTACTCAAAGGATACAAACAGTGATTCAAAGTGGCACCTGCACCCCAGTATTTATACCAACAATGTCCACAATAGCCAAAATATGGGAAGAGTCGAAATGTCCCTTGATGGATGAATAGATAATTAAAAGGTGGTGTATATATATACAATAGAATATTACTCAGACATCAAAAAGAATGAAATCTTATGATTTGCAAGGACATGGATGGAAGTACAGGGTGTTGTACTAAGTAAACAAGACGGTCAGAGAAAGAAAAATACTATATGATTTCACTTATATGTGAAATTTAAGTCATGAAGCAGATGAACATAGGGGAAAGGAGGGAAAAATAAAATAATGAAATCAGAGAGAGATAACAAACATATCAGACTCCTAACTATAGGAAATAAACTGAGGGTTGCTGGAGGGGAGGTGGGTGGGGGGATGGGGCAA
>NW_023270268.1:195826-216162 GCF_011800145.1 Mirounga leonina
AGGGACAGAAATTTTATCAATGTGATGAATGTGGTAAAGCTTTCAATTGGAGTTCACACCTCATTGGGCATCAGAGAATCCACACTGGAGAGAAACCCTATGAGTGTAATGAATGTGGTAAGACCTTCAGGCAGACCTCTCAGCTCATAGTTCATTTCAGAACCCACACAGGGGAAAAGCCCTATGAGTGCAATGAGTGTGGGAAGACTTACCGACACAGCTCCCATCTTATTCAACACCAGAGACTCCATAATGGTGAGAAACCATATAAATGTAATGAATGTGGAAAAGCTTTCAATGAGAGTTCCAAACTTTTTGACCACCAAAGAACCCATACTGGGGAGAAACCTTATGAATGCAATGAGTGTGGGGCTGCCTTTAGTCGGAGTAAAAATCTCGTCCGACATCAGGTACTTCACACTGGTAAAAAACCTTACAAGTGTAGTGAGTGTGGGAAAGCTTTCTGTTCTAACAGAAATCTTACTGACCATCAGAGGATCCATACTGGGGAGAAGCCTTATGAGTGTAACGAATGTGGCAAGGCCTTCAGTCGGAGTAAATGTCTTGTTCGACATCAGAGCCTCCACACTGGGCAAAAACCATACAAATGTAATGAATGTGGGAAAACCTTCAGTCAGATCTCTCAACTTGTTGACCATGAGCGAATTCATACTGGAGAAAAACCTTTTGAATGTAATGAGTGTGGTAAGGCATTCAGTCTGAGTAAATGTCTTATTCGACATCAGAGACTTCACACAGGTGAAAAGCCCTATAAATGTAATGAGTGTGGAAAATCCTTCAATCAGAGCTCATATCTCATTATACACCAGAGAATTCACACTGGTGAGAAGCCTTATGAATGTAATGAGTGTGGGAAGGTCTTCAGTCATAATTCTAGCCTTATGGTTCATCAGAGAACCCATACTGGGGAGAAACCTTATAAATGTGATTGTGGGAAAGCTTTTAGTGACAGCTCACAGCTCATTGTGCATCAGAGAGTTCACACAGGAGAGAGACCCTATGAATGTATTGAGTGCGGGAAAGCCTTCAGTCAGCGTTCCACTTTTAATCACCACCAGCGAACTCACACTGGAGAGAAGCTTTCAGCTCTGGCTCGCACAGTTTATTGAGATATGATTCTCTAAGATAGCAAGATATTTTGAGTTAATCTTTCCTTGTAAGAAAGATACTCACCCTGATCTCCTCTTAGAATCACTAATCAATGAGGGCCATTCCCTCCATTCTTTCTGCTTGAAAATGAAGGCGGGAGAGTCACAGGCCCTCCTTCCCAGCTATGAGGGCAGTAAGGACTACACATTTCTTGTACTTGTAGATTCCCTCTCTCCCTTCCTCCCTCCCTCCCTTCCTTCCTTCTCTTTCTCTCTCCTCTCTTTTTTGTTTAAAAATGTATCTCTGGTTTTAGTTATGAATCCTATAATCAAATTATGTGCTTCTCAAGGACAGTAATTATATGCTTCCTTTCTTTCCAGCTAATTCATTTCAGATTTGCATAAAGTCATTCTCCAATGCTCTGGTTTTTTCCTATCTTGGGTATGGCCTTTTAAAAAGTTCTATTATAATCTAGATTCTCATCACTTGTATTTCCTATCTAGAAAACCTTTTCTTCTTTCTGTTTCCTAATCTTTATCCCTCAGACCCTGTAAGATCCAGCTCATCTCAGAAAGACTTTCTTCTTGAAATGCTTTTTCCTTCCTCCTAAACTTCTCTTGATTTGACCTCAGTGCTTCAAATTAGTCTGTGCTACAATTTGCCGTTGTTATTAAATTGCATTCAGAACAATTGTCAAGGCATAGGTGTACACTTTCATAACAAATTAATGTAGGTTCTTTGAGGTTGAGTTTGTATTTCTTTTAGCATATAGATAATTTTCATATGCTAGTTGTTTAATAATTTTTTTAAGATTTTTTAATTTTATTTATTTGACAGAGAGAGAGACAGCTAGAGAGGGAACACAAGCAGGGAGAGTGGGAGAGGGAGAAGCAGGCTCCTGGCTGAGCAGGGAGCCCAATGCGGGGCTTGATCCCAGGACCCTGGGATCATGACCTGAGCCGAAGGCAGACGCTTAACGACTGAGCCACCCAGGCGCCCCTAGTTGCTTAATAATTTTTTAAAACTCACCTTTGCAATTCAACCATTCTTAAACTGGGCAGGAATTCCCCTTCTACCACTGGACCTAGGTGTTTTAAAGATGGATATCGTAGGATACCAAACACAAAAGGCCTCATTCATATCTTCTACATATACCTCTGGGAGTTTTAGTGCTGTTTACCTCAGCTTCAAAGAACTAACGATTTGTGCTTGAGCATGCCTCTATTCATGCATGTCTGTGTGTGTGTGTCTAGGTTTTGAAGTCAGCAATTATTCCACTGATACATACTTTTTCCTGCTTTCTGTGATTGGAGCTCACAGTGACTGATTTCCTTACTACGTAGTTCAATCTACCTGTAACTGCCATCTAATATCAAGATGAGAGGAGTACACTTAATTATTGTAATTATCTTCTGCGCCATCAGAAGGTCTTTTCAGAGTCCAGTAGTCGTATAGGAGACATTAGCTTTGAACACCTTATCCCTTCCACCATTGCATGAGTGCCCCAGTGCAGGGGAGCCTTTGCCTCTGGTGTCTGCCCCTTATCTCTTAGCAGGACAGTAGGATTGACAATGTGGTGGAGGAAGTTAGAGGGGCAATGTCAGATTATGTAACCTGGAAGGGAGAGATGATTGTGAGCTGTGATTTATATCTGAGACAATGGAGAAGAAAGGGAAGAGAATTGAGGCTCAAGAAAATAAGAATTAGATGTGATTTGTGGAGAGGCATCTCAGAAAAGATTAGAAAGAGTGTTACTGGGGAGATCTGTAAAACTACTGAACCAAGGGTACAGCTAGAAATTTGCCATTTGTAAGTGTTTTAAATTAAATTTCTGTTTTCAGATATATTTTTGCTATTTGTTTCCATTTTCCTTTATAAGATCTGCAGATAGGACTTTCTTAAAAGTGTTTTATCTTGGGAGCACCCAGATCCTGAGAAGGAGCCCAACCCCATATTAGCACAAGGGCCCATCCCTCTACTGTGATTTGCACATTATTAGTCATGTCTTCAGTAGAACCCCCTGCCTACTGTATGCTATAATTTTACCTTCTGTTTGTTGTTTGCTCATCCTCTTACCACTCTGAGTCTGGAGGTTGACAGCCAGCACTATTCATAAGTATATACCCTCCACCACCAGTCAGGTGCACATGTTCAGTAGGAATGAATGTCCTTACTTCCTTGAAAAGTACCCAGGCTCTTGCATGGAGGAAAATGGGCTATATATGAAAGGCACACCTCAATTTCTATTGGTTATTGCTAGTATTTAAAAAAAGTATTGAGTTTTAAAAATTTTATCTGGATCCAATTGCCTTGCTAAGTTATTTTTAGTTTTAATAGTTTTTTAGTATCATTTTCTAGCTTTTCTAAGTATACAATAAATAATGGTTAATATTCTTTTCATTTTCAATCTGTATGTCACTTAAGTTGTGTGTTAGCAAAACTATTTAAAAAAATCTTTTGAATAGTGGACAACAGATTTTTTTGCTAAGTCATGAAATATGTGCAACAACTGCATCTCTTTAAAGTATACGATAGAATGAGTTTTGATAGATAACTCCATGTAGGAAACCATCTCCACAATCAAAATACAGAACATTTCATCATCCCCAAAAGAGTCCTCTTGTAGCACATTCCTGCTCTGGCCCCAGTCCCAGGCAACTACTGATCTCCTTTTTGTCACTGTAGATTTGTTTGCATTTTCTAGAATTTTATAAAAATGGGTTACCATCTCTCTTGTTAATGAAAGCCAGGGAAGGTGCTCTGGCATGTGCTAGGGTTCCCCACCTGGGCTCCTTTGTGAAGGCCTGAGGGAGCGGGTATGACCGGGGCCACCAGGACATTGTAGGCTGTTGGAATTCTTGAGAGGACCTTGTTAAGAAGGGTCTGGATGGTAATGGCACTTTAAGGTAGAAAGAATTAAGAAATTGAAGTAAATCTGGGAAGACAGGAGGATATCAAGTAATGATAACTGTCATATCTATCTGTCTACATAATTTCTGAAACAAAGAAGCAAAGATGTAACTAGGCAATCAATCATACGATGTTCATATAGTAACCAGGGAGCTTGGGAAGGTGGCGGAGTAGGAGGACCCTGAACTCACCACATTTTCAACTAGATAATATCCGTATCCAAGTCAATAAACTAGACTATGATCTGAAGGCTAGTGAAACAAACTCCACAACTAAATATAGAGAAGAAGCTGCATCTGAAAGTTTAGGATGGTCAGAAAGGTGGAGGGAGACTACCTGCAGGAGGGAGGGAACTGCACACACAAAGAGGGCAGAGAAATGGGCCCTTGTACCAGGAGGCTCACATGGGAAAGACTAATCCCCATAGCATTTGGCTTTAAAAACCAGAAGGGCTGAATTTTGGAATGAGGAGCTTTGGAGGTAAGCTGATTAAACACTGGGCAAGCTGGGAGGCCATGGGTTGCTGCCCTTAAAGAGACAGCAGCCTGTGCAGAGAGGTACTTAAAAACAGTTTACACAACACCACTGACAAACAGGAGACAGATCTGTTCATACTGACTTCGGAGTGTTTGGGGGACCATGAAAACAGGACATGGCAGGTGTCATTTTCCTCCACTAGCCCCAGTATAAGCACAGAGACACTTGGGGGAGGTGGGGTGGCACAGATACTTGCTATCTAACCTGCTAGCAGTGCGCTATGCCCAAGTTCTCCTGAGGACTCACCCACTCCAAACCAGCTAGCCTTGGCCGTGGACTCGGCAAATTTTGTTAAAGCTGTGTGGGCACCCAGCCAACAGCTGCACAGGTGCCACCTTGTGCCATGCATATCTGCCATGTCACGCCCAGCTGTGTGCCTCCAACCACCCTCATGTGTTTCACCCAGCTGCATGCCTCCAGCCACAGTCACATGCTGTGCTTGCATGACTGGCTGTGTGCCCCTAGGCCCACCAGGCACCATTCCACACCACACCCAGTTGCATGCCCCAGCTACAGTTGTGTGTCCCTAGTTGCAGTTGCACACCTTGCACAGCCACCAGGGACACAGCTTCTGCCTAGCCCAACCACTGCATCAGGGCCAAACACCACACCACACCCAGCTGTACATCCCTAGCCAAAGCAGCACTTCAGGGGATCCTGCAAAGGACTAGTGGTCCACTGCAAGTTTTGCTAACACCATCGCCGTCTCCTCCAAGTTCCCCCACAGGCGCACACCCCACCCCCAACCAGAGGTGGCCTGCCTGGGTTCCACTAACACCACAGAGAGCAAGCACCGCTCACAACAGGCAGAGAGCCAGTAAAGATGAATGCATTGAAAGGAAAAGTGACAGACACAACAGCAGGGTATAAGTAATACATATAGGATACTCTCCTGAAGTGCCAGGTTCTGATGAACAGGGGACACTGCACTGCAGGACACTCCAGGAACTTTTCATAAAGTCACTATTTGAAGAGCAGAAGACACAGTTGACTTTCTTAACACAGAAAAATAGACAAAATGAGGAGACAGAGAAATTTATCCCAAATGAACAGGACAAGGCCACAACCAGAGATCTAGGCAAAACGGTTATAAGTAACATGCCTAATAGAGAATTTAAAGTAATGATCATAAGGATACTCACTAGACTTGAGAAAAGAGTGGAAGACATGAGTGAGGCCATTAAGACAGGAATAACAATTAACATAGTCGAGATGAAGAGCACAATAAATGAAATGAGAAACACTTGATGGAATGAACAACAGGATAGAAGAAGCAGAACAAATTAGTGACCTGGAAGACAGAGTAATTGAAAATTATCAAGCTGAACAAAAGAAAGAATTATGCAAAACAAGAATAGACTTAGGGAACTCAGTGATTCCATCAAACGTAATAACATTTGTACTATAGGAATCCCAAAAGAAGAGAAAGGGGGCAAAAAATTGACTTGAAGAAATAATAGCTGAAAAATTCCCTAATCTGGGGAAGGAGGCAGAGAACCCCCAACAGAATCAACAAAAGCAGACCAATACCAAAACATATTGTAATTAGCTTTGCAAATTACAGTGACAAAAAATGTTAAAAGCAGCAAGACGAAAGAAATCATAACTGACAAGGGAAAACCCATTAGGCTAGCAGATTTTTCAACAGAAACTGCAAGCCAGAAGAGAATGGCATGATATATTCAAAGTGAATGAGAAAAATCTGCAGCCAAGATACTCTATCCAGCAAGGTTATCATTCAGAATAGAAGGAAAGATAAAGAGTTTCCCAGACAAACAAAAACTAAAGGTGTTCGTGATCACTAAACCACCTCTGCAAGAATTATTAAAAGGGACTCTTTGGAAAGGAGAGACCAGGGGGAGTGTTAAGATGGCAGACGAGTAGGGCAACCCTAACAGACCTCCTCCTTTGCACACAGCTAGATAAATTTCAGATCATTATGGACACCCAGGAAATTGATCTGTGGACTAAGAGAACAAATCTGCACATCTACAAGCAGAAAAAGGGACCACCTTGTGGAAGGTAGGAACTGCCCAGAGTTGATTTGGGTGAGAAAAGAGCCACAGGCATTGTAGAGGGGAGGGAGGCCTGACCACAGAGGGAGGAGCAAGAGAGAAGGAGTGAAAAAAAGTGAAAACATGGGCAGGGGATTGCACAAGAAAAACTCTTTCCCAAAACCATTGGGGAAAAGGAGAGGATTTAAATACCGCAAATAAAATAACCAAACTAAACTAAAATAAATCCTGCAAGTTTTTTTATAAATAGCAGAGCACAGTCTGAATCTTCAAAGGTCAGCACCATCACCAGGGTCATGCCAGGAGAGCTGAGTGGTGCTCCGGTGGGGAAGGAGAGTGGTGACCCAGAGCGGGCAGCATGCTCTGTGGATCCCCTGAATTGCATGGGCAGAAATAGTTCCCCTGCTTTGAGTGCACTTGGTAGAGGTGATACTTCCTCTGTAGGGGTAAAAGACCTGGCAGGTGCCATTGAGCTGCCCCATTCACCAGCATAGGAACAAAGATGCAGGCTGAGGGCAGCAAACCTTGGCACCAGCTTTGTGCTGTGATTTACCATAAATTCTGAACTGCTGTGCAGTTGTGCGACCATTTTCTGGGACAAGCCGGCACCAGCCACAGTGCAGCAAAACCCACCCCTAAAGTATCAGCATGGTTCTGAACTATGGGGGTCTCTGAAGTTTGTGGAGTTTTGAAACCCAGCCACACCTGAGATAAAACACAAGAGTGCTGCACCACCTGGCAGGCGGACGCTCTGACGCAGACAGGGTGAAGGCGGGGATCTGATGGAAGCCAGGGACACAGAAGGGGTGATTGTTTGCTCATCTCTGAGGGCTTACTGAGAAGTGGAGGGGCACAAGCTCCCCGCTCTGGAGAAGGGGTCGGGGGGAGCTGTTTTCACCGACGAGCACTGACCAACCTCAGGGAGGAAAACAGCACCACCAAGTGGATACCAGAGCTGCTTACATCAAATCCCGCCGCCCTATGCCCTGCAAGTGCATCTCCACTAGGGCAAGTCCACCTGAGAATCAACAGTAGGCCTCTCCCCCAGAAGACAAGTGCAAAACCCTTGCACATACCAAGTCTACTGATCAAGGAATGCTGCAAAGCTTCAGCTCTAGGGAAATCAGGATCTAGCCTCCTTTTTTTTTTTTTTTTGATACAGAAAAAGCAATTTCTTTATTATTTTATTATTTATTTATTTGTTTTTAATTTTTTTAATTTTAAAATCTTTCATTTTTTAAAGAAAATTTTGATCAAGCTTCCCTTAATAAACAGACCAAAACACACCTAGGATCTAGCTTCCTTTATATATTTTTTTATTTTTATCTATTTTTTAATTTTTATTTTCTTTGGCGTCAAAAATGACAAGATAGAAGAATTCACCCAAAAAGAAAGAACAGCAAGAAGTGATTGGCCAGGTATTTAATTGATACAGATAAAAATAAGACATCTGAACTAAAATTGATAACAACAATTATAAGAATACTGGCTGGACTTGAAAAAAAAACAAAAAACAAAACAGAAGACACTAGAGAATCCCTTACCGCAGAGATAAAAGAATTAAAAACTATTCAGACCAAAGTAAAAGTGCTGCAACTGAGATGCAAACAAAATGGATGCCATGACAGTGAGGATGGTTTAAGCAGAGGAATGAATCAGTGATATAGAACATAAAATTATGGAAAAAATAAAGGTGAAGAGAAGAGGAAAAGAAAGGTATTGGATCACTAATGTAGACTTAGGGAACGCTGACTCCTTAAAGCGTAATAACATTCATATGATAGGAATCCCACAAGAGGAAGATAGAAAAAGGGGGCAGAAGGTTTATTTGGCCAAATTATAGCTGAAAAATTCCCTAACCTGAGGAAGGAAACACACCTCACAATCCAAGAAGCATAGAGAATTCCCATTAAATTCAACAAAACCCAGCCATCGCCAGGACATTATAGTCAAATTCACAAAATACACAGGCAAGGAAATAATCCTGAAAGCAGCAAGAGGGGAAAAAATTCCTTAACATACAAGGGAAGACAGATCAGATTTGCAGCAGATCTGTCCACAGAAACAGGGAAGGCCAGAAAGAAGTTGCAGAATATACTCAACATGCTGAGTGGGAAAAATATGCAGCCATGAGTACTTTATCCAGCAAGCCAGTCATTCAGAATAGAAAGATAAAGTTTTTCCAGGATAAACAAAAACTAAAGGAATTTGTGAACACTAAAACAGCCCTGCAAGACATATTAAAGGGGATCCTTTGAGGGAAGAGAGAGCCCAAAAGTAACAAAGACCAGAAATGAACAGAGACAATCTACAAAAACAGTGATTTTTACAGGTAATATGATGGCACTAAATTCATATCTTTCAAAAATTACTCTGAATGTAAATGGACTAAATGCTCCAATCAAAAGACATAGGGTATCAGAATGTATTTTTAAAAAGCAAGACCCATTTATGCTGTCTACAAGAGACTCATTTGAGACATAAAGACACAGGCAGATTGAAAGTGATGGGATGCAGAATGATCTATCATACTAATGCGGGTCAAAAGAAAGTTGGAGTTCACCAAAAAGTTGCTTAGAACTGATACAGGAATTCAGAAAAGTTGCAGGATATAAAATCAATGCACAGAAGTCAGTTTCATTTCTATACACTAACAATGAAGCAGAAGAAAGAGAAATCAAGGAGTAGATCCCAAATGCAATTGCACCAAAAACCATAAGATACCTAGGAATAAACCTAACCAAAGAGATAAGGGAGCTATACTCTAGAAACTACAGAACACTTATGCAAGAAATTGAGGAAGACACAAAGAGATGGGAAAACATTCCATGCTCATGGTTTGGAAGAACAAATATCATTAAAATGTCTGCGACCCAGAGCAATCTACACATTCAATGCAGTGCCTATCAAAATACCATCAGCATTGTTCACAGAGCTGGAACAAAAAATCCTAAAATTTGTATGAAACCAGAAAAGACCCTGAATAGCCAGGGGGATGTTTAAAAAGAAAACCAGAGCTGAGGCATCAGACTTCTGGATTTAAAGTGGTATTACAAAGCTGCAATCATCAAGATAGCATGATACTGGCACAAAAACAAACACATAGATCAATGGAACAAAATAGAGAACCCAAAAATGGACCCACAACTATATGGTCAACTGATCTTTGACAAAGCAGGAAAGAATATCCAATGTAAAAAAGACAGTCTCTTCAACAAAAGTGTTGGGAAAATTGGACAGCCACATGCAGAAGAATGAAACTGAACCTCTTTCTTATACCATACACAAAAATAAACTAAAAATGGATGAAAGATATAAATGTGAGACAGAAATCCATCAAAATCCTACGGAAGAACAGAGGCAGCAACCTATTTGACTTCAGCCACAGCAACTTCTTGCTAGACACTTCTCCAAGGGCAAAAATGAGCTGTTGGGACTTCATCAGGATAAAAACCTTTTGCACAGCAAAGGAAATAGTCAACAAAACTAAAAGGCAACCGACAGAATGGGAGAAGATATTTGCAAATGACTTATCAGATAAACAGCTAGTATCCCAAATAATAAAGAACTTATCAAACTCAACACACACAAAATAAACAAAAAATCCAGTCAAGAAATGGGCAGAGGGGACGAACAGATATGTCTCCAAAGAAGACCTACAAATGGCCAACAGACACATGAAAAAATGCTCCACATCACTTGCATCAGGGATATACAATTCAAAACCATAATGAGATACCACCTCACACCAGTCAGAATGGCTAAAATTAACAAGTCAGGAAAAACATATGTTGATGAGGATGGGGAGAAAAGGGAACACTCTTATAGTGTTGGTGGGGATGCAAAGTGGTGCAGCCACTCTGGAAAACAGTATGGAGTTTCCTCACATAGTTAAATAATAGAACTACCCTATGATCCAGTAAATTATACTACTAGGTATTTATCCAAAAGATACAAACATAGTGATTCAAAGTGGTGCATGTACTCCAATGTTTATAGCAGCAATGCCCACGATAGCCAAAATATGGAAAGATCCCAGATGTCCATCAACAGATGAATGGATAAAGAAGATGTGGTGTATATATATACAATGGAATATTACTCACCCATAGGAAAGAATGAAATCTTGCTATTTGCAATGACATGGATGGAACTAGAGGGTATTATGCTAAGCAAAATAAGTCAATCAGAGAAAGACAAATACCAAATGATTTCACTCATATGTGGAATTTAAGAAACAAAACAGATGAACATGGGGGGAAAGAAAAATAAAATAAGATGAAAATAGAGAGAGAGGCAAGTCAGAAGAGATGCTGAACTCTAGGAAACAAACTGAGGGTTGCTGTAGGGGAGGGGAGTGGGGGGAAGGGGTAATTGGGTGATGAGTGTTAAGGAGGGCACTTGATGTAATGAGCACTGGGTGTTATATGCAACTGATGAATCACTAAATTCTACCCCTGAAACTAATAATACAATATATATATATATATATATATATATATTTTAAAGATTTTATTTATTTATTTGAGAGAGAGATTGAGATAGAGAGCATGAGGGGGGAGGGTCAGAGGGAGAAGCAGACTCCCTGCTGACAGCAGGGAGCCCGATGTGGGACTCGATCCTGGGACTCCAGGATCATGACCTGAACCGAAGGCAGTCGCTTAACCAACTGAGCCACCCAGGAGCCCCTAATAATACAATATATTTTAACTAAATCGAATTTAAATTTTTAAAAAAGCCAGTGTAGCCATACTAATATCAGACAAACTAGATTTTAAGTCAAAGACCATAATAAAAGTTGAAGAAGGGCATTACATCATAATTAAGGGGTCTAACCATCAAGAAAATCTGACAACTGTAAATATTTATGCTCCCAACTTGGGAGCACCCTAATACACAAACCAATTAATAACAAACATAAGAAACTCATTGACAATACAATAATAACAGGGGACTTTACCACCCCACTTAGGGCAATGGACAGATCATCTAAACAGAAAATCAACAAGGAAACAAGGGCTTTGATTGACACACTGGACCAGATGGACTTAAAAGATATATTCAGAACATTTCATCCTAGTGTAGCAGAATACACATTATTTTCAAGTGCACGTGGAACATTCTCTAGAATAGATCACATACTGGGTCACAAATCAGCACTCAACAAGTACAAACAGATTGAGATCATACTGTGCATATTTTCAGAATACAATGCTATGAAACTTGAAGTCAACCAGAAGGAAAAATTTGGAAAGATCTCAAATACATGGATGTTAAAGAACATTCTACTCAAGAATGAATGGGTTAACCAGGAAAGTAAAGAAGAAATTAAAAGTTACAGGAAATCAAATGAAAATGAAAACATGACAGTCCAAAACCTTTGGGATACAGCAAAGGCAGTCCTAAAAGGGAAATATATTGCAACACAGACCTACCTCAAGAAGCAAGAAAAGTCTCAAATACACACCTAACCTTGCTCCTGAAGGAGCTAGAAAAGGAAAGCAAATAAGCCTAAAGCCAGCTGAAGAAGGGAAATAATAAAGATGAGAGCAGAGATAAAGTCTATAGAAACAACAACAACAACAACAAACAAACAGTAGAACAGATCAACAAACATAAGAGCTGGTTCTTTGAAAGAATTAATAAAATTGATAAACCCTGAGCCAGGCTTATCAAAAAGAAAAGAGAAAGGACCCAAATAGATAAAAATCATGGATGAAAGAGAAGAGATCAAAATCAATACTGAAGAAATACAAACAATTATAAGAAAATACTATAGGGAATAGTTAAGGGAATAGTTAAGATGGCGGAGGAGAAGTAGGGGGATCCTAAGTTTGTCTTGTCCCTGGAATACGATTGGATAGTTATCAACTCAATCTGAACACCCTAGAAATCAATTGGAGGTCGGAGAAAGAAATGCTGCAAATCTACCAGCAGAAAAGCGACCACTGTTTGGAAGGTAGGAGGTGTGGAGACTTGAATCAAATGTGATGTAGCTGAGGATAAGGCAGAGGGGAGAAAACCTGCTTAAGGAGTCTACCACAATGTATTATAAGCAGTGGAGCACAAAATCAGAACTGTTATAAGTCTGCTACAATGGGGGATGTGCCTGGCTTTAAAGGTGCTCAGGTGGTGAAACAGGGCAGAATCCCGGGTGAGACAGTGTGGGCTCAGGATCCCCAGGGTTGCAAGAAGATTGGGTGGGGCCTGAGTGTGGCAGAGTTCCCAGGCCTAGGAATGGAGAAGGGGGCTGACAACAGCGAGTCTAGGTGTCAGCTTTCTGCTCTGTGTTGCTACAGTCTGCACACCACTGCATGGTCATGCAACCGTTTCCTGGCAGGGGTCCAGCAAAAGGCCAAAGCGTGGCAAGATGCTCCCCTCCCCCAGAAGGAACAGCGCAGGTCTGCCCTGCATGAGCCATAAAACTTGGAGTCTTGAAACTCAGTCACTTGCTTGAGATAAAAATGATTGGTCACAGGCCAGGTGAACATAGAGTTCTGACAGAAACTGGGGAAACAAGAGTGATTGATTGTTTTTCTGTGAGGGCTCACTGAAGAGTGTGTGTAGGGAGGTGTGAATTTTCAGCTCTGGGGCTAGAGAGCCAGGGGCATGGCCTTAACCATCCTGCCCATCAGTGCTGAAATCTTTCAGGGAACAAAAGAGCACCACCTAGTGGAGTCTGGAGCCACATACACCAAGCTCCACCTCTCTCCTCAGGCGCTTTTTCACTAGGACAAGTTCACCTGAGAATCAGCACAATAGTCCCCTCCCACTTTGTGTTGGAAGACCAACACAAAGAATTCACTCTCACCAAGTTTACTGATCATAGAGGGCTGCAGACCTTCAGCTCCTGGTGAAAATAGTATAGGGAGAGAGGCAAGATGGCAGAGGAGTAGGAGACTCCATTTCAACTGGTTCCCTGAATTTAGCTGGATATCTAGCAAACCATTTTGAACATCCCGAAATCAGCCTGAGATGTAAGAATATATATCTGGATCTCTACAAGCAGAAAAACGACTGGTTTTGCAAGGTAGGAGTGCAGAGTCATGGATCTGCAGGGAGATATCGGAAGATAAATAGAAGGGGGAGGGAGTCTCCATAAGCTGGCTCCTGGAAAGTGATAAAACCCTGGAGCACAAAATTGGAACCCTTAGAAATCTGCTCTAGTGAAAGACATCCCTCTCTGAAAGGGGCTCTGGAAATGAAAAGGCAGAATTCTAGGTAGGGCATTGTGGTCTCCAGATACAAAGAGCCACAAAATGTAAGGGGGAGCCTGAATGGGTAGAGTGCCCGAGCACTGGAGCCAGGATGCAGGTTAGGGTCAGCAAGCCCAGGAGGGGACTCTCAGCTCCAATTGCCATAAACTGAGGGCTGGGCTTGTCAATAACTGCTCTTATCCTGAGCAGACTGAAAAATCTGGAGCCTGCGCCCACCCAGGCAAAAACTCACAGGGTGGTAGCGGCCTGGAAGGACATTAGAGCAGCACCCAGAAATGATCCAGGAGCTTCGGGTGCTCACGAGCCCGTGGCTGTTTGCAGTTTTAGAATTACAAAGGGCAGTGGCACTCCCAGGCCCCTGGGACGACCTCTGAGAGAGTTGCTGTGGGTGAGCACTGGGGGAAGCTGTGGTTTTTGGCGGTGCATACAGACGTGGAGACTGTTTGTACTGGATGGTTTATTAAAGAGGGCAGAATGCGATTTTTCTGCTCTGGGCCAGAGGTTTGGGTGCGGCCATTTCTGCTCTGACCCTCGGGAGAGGCGCAGAAAGCCTCCAGGGAACAAGAGGCACACAAAGGGCCACTTTGCACTGAGCCCATCCCCCTGAAAGGGGGTGGGACAATGCCACCCAAGCAAGGATACCTGAGAAACAGCACAGAACAACAGAGTAATATTTGCTCAAGAAGACAGACTGAAAGAACAGGTGGACGACAAGCATATGGCTCCCACAAGACTGTAAAATCCCAACGCCAGGGGAAAATAGTATATTGAGCTCCAGGTGTTGACTCATGACTTGTTTATTTTCAGATAAAATTCTACTTTTCTTTTTTTTCCCTTTTTCTTATGCTTTTTCTCTGTTTTTTTCTTTTTACCTTTTTCTCATTTCAACCAGATGTTTATTATATCAGCTTATATTTCATTTCATAGTTGCTTTTTAACTTGTATTTTTTCACACCTATATTTTTTATAGACATATGCTTTATCTTAGTCCTTTTTTCACTCTATTCAATTTTATCTTTATATATATATTCATTGAAATTTTGGGATGTAGTTTCCTCTAACACACAGACCAAAATACACCGAGGAACAACTGAAACACCATGCTTTGTCCACACTGAGAGATTATAGTCTCCCTTCCCCTCCCCCGCTTTAAAAAAATTTTTAATTTTATCTTGTGTTTAATTTTGGCTTTGTTTTTCGGTGGTGGCTTCTGACCACTCCAGGTTTTGCTAGGGTGCATCCTGCTTGGGTCATGGTTGATATTTTGGACTCTGCTCACTCACTCAACCATCCCTTGACAGAATGACTAGGAGGAGAAACTGTCAATAAAGAAAAAAACGAGAGACAATGTCCTCTGTCACAGAACTAATGGATATAGATATAAGCAAGATGTCACAGATAGAATTCAGGATAGCAATTATGAAGTCAATAGCAAGGCTTGAAAAAAGCATTAGTGACAATATAGAAACTCTAACAGCAGAAATGAGATCTAAATAGGCCGAACTAAAAAATGCTATGAATGAGATGCAGTCTATGGATACTCTAACTGGGTAAATGAGGCAGAAGAGAGAATCAGTGATCTATAAGATAAGCTGATGGAAAGGAAGGAAGTTGAGGAAAACAGAGATAGGCAGCTACTAGGCAGCTAGTTTCTCCATGAAAAAATCACTGAAAGATTAACGATGCCATGAAATGTTCCAATGTCAGAATTATTGGGATCCCCGAAGGGGTGGAGAGAGAAAGAGGGCTTGAAGGTATATATGAGCAAATCATAGCTGAGAGCTTCCCTAATCTGGGGAAGGAAACAAGCATTCGAGTCCAAGAGGCAGAGAGGACTTCTCTCAAAGTCCATAAAAATCAATCAACACCCTAACATATAATAGTGAAGCTTGCAAATGTTACAGCCAAAGAAACTATCCTGAGAGTAGCTAGGGAGGGGAGAGTCCTTATGTATGGAGGAAGGAACATCAGAATAACATCAGACCCATCCACAGAAACCTGGCCAGCCAGAAAGGGCTGGCAAGACACATTCAGGGTACTAAATGAGAAGAACATGCAACCCAGAATACTTTATCCAGCAAGGCTGTCATTCAGAATGGAAGGAGAGATAAAGACCTTCCAGGACAGGCAGAAAATAAAAGAATATGTGACTACCAAGTCAGCCCTGCAAGAAATATTAAGGGGGATTCTGTAAGTGAAGAGAGACCCCAAGAGTAACATAGACCAGAAAGAAACAGACAATCTACAGAAACAGGGACTTTACTGACAATACAATGACACTAAATTCATATCTTTTAATACTTACTCTGAATATAAATGGGCTAAACACTCCAATCAAAAGACACAGTTTCAAATTGGGTGAAAAAGCAGGACCCATCCATATGCTGTCTACAAGAGACTCATATTGAACCTAAAGATACCTCCAGATTGAAAGTCAGGGGGTGGAAAACCATTTACCACGCTAATGGACCTCAAAAGAAGGCTGGGGTAGCAATCATCATATCAGACAATGTAGATTTTAAACCAAAGACTGTAATAGGAGATGTAGAGGGACACTATATCATACTTAAAGGCTCTATCCAACAAGAAGATCTAACAACTGTAAATATCTATGCACCCAACATGGGAGCAGCCAATCATAAAAAACAATTAATAACCAAAATAAACATATTGATAATAATACATTAATAGTAAGAGACTTCAACACTCCACTCACAGTGATGGACAGATCATCTAAGCAGAAGATCAACAAAGAAAGAAGAGCTTTGAAGGACACATTGGACCAGATGGACTTCATAGATATATACGGAACACACCCTAAAAGGCCAGAATACTCATTCTTCTCAAGTGCACAGGAACTTTCTCCAGAATAGACCACATACTGGGTCACAAATCAGGTCTCAGTCAATACCAAAAGTTTGGGACTGTTCCCTGCATATTTTCAGAACACAATGCTATGAAACTGGAACTCAACCACAAGAAGAAATTTGGAAAGAACTCAAACACTTGGAAGTTAAAGAGCATCCTACTAAACAATGATTGGGTCAACCAGGAAATTGAAGAAGAACTTAAACAATTCATTGAAACCAATGAGAATGAAAACACATCAGTTCAAAACCTATGAGATGCTACAAAGGTGGTCCTAAGAGGGAAATACCATCCAAGCCTCTCTCAAAAACTTAGAAAAATCCCAAATGCACAAGTTAACCTTATAACTAAAGGACGTGGAGAAAGAACACCAAATAAACCTAAACCAAGCAGGAGAAGAGAAATAATAAAGATTAGAGCAGAAATAAATAGAAACCAGAAGAACAGTTGAACACATCAAGGAAACTAGAAACAGGTCTTTTGAAAGAATTAAGATTGATAAACCTCTGGGAACCTTATCCAAAAGAAAAGAGAAAGGACCTAATTAATAAAATCATGAATGAAAGGGGAGAGATCATGACCAATACCAAGGAAATACAGACAATTTGAAGAACATATAATGAGAAACTATATGCATAAATATTTACTGACAATACAATGACACTAAATTCATATCTTTATGAACAATATTTATGTAATCTGGAAGATATGGATACATTCCTGGAAACTTATAAATTACCAAAACTGAAACAGGAAGAAGTAGAAAATCTGAACAGACCAATAACTGACAAGGAAATTGAAGCAATAATCAAAAACCTCCCAAAAAACAAGAGTCCAGGGCCAGATGGCTTCCCAGGGGAATACTACCAAACATTTAAAGATGAACTGATACCTATTTTACTGAAGCTGTTTCAAATAACCGAAATGGAAGGAAAACTTCCAAACTCACTCTATGAGGCCAGAATTACCCTAATCGCAAAACCAGATAAAGACCCCATCAAAAAGGAGAATTACAGACCAATATCCCTGATGAATATGGATGCCAAAATACTCAACAAGATCCTAGCCAATAGTATCCAACAGTACCTTAAAAGGATTATCCACCATGACCAGGTGGAATTCAGTCCTGGGATGCAAGGGTGGTTTAATATTCATGAAAAACCAATGTGATAGATCACATTAACAAAAGAGACAAGAACCATATGATCTGCTCAGTTGATGCAGAAAATGCATTTGACAAAATACGGCATCCTTTCCTGATTAAAACTCTTCAAAGTATAGGGATAGAGGGAACATACCTCAATATCATAAAAGCCATTTACAAAAAGCCCACAGCAAATATCATTCACAATGGGGAAGAACTTAGAGGTTTTCCCTTAAGGTCAGGAACACAACAGGGATGCCTAGTCTCACCATATTATTCAACATAGTACTAGAAGTCCTAGCCTCAGCAATCAGACAACAAAAAGAAATGAAAGGCATTCAAATGAGCAAAGAAGAAGTCAAACTGTCTCTCTTCACAGATGACATGATATTTTATGTGGAAAACCCAAAAGACTCCACCCCAAAATTACTAGAATTCATACAGCAATTCAGCAACATAGCAGGGTACAAATATCAATGCATAGAAATCAGTTGCTTTTCTATATACTAACAGTGAAACTGTAGAAAGAGAAATTAAGGAATCGATTCCATTTACAATAGCACCAAAAACCATAAGGTACCTAGGGATAAACCTAACCAAAGAGGTAAAGGATCTATAATCTAGAAACTACAGAACACTTATGAAAGAAATGGAGGAAGACACAAAGAGATGGAAAAACATTCCGGAAGAACAAATATCATTAAAATGTCTATGCTACCCAGAGCAATCTACATTTTCAATGCAATCCCTATCAAAATACCATTGACATTTTTCACAGAGCTGGAACAAACAATCCTAAAATTTGTATGGAACCAGGAAAGACCCTGAATAGCCAAAGGAATGTTGATAAAGAAAACCAAAGCTAGAAGCATCACAATGCCTGATTTCAAGCTATATTACAAAGCTGTGATCATCAAGACAGCATGGTATTGGCACAAAAACAGAAACATAGATCAGTGGAACAGAATAGAGAGCCCAATGGACCCTCAACTCTATGGTCAACTAATCTTCAACAAAGCAGGAAAGAATATACAATGGAAAGAAGACAGTTTCTTCAAGAAATGGTGCTGTGAAAATTGGACAGCCATATGCAGAAGAATAAAACTGGGCCATTCTCTTACACCATACACAAAGATTTAGGTCTTTCATGTGAGACCTAAATGTGAGAGAGGAATCCATCAAAATCCTGGAGGAGAACACAGGCAGCAACCTCTTTGACCTTGGCCACAGCAACTTCTTGTTAGACATGTCTCCAAAGACAAGGGAAACAAAAGCAAATATGAACTATTGGGACTTCATCAAGATAAAAACGTTTTGCACAGCAAAGGAAACAGTCAACAAAACTAAAAGGCAACCTACAAAATGGTAGAAGTATCTTATCAGATAAAGGGCTTAATATCCAAAACCAGTAAAGAACCTATCAAGTTCAACACCAAAAAAACACAAATAATCCAGTCAAGAAATGCGCAGAGGACATGAACCAACTTTTCTCCAAAGACACATAAATGGCCAAACAGGCACATGAAACAACGCTCAACATCATCCGGCATCAGGGAAATCCAAATCAAAACCACAATGAGATATTACCTCACACCTGTCAGAATGGCTAAAATTAACAACACGGGGGGGGGTGCCTGGGTGCCTCAGTCAGTTAAGCATCTGCCTTGGGCTCAAGTCATGATCCCAGGGTCTTGGGATCGAGCCCCACATCAGGCTCGCTGCTAAGCAGGGAGCCTGCTTCTCCCTCTCCCTCTGCTGCTCCCCATGACTGTGCTCTCTTGCTCTCTCTGTCAAATAAAGAAATAAAAATCTTAAAAAAAAAAAAAAAACCCACAAGAAACAATAAGTGTTGGGGAGGATCGGGAGAAAGGGGAATGCTCTTGCACTGTTGGTGGGAATGCAAACTGGTGCAGCCACTCTGGAGAAGAGTTTGGAGTTTCCTCAAAAAGTTAAAAATAGAACAACCCTATGACCCAGCAATTGCATTGCTAGGTATTTACCCAAAGGAATACAAAAGTACAAATTCAAAGGGTACAGGTAACCTGATGTTTATAGCAGCATTATCAACAATAGTCAAACTATGGAAAGAGTCCAGATGCCCATTGACTGATGAATGGATAAAAATGAGGTGTGTGGGGCGCCTGGGTGGCTCAGTTGGTTGGGCGACTGCCTTCGGCTCAGGTCATGATCCTGGAGTCCCGGGATCGAGTCCCGCATCGGGCTCCCTGCTCGGCAGGGAGTCTGCTTCTCCCTCTGATCCTCCTCCCTCTCATGCTCTCTGTCTCTCATTCTCTCTCTCGCAAATAAATAAAAAATTAAAAACAAAAAAAAAAATGAGGTGTGTGTATATATACAAAGGAATATTACTCAGCCATCAAAAAGTATGAAATTGTGTCATTTACAATGAGGTGATTGGAGCTAGAGTGTATTATATTAAGCAAAATAAGTCAGGCAGAGAAAGATGAATACCATATGATTTCACTCATAAGTGGAATTTAAGAAACAAAACAGATGAACATATGGGAAGGGGAAAAA
>NW_023270268.1:241162-258327 GCF_011800145.1 Mirounga leonina
CACTTTAAAATTTGTTCATATTTATGCAGACTCGTATACATAAACATATGTATTTATTTATTACGAAATTTGATCATACCATTGCTTTTTAAAAACGTCTTTTAGTATTATGGTGATACAGAAATACTGTGCTAAGATATACATAGATTTACCATAGGATACAATAAAATTTACCATTTTAACCATTTTAAAGTGTGGCATCATTCGGTGCCATTAAGTACATTCCTACTCTTGCTTCCTGAAAGTTATACTTTAAACCCGCGGAATGCATTTGTTCACATGGTGGTCAAAATTGGTGCCAGCATCATGGCATCACTAAGACATATTTCTGAGAGTATAATGACAAGAAAACATTTTGTTTTCAGTTTATTTTCCGTAGTACACATTACATAAAGCTGTAAATGCTCAACAAATGACCTTTGTGCAGAAAAATAGCAAAGTCTTGTTTATTAGGGTGATTGTCTCTTTTCAAAATGAAAGCGAAGTATATAAAAAGGGAGTTTATTTTTGTAATATATATATATATTTTTACAGATTTTGTTTTAATAAAGGGGAGTTTTTAAACAGAAGGTACAGCTCTAACTTAAAACCACTGTACTGCCTCAGACTTCCATAGGCCTCGGAAACCAGAGAATGGTCTCCTTCTAGGTTAAAAGTGGTGGCCAGGAAAGAACACCATCCTGTTTCAAACTGTTTGTAGTTCAAGAGGGAAAACTCATTAGTATTAGGTACATGGTTTGCAGGGAAATGTCAGTGAGTGGTTTTAGTTGTAATTTGATGAAGGAATTTCAGAGAACTTGCATCTGGGTGGACCTGTGTGCATCTGTGTGTGTATTGAGGGTCTGATGAATGAGGGTGCTCTTACATGTCGTGTTAATGCTGGAGAAAGGCAGACAAATTCTGGTTAAAAGCCATAATCCTTCCTTTGGTCGAAATGATGGGAATGTTTTGAAGATAAACCTCAATACAGACTTATAAAGGAAACTGAGAACAGCATCAAAAATATTAACTATGCCACTTTAAGTTTTCTGTGGCTCCTGGTGTCGAGGAAGTCTTAGTGCATCATAAGCATTCTGTGATATCGGAGAGTTGCTTCAGAGTAAATATACGTAACGTATAGTAACTGTAACTTAATCTTACTTGGCAGTCTTCAGTATTTTTGTATCAGAAGTGCTCTGAACGAGCTCCCTCAGGTGAATCATGTGCTGTACAAGATTGAATTTTTGAGCTTAAACTTTGCCTTCCCTCATCTTAAAGCTTTTAGCCTTCTTCCTTGTTTTATTATACTGCATCGCTCTGGACACTAACATACCTGTGTTTTCTTCACTTCGTTGTCTGTCTTCCTATGAGCTCTGCAAGGCAGTATTTCTATTTATTTATTTATTTAGTTAGTTAGTCTCATTCACTAGAGAGACCTTAGTGCCTGGGGCACAGTAGGTGCTCAATAGATATTGTTAAGTTAATAAAAGAATGACTCTAAATTGGAGATAAGAATGACAGTATATGGTATCTTTGATTGCCAAGTTAATTTTTAAGCTAAAAAAATAAATCAGAAAAAAACGATAACACGCTTCCTCAATTCAAAAAACCTTTTTTTTTTTTTTTAGTAATTGTAGACATACAGGGGGTTGCAGAAATTGTACAGAGTTCCCTTATATTCTTTACTCAGTTTACCTAAAGTTAACATCTTGCATAACCATAGTACAGTCATCAAACTTAAGAAATTTACAGTGGCACAGTACTATTAATTAAACTGCTGACTTTAATTAGAGTCCATCAGTTTCTCACTAGTGACCTTTTTCTGTTCCAGGATCCAATCTAGAATCCCTCATTCCATTTAGTTGTCATGTCTCCTTGTTTTCCTTTAGTATATGACATTCTCTCCATCTTTCCTTGTTTTTTGCGACCTTGACGCTTTTGAAGTATGTTGTGCTGGTATTTTTAATGCCTCTCACTTTGGTTTTGTCGGACTTTTTCTCCTGCTTCTATTGAGGATGGTGTTGATATGTCTTACTACTGTTGATATTAATTTTGATCTAGTGGTGTCTGCCACGTGTCCCCACTGTAAAGATACTGTCTTTCTCTTTGTAACTAGTGATTATTTGGGGGAAGATACTTTGAGACCTTGCATAACAATATCCTGTTTCTCCTTAACTTTCACCCACTAATTAGCCTTCCTGGTGGATCTTTTTATTATTATTATTATTATTATTATTATTATTATTATTATGTTATGTTAATCACCATACATTACATCATTAGTTTTTGATGTAGTGTTCCATGATTCATTATTTGCGTATAACACCCAGGGCTCCATGCAGAATGTGCCTCTTTAATACTTCCTGGTGGATCTTATTAGTGTAATGGTCTAATGGTGGCTTTCATTTCTGTTATTCCCTCTGCAGTTATTAATTGGAATACTTTCTGAGGAAGAGTTGTGTCTTGTTTCCCTTTGTTTTATTTATTCAGTTAGTTATATCAGTGTGTGATGTTGGGTATGTATTCTTTGAGCTATGATGCAGTGCTGATATTACTTATTTTGTTGCTTAAATTATTCTAGCCTTGGCCATTGGGATCTCTTTGCAGTTGACTCCTGTTGTCTCTTGAAGTGCCCACATCCTTTTTGTTGTCCTTCCCTGACTTTCTGGCACCACAGAATACTCATGTTGTATCTTCCCTTCCCCAGCCCTGGAGACCACCACTTCTCCAAAGAGCCCTAGTTCCGTTTATTGGAGAATGGTATGGAGAAACCAAGTTTGGGGTGCTAGGTTTGAGGACAGACAGTCATTTCTTAATTGATATATTTAAGTATAACGTAACATTCCAGTTATGTACTGGAAGCAGTCTTTCTTGTTTCCTTACCAGCGTATGAAATAAAGCATATGTACCCTTACAATGGTAGGAAAAACACAAGAGTAAGAGACTGCTTAATGAGGATTTTAAAAGAAAATAAAATCACATTGTGTATGAGTTGAAGAAGCAAAATGACAAAAGATAAAGAAGGAAAGAGAGGGAGGGAGGAGGTGTGGGGGAGGGAGGGAGGGAGGGAGGAAGGATGGAAAGGAAGGAAGGCAGGCAGGCAGGAAAGAAGGAAGGAAAGATGGGAATGTCCTTGAGAAATGGCCAGATAATTGCTTGGGATTTTCCCTGTTCTTTACAAAGCCATTTTCATTGTGGGATTGAGACTGGGGTTAAGGTATGAAGCTCTGGGAGAAGAAGCCTGATGAGCTCAGGTTTCCTCCTAGGCCTGGAATGAGTGAAGTTTTTCTTCTGTTCTCAAAAGCTAGTTGGGACATGGAGAAGCCCTGAGGCATTAGGATACCTGAATTTAACCGTGCAGGTTCAGCTCACTGGCCCCCATGTCCTTACTGTGCTCTGGATCTTTCATCCAGAATCCAGTAGGCCCTGGGGGTCTTCTCTGGGTTCATGGTTGCAGAAGCTGGACTAACCCCTTCTTTGGTTGAAGGCCTGAAATCTTTTGCCAAATTCCTGGCTTTTGCCCTCAGTTTCCTGTCTGTCAGTCTTCTCATCACCTCTGTCCAGATACTTCACTTATCTCTTCAAACATTTCTGTAACAGCTGCTTCAGAACAGGTCTGCTTGGAGGCTTATTTTTGGTGCTAATTGCACTGTGGGTTTCCATTTCCTGAGATAGGTCTTGCTGCTTACATTTCCTGGTGGATGCATTTCTTCAAAATATTTGTCTCTGGCCTCAAGTTCATTCTCTTTAGGCTCGCTGCCAGGTTTCTGGTCACCTGAGCAGCTTTCCAGTTCTTTCATACTTCAGTTTCTTTCTCTTCTCCAGTCTGTCCTACAAGTTTGTCGGGGAAAGTCTCTGTCCCTCTTTCTCTTGACTTTCAGCTTCCTTCTGAGCAGTTGTTTCTGCTACCTGTTTGTGCTGCTGGGGCTCAGCAAGGCTGGAGCCTGCCCCTCTTGCTCCTGAAGCACTGTTTCCTCTCAGCCTTCTTTTGTTGTTGCTGGTCTTCAAGTCTGTCTGTGGGCCTTCAGCCACTTACTATATCATTTCCCTCCTTTTCCTTTGCTTTTGTTTTCTCAAATACTTACTCTTCTTTTTCTCCCCTAGTTTTCACAGCAAGGCTTCATTTCTCTGACAGAACTTGAGCAGACTCCTCAGCGTGCATGATCCTTAATGTAGTCCTTTATTTGACTTTTCATGCCCTGAGAGCAAGAGTGTAGTTTCTTTCTGTTAGCGGGATGGCACTGTGCTTTCTGGTGTGAGCGTCTTTCCGTCTGTGTTTAGTCATTATTTTTTGTCTGTCCTGATAGCATTGGCTGAGTCTGGAAGATGTTGAATAGGTACTGAATAGGAGGATGTTGAATAGGTACTACAAAGAGGGGAAGGCTTCTGGGTGAAGGTAGTGATTTATTTAAATGTACTTAGTGATGGTGGCAGATGGACGGTGGTTTCAGGGGAAGATGAGCATCATTTGTGAGCATCGTTAGAGGATGAAAATAAAAATGGCGGCGCTCTGATCTCCAGCCGGAGAGCTGAAAGATAAGGACCCCCACATTCAGTGCGCTTTCAGGGAAAAGCAATCATTTTTGTCTTCCCAGTTTCAACCTCACTCTGTGTTCACCCAGCCTGTGACCAAGCGTTTTTTATCTCAGACACACTGCCCTGTTTCAAATTTCGAAGCCCTATAGAGTCCTGCCTTGCACGTCCACGCTGCTCCTCCTAGGGAAGGGTGAGAGTAGGGATTCTGCTGCTTGCAGGGCCCCTGCTCGGGGATTGGTTGCTGCTGGTGCATGCACCCACTCCGCACTCCCCGGGGAAGGGGTAGGGTCTTGCCCTTGTTCTGCGGTTTGATGGGCCCCTGTTCAGAGAGCATTCTACCAATCCTGCCCCACTTCGTGGTTTATGGCAAACCCAGCTGAGAGCCCAATCCTGGGCTTGCTGATTGCAGCTGGCTTCCCCACTCCGATTTGTGGGAGCTCTGCTGCACTCAGGCACCTCCATTCATTCTGTGACCCTGGGGATCCTCAGACCACACTGTCCCACCCAGGATTCCACCCTGTTTCACCACTTGAGTGCCTTTCAGGCAGGGACTTCCCTCACTGGAGCAGACTTCTAAAAGTTCAGATTTTGCCCGCTGCTGCTGTATCATTTTCCCTTAGCTGGCTTATGGAGGCTCTCTCCTCCCATGGTTTATCTTCCAATAAATTGCCTCAGATTCACTTCACCCCTCCTACCTTGCAAAAAGTGGCACTTTTCTATTTGTAGAGTTGCAGCAATTCTTTTCTTAGATCCCAGGTTGAGTTCACAGGTGGTCAGAATGATTTGATAGCTATCTAGCTGAATTCATGGATCCAGATGAAAATAGGGTCCCCTACTCCTCAGCTATTTTCCTCCCCTCCTCTACATGCACTCTTAAAGAAAAGAGACCTAGTATGCAAATGTTACATTAAAAAAAAATCAAATCACACACACAAAAGATCAAATCACTACAAATAAACTAAAGGCTCCTTTAACTACTGTTCTCAAATTCTCCACTCCTATATTCAGTAAGAGTTTTTATGAATCCTTCCAAGCCATTTTAAATTCATTTGAGTACTTATGTATTTCACACGTACATACACTTATATACACATGTATATGATTTTAAGTTTTTTCTGCAATTATATCTAGGATTTTTTTTTTTCATCTTAACGTATGTTTTTGTCATTGATGGGAACTGTCGTCAAGAGCACCTTCTCCTCTCTTGCATACCAGCATAAGAGTGGCCTTGAGCTGGGAACATTTCTTTGCAAAGAGATAAAGAGCACTCTGAGCTTGTTGCCTTGTCAGGGACTTTCTCTGTTCATTGCTCAATGCATACCCCTTTGTTCTGCCTTAATGCATGTGACCCGTAGGCCCATCCCTGCTTTCTGTATTTCAGACCTCACGGGCAAGGGGTTGAGGGTCATACTGCAGCATGAAGTGTAGTGCTTGTCTCCACACCATCTGTACCACATTGCCTGTGAAGTGGATCTGTTGTTCATGGGGGACCCAGTGGATTACACAAGGTTGAATCTTGTGCACTCTTTCTCTTTTCTCTTGCCGTAAATAAATATTGTACTGCTTAAGCCTAGTATATATGTTGTCGGGTCTCAGCAACTTAGAATCATGCTCCGATCTCTTCTGTGAGTAGCATTTACCTGCTTTTCAACCTTGGCTGCACAGCCTGAGCACCCAGCCAACAGTGAAACAATAATGTTAATGCTTAAGGGTCTAGTACAATCTTTTAAACCATTGTGCTAGGTGTTTCATCCTAGGAAGTGCTATACTTTTATTTAGCTCTATTGATGAACAAGTCATTTATTTCCAATATTGTGTTATTACAAAGAGTACTCTAGTGAACACCTATGTAAATGTGTATATACCTCTCTAAGTGTTTTTCCAGGGAGATTTCCTGGAAGTGAAATTTCTGGAGCCTAAGTAATGTGACTTTTTAGTTTTGCTATAGACTTTCCAACTACCTTTCCTTGTGGTTGTATAAATTTACATTTCTGTCACTGGTGCATGTTTGTGTTCTTTTTTCTGGTCAAGAGATTTTCAAATACTGTCATCATATATCACTTTTCCTTTTATGTTCTTTAGAAATCCTTGCTTGCCCCAAGGTTCTGGCTCTCTCTTTCGTTTTTGAAGTTAAGTCTTAGGAATTCATTTTGTGTGTAATCTTACTTTTATTTGCCTCGCCAGTTGTCCCAGTGCAGGTCATTGAATTATCTGTCCTTCCTACTGTCGTATAATGCTGCCTCTGTCATATGCCAGATCTTTGGGTTCTGTACTGTTCCTTTTATCTGTAGTTTGTATATTCCTTCAGTAGTACTCACTTTTAATTACTATATTTTTATAATAAGCTGTATTGTATGGTAGAACAAATCTTCCCACCTTTAAAAAGTTGTCTTCAGGGGCACCTGGGTGGGTCAGTCGTTAAGCGTCTGCTTTCAGCTCAGGTCATGATCCCGGGGTCCTGGGATCGAGCCCTGCATCAGGCTCCCTGCTCAGCGGGAAGCCTGCTTCTCCCTCTCCCACTCCCCTGCTTGTGTTCCCTCTCTCACTGTGTCTCTCTCTGTCAAATAAATAAAATCTTAAAAAAAAAAAAAGTTGTCTTCACTATTGTTGGCCTTTACTAATTTGTATGAATTGTAGAATATGTTTATCAACTATGGAAAAGGGCTATATTGGGTTTTGTTGTGATTTTATAGACTTTTTATGTTAATTTAAGAAGAATTGACATCTTGGAAATATTAGATTTCCTATACTTAAGACTTTTTCAGGTCTGTTTTATTTTTTGTCAGTTTACTATTTCCCCATTAAGGTTGTGTACATTTTTAATGAGCTTTATTTCTGGGTATTTTGTGTTTTTGTTCTTGTTGTTGCTGTTGTGTTCTGTTTCTAAATGGTTGTTGCTGGTATATTAGAGAAGTACTGTTATACATTGATTGATATTTAGCTTCCTTAATTATCTCTCATATTAGTTCTGACAGTTTTTCAGTTGATTCTCTTGGATTTTTTTAGATGGATGTTTATCATTCTAAGTAATATTAGCTTTTTAAAACATTAAAAAAAATTTTTTAAGTAATCTCTACACCCAACATGGGGCTCGAACTCACAACCTCAAGGTCAAGGGACTCATGCTCTACCAATGGAGCCAGCCAGGCACCCCATCTTTGATCCTCCTTTTCTAACAGTTCTCTGTGTATTTTCTTTCTTTCTTTCTTTCTTTCTTTCTTTCTTTCTTTCTTTCTTTCTTTCTTTCTTTCTTTCTTTCTTTCTTTTTCTTTCTTTCTTTCTTTCTTTCTTTTTCTTTCTTTCTTTCTTTCTTTCTTCTTTCTTTCTTTCTCTTTCTTTCTTTCTTTCTTTCTCTTTCTTTCTTTCTTTCTTTCTTTCTTTCTTTCTTTCTTCCTTCCTTCCTTCCTTCCTTCCTTCCTTCCTTCCTTCCTTCCTTCCTTCCTTCCTTTCTTTTTCTTTCTTTCTTTCTTTCTTTCTTTCTTTTTTCTTTGTCTAATTACATTGGCTAGTATTATATTGTATGATTGTTCCTGATTTTAATTGCAAGGCTATTAATGTCTTTACCATTTGATGTCACATTTGCTATAAATTTCTCTTGGCTTTTCTCCATATCTGGTGGGGGAGTTTCCCTTTATTCCTGGATTGTGAAGAATATGTACCAAAAAGGAGGTAAAGCTATAGTACACTTTTTTTTGAACTTTAAGAGGATACCAATATATGAAGAGCTGTATGATATTAAATTTGAAATTCTTTTTTTTTTTTGTAAAGATTTTATTTATTTGACAGAGAGAGACACAGCGAGGGAGGGAACACAAGCAGGGGGAGTGGGAGAGGGAGAAGTAGGCTTCCCACAGAGCAGGGAGCCCGATGAGGGGCTCGATCCCAGGACCCCGGGATCATGACCTGAGTCGAAGGCAGACGCTTAACGACTGAGCCACCCAGGCGCCCCTAAATTTGAAATTCTTGATGAATATTTGGGTTATTTTTTCCTTTTGACTGTTATGAATAATGCTGCTATGAACATTTATGTACAAGTTTTTTGTGGACTTGTCTTTTCATTTATCTTGGGAGATGTGTGTGTGTGTGTGTGTGTGTGTATGTATATACATATATATGTATATATTTGTATCTCCACGGATATATGCAGTTGCAAGTAGTAAAGCATGTTTAACTTACTGAAAAATTGCCAGGCTGTTTTCTAATGTGGCAGCACGTGAGTGTTCTGTTATCTCCCCAGTCTTATCAACACATGTTATTTTCAGACATTTGACTCTGGCCATCCGAGTGGGTGTGAAGGGTGGTGTTGATCTGCCCTTTTCTGATGACTAATGTTGAGTATCCTGTGTGTGTTTCAGTCATTTTTGTATTTTCTTTTTTTTTTTTTTAAAGATTTTATTTATTTATTCGAGAGAGAATGAGAGAGAGAGCACATGAGAGGGGGGAGGGTCAGAGGGAGAAGCAGACTCCCTGCCGAGCAGGGAGCCCGATGCGGGACTCGATCCAGGGACTCCAGGATCATGACCTGACCCGAAGGCAGTCTCTTAACCAACTGAGCCACCCAGGCGCCCTCATTTTTGTATTTTCTTTGGAGAAGTATCTATTCAGATGCTTTGTCCAATTTTAACAGTATTTGTCTTTTTATTATTGAATTGTAAGGGTTCTTTATGTATTCTAGATACAAATCCCTTATATGTGATTTTCAAATATTTTTCCTAGTCTGTGGCTTGTCTCTTCACTTTCCTCATATGTCCTTTGAAGCACAATAGATTTAAATTTTGATGAAGTGCAATTTCTCTATTTTTAATTTCATTTGCATGTGCTTTTGATATGTATTTGGTAGAATGCATTACCTAATCCAGTGTCACGAAGTATTATGTTTTCTAATAACAGTTTTGTAGTTTTGGCTAGTACCTTTAGGTCTGCAATTAATTAATTTACTTAAAATCAATTTAATTAACATATAGTGTAATATTATTTTCAGAGGTAGAATTTCGTGATTTCATCAGTTGCATATAACACCCAGTGCTCATTATATCAAGTGCCTTCCTTAACTCCCATCACCCATTTACTCTATCCCCCCCGCCCACCTCCCCTCCAGCAAACCTCAGTTTGTTTCCTATAGTTAAGAGTCTCTTATGGTTTATCTCCCTCTCTGATTTCGTCTTATTTTATTTTGCCTTCCCTTCCCCTATACTCATCTGTTTTGTTTCTTAAATTCCACATATGAGTGACATCGTATGGTATTTGTCTTTCTCTGACTGACTTATTTTGCTTAGCATAATACACTCTAATTCCATCCACGTTGTTGCCGATGGCAAGATTCCATTCTTTTTGATGGCTGAGTAATAATCCGTTATATATATACCACCTCTTCTTTATCCATTCCTTTGTCCTTCGATAGGTCTGCAGTTAATTTTGAGTTAATTTTTGTATATTGCCTTATGTAAGGGTCCAACTTCATTCTTATTTATGTAAACTTACAGTTGTCCCAGCACCATTTGTGGAAAAAACTATTCTTTCCCCCTTCAGTGGTCTTGGCACCCTTGTCAAAAATAAATTGACCATAGATATATGGGTTTATTTTGGGACTCTTAATTCTGTTTAATTGATCTCTGTGTCTGTGCTTATACCAGCACCACACTTTCTTGGTGACTGCTGCTTTATGAAGTAAGTTTTGAAATTAGGAGTGTGTCTTCCAGTTTATTCTTTTTCAAGATCTTGTTGGGTATGCTTGGCCTCTTCAGTTTCCATATGTTAGGATTAGTTTTTCAATCTCTATAAAGAAGCCAGATGGGATTTTAATAGGGATTGCATTGAATCTTCATGTAATTTGGGAGTACTGTCATTTGACAATATTTTGTTTTCTGATCCATGAACAGTGTATTTCCATTTACTTAAATCCTTAATTTCTTCTAACAATGTAGTGTTCAGGGTATAAGTTTCGTTTTTTCTTTGAAAATTCATTCCTAAGTATTTTATTTTTCATGTGATTATAAATATTGTAAGTATATATTGTTTCTTAATTTTATTTTTGATTTGTTCATTTCTACTATAGAAATACCATTAATTTTTGCAAATTGGTCTTATATCCTCCAATCTTGCTGAACTCTTTTTTAGTTCTAATAGCTTTTAGTGGAGTACTTAACGATTTCCTATATCTATATCATGTCATTTGTGAATAGAAATTGTTCCATTTCTTCTTTTCCTTTCCTATATGGGTACCTTTTTTAAAAGGTTAATTCCACTATAATTAACATACACTGTTATATTAATTTCAGGTGTACAATATAGTGATTCAGCAATTCTATACATTACTTAGTGCTCATCATGATAAATGCACACTTAATTGCCTTCACTTATTTTACTCATTTCCCCACCCACCTCCCCTCTGGTAACCATCAATTCTCTATTTAAGAGTGTGGTTTTTTGGTGTCTTCTTCTCTGCTCATTTTTTTTTTTTAATTTCTTAAATTCCACATGAGTGAAATCATATGGTATTTGTCTCTCTCTGAATTACTTATTTCACTTAATATTATACTCTCTAGATCCATCCATCTTGTTGCAAATGCCAAGTGTCATTCTTTTTTCATGGCTGAGTAATATTTTATTGTGTGTGTGTATATATACACGCACACACATACAGGCACACACACATCCCACATCTTTATCCATTCATCTTTTGATGGACACTTGGATTGCTTCCCCAATTTGGCTATTGTAAATAACAGTGCAATAAACATAGAGGTGCATATATATCTTTTTGAATTAGTGTTTTTGTATTCTTTGGATAACTACCCCATAGTGGAATTAACTGTACTATATGGTAGTTCTATTTTTAATCTTTTGAGAAACCTCCAAACTGTTTTCCAGAGTGGCTGCACCAGTTTGCATTCCTATCAATAGTACATGAGGGTTCCTTTTTCTCCACATCCTGGCCAACATTTGTTATATCTTGTGTTTTTTATTTTAGCCATTCTGACAAATGTGAGGTGCTATCTCATGTGGTAATGATTTGCATTTCCCTGAAGATAAGTGATGTTGAGCATTTTTTCATATGTCTGTTGGCCATCTGGATGTCTTCTTTAGAGAAATGTCTGTTCATGCCTTGTGCCTGTTTTCAAGTTGGATTATTTCCTTTTCTTTTGGTGTTGAGTTTTATCAGTTGTTTATATATTTTGGATACTAATGTTTTATCAGATATGTCATTTGCAAATATCTTTTTCCATTCAGTAGATTGTCTTTTAATTTTGTTGATTTTTTCCTTTGCTGTGCAGAAACCTTTATTTGATGTAGTACCAACAGTTTATTTTTACTTTTGTTTCCCTTGCCTCAGGAGACCTACATAGAAAAATGTTGCTATGGCCAATTTCAGAGAATTATTGCCTGGGTTGTCTCGTGGGATTTTTGTTTCAGGTCTCACATTTAGGTGTTTAATCCACTTTGAGTTTATTTTTGTGTATGGTGTAAGAAAGTGGACCAGTTTCAGTCTTCTGCATGTGGCTGTCCAGTTTTCCCAGCACCATTTGTTGAAGAGACTGTTTCCTATTGCATATTCTTTCCTCCTTTGTCGAAGATCAATTGACCATATAATCATGGGTTTATTTCTAGGTTTTCTTTTCTGCTCCATTGATCTGTTTGTTTTATGTGTGAGAACCAACTATTTTGATTACTACAGCTTTGTAGTGTACCTTGAAATCTGGAATTGTGATACCTTCAGTATGTTCTTTTTCAAGGTTACTTTGGCTACTTAGGGTCTTTTGTGGTTCTATAAACATTTTAGGATTGTTTGTTCTCTGAAAAATGCTGTTGGTACTTTGATAACAACTGTATTAAGTGTGAAGATTGCTTTGCATAATATCCACATTTTAACAAAATTTGTTCTCCCAAAACATGAGCATGGAATATCTTTCCATTTGTATTATCTTCAATTTCATTCATCAGTGTTTTATAGTTTTCAGAGTACAGGTCTTTCACCTCCTTGGTTAAGTTTATTTCTAGGTATTTTATTATTTTTGGTGCAGTTGTGAATAGGATTATTTTCATTTTTTTAAGATTTATTTTAGAGAGAGGGAGAGAGAGAGCGCTCAAGCGGGAAGGGCAAAGGGAGGAGGATAGAGAATTTCAAGCAGACTCCATGCTGAGTGTGGAGCCCCATGTGGGGCTCGATCTCACGACCTTGAGGTCGTGACCTGAGCTGAATCCAAGAGTTGGATGCCCAGCCAGTTGTGCCACCCAGACACCCTGGCATTGCTTTCTTAATTTCTCTTTCTGCTGCTTCATTATTAGTGTATAGAAATGCAGTGGATTTTTCTGTATAGTGATCTTGTATCCTGCAACCTTATTGAATTCATTTATCAGTTCTAGTAGTTTTTTTTTTATGGCGTCCTTAGGGTTTTTTATATATATAATATTGTCATCCATAAATAGTGAAAGTTTTACTTCATTCTTACTGATTTGGATGGGTTTTTTTTTTCCTTTTTTTGTCTGATTGCTGTGGCTAGGATTTGCAGTACTATGTTGAATAAAAGTAGTGAGAGTGGACCTCTTTGTCTTGTTCCTGATCTTAGGTGGAAAGCTTTCAGTTTTTCTCCGTTAAGTATGTTAGCTGTGGGTTTTTCATATATGGTCTTTATTATGTTGAGGTGTGTTCCCTTTACACCTACTTTGTTGTGGGCTTTTTTTTTTTTTTTTTTGATGAATGGATGTTCATCAAAAAGTATGTACTTGGTCACAAATTTTTTCTGCATCTATTGAAATGATCATATGGTTTTTATTTTTTCTCTTGTTGATGTGATGTATCACATTGATTTGTGAATATTGAATCACCCTTGAATAAATTCCACTTGTTCATGGTGAATGATTATTTTAATGTGTTGTTGGATTCAGTTTGCTAGTATTTTATTGAGGACTTGTGTATCCGTGTTCATCAGGGATACTGGCCTGTAGTTCTCTTTTTTAGTGGCATATTTATCAGGTTTTGATATCAGGGTAATGCTGGTCTCATAGAGTGAATTTGGAAGCTTTCATTCCTTTTCTATTTTTTTGAATAGTTTGAAAAGAATAGATATGAAGTCTTCTTTAAATGTTTGGTAGAATTCCCCTGTGAGGCCATCTGGTCCTGGACTTCTGTTTATTGGGAGTTTTTTGATTACTGAACAATTTCATTTCTGGTAATTGGTCTGTTTAAATTTTCTATTTCTTCCTGATTCAGTTTTGGGAGGTTACATGTTTCTAGGAAATTATCCATTTCTTCTAGGTTGTTCAGTTTGTTGGGATATAATTTTTCTTTTATAATCCTTTGTATTTTTGTGGTGTTGTTTCTCTTTCATTTCTGAGTTTGAGTACTCTCTCTCTCTCGAGGAGTCTGGATAAAGGTTTATCAATTTTGTTGATCTTTTCAAAGAACAAGGTCCGTATTTTATTGATCTGTTTTGGGTTTTTTTTTTGTTTCATTTTCATTTATTTCTGCTCCAATCTTTATTATTTCCTTGCTCCTTCCTTCTTCTTTTAGATTTTCTTTAATCTTCATTTTGCTTAAAGTGTAAGGTTAAGTTTTTTGCCTGAGATTTTTCTTCATTGTTGAGGTATGCTTGTATTACTATTAACTTCCATCTTAGAAAAGCTTTTGCTGCATCCCAAAGATTTTGGACTGTTGTGTTTTCATTTCCATTTTCCCCCATGTATTTTTTTTTATTTCTTTTTTTATTTCTTGGTTGATCCATTCATTGTTTACTCACATGTTATTTCCATGTATTTGTGTTCTTTCCAGATTTTTTCTTGTATATAATTTCTAGTTTCATAGCATGTGGTCAGAAAAGTTACATGGTATAACTTGGATCTTTTTGAATTTGTTGAAATTTGTTTTGCAGACGAACATATGATCTACTCTGGAGAATGTATGAGCACTTGAAAAGAATGTATATCTGCTGTTTTGGGATGGAGTATTCTGAATATATCTTGAGATCCATCTGGTCTAAGGTGTCACTCATATCCACTCTTTCTTTGATTTTTTTTTTTGGATGATCTATCTATTGATGTAAGTGGGTTGTTAAAGTTCCTTACTATATTTTTCTTTCTTTGAAATTTTGGGAGGCACTTTCATCTAACAGACCAAAATACGCCCAAAATCTAGTGTGTGGCAGTGATCTATGCACCAGCCTGGTCATATTTGATACTACTCAGTTATTTTTTTGTTTTGTTTTTATCTTTTCTTTTACCTTTCTTTCTCTTTTCACCCAGTTTCACGTCTTTTCTGACTTGTTTAGTATATATTTTCTGGGGACGTTGTTACCCTGTTAGCATTTTGTTCTCTCATTCATCTATTCTCCTCTGGACAAAATGACAAGATGGAAAAAATCACCTCAAAAAAAAGAACAAGAGGCAGTACTGACTGCCAGGGACCTAATCAATACAGGCATTAGTAAGATGTCAGAACTAGAATTCAGAATGATGATTTTAAAGATACTAGCTGCACTTGAAAAAAGTATGGAAGTTATTAGAGAAACCCTTTCTGGAGAAATAAAAGAACTAAAATCTAACCAAGTTGAAATCAAAAAGGCTATTAATGAGATGCAATAAAAAATGGAGGCTCTAACTGCTACGGTAAATGAGGCAGAAGAGAGAATTAGTGATATAGAAGACCTAATGATGGAAAATCAAGAAGCTGAGAAAAAGAGAGGTAAACAACTACTGGATCACGAGGGCAGAATTTGAGAGCTAAGCTATACCATAAGATGAAACATTAGAATAATTGAGATCCCAGAAGACAAAGAAAGAGAGAGGGGGGCAGAAGGTATATTGGAGCAAATAATAGCAGAGAACTTCCCTAATTTGGGGAAGGAAACAGGCATCAAAATCCAGGAGGCACAGAGAACCCCTCTAAAATCAGTAAAAATAGGGCAGCACCCCGACATCTAATACTACAACTTACGAGACAAAGAAAATCCTGAAAGCAGCTCGGGAGAAGAGATCTGTAACCTGCAATGGTAGAAACATTAGATTGGCAACAGACCTATCCACAGAGACCTGGCAGGCCAGAAAGGACTGGCATGATATATTCAGAGCACTAAATGAGAAAAATATACAGCCAAGAATACTATATCCAGCTAGGCTGTCATTGAAAAAAGGAGAGATAAAAAGCTTCCAGGACAAACAAAAACTAAAGGAATTTGCAAACACAAAACCAGCTCTACAAGAAATGTTGAAAGGGGTCCTCTAAGCAAAGAGAGAGCCTAAAAGCAACACAGACCAGAAAGGAACACAGACAATATACACTAACAGTCACCTTACAGACAATACAATGGCACTAAATTCATATCTTTCAGTAGTTACCATGAATGGAAATGGGCTAAATGCCCCAATGAAAAGACCCATTGGATAAAAAAACAAGACCCATCGATATGCTGTCTGCAAGAGACTCATTTTAGACCCAAAAACACCCCCAGATTGAAAGTGAAGGGGTGGAAAACCATTTGCCATGCTAATGGACACCAAAAGAAAGCTGGGGTTGCAATCCTTATATCTAATTAAATTAGATTTTAAACCAAAGACTGTAATAAGAGATGAAGAAGGACACTATATCCTACTTAAAGGGTCTATCCAATAAGAACATCCAACAATTGTAAATATCTATGCCCCTAACATGGGAGCAGCCAATTATATAAGGCAATTAATAACAAAAGCAAAGAAACACATTCACAACAATACAATAATAGTGGGGGACTTTAACATCCCCCTTGCTGAAATGGACAGATCATCCAAGCAAAAGATCAACAAGGAAATAAATGCTTTAAATGACACACTGACCAAATGGACTTCACAGACATATTCAGAACATTCCATCCCAAAGCAACAGAATACACATTCTTCTCTAGTGCCCATGGAACATTCCCCAGAATAGATCACATCCTAGGTCACAAATCAGGTCTCAGCCGGTACCAAAAGATTGGGATCATTCCCTGCCTATTTTCAGACTACAGTGCTTTGAAACGAGAACTCAATCACAAGAGGAAAGTCAGAAAGAACTCAAATACAGGGAGGCTAAAGAGCATCCTACTAAAGAATGAATGGGTCAACCAGGAAATTAAAGAAGAATTTTAAAAATTCATGGAAACCAATGAAAATGAAAACACAACTGTTCAAAATCTTTGGGATGCAGCAAAGCAGTCCTGAGAGGAAAGTATATAGCAATACAAGCCTTTCTCAAGAAACAAGAAAGGTGTCAAGTACACAACCTAACCCTACACCTAAAGGAGCTGGAGAAAGAACAGCAAATAAAGCCTAAACTCAGCAGGAGAAGAGAAATAATAAGATCAGAGCAGAAATCAATGAAATGGAAACCAAAAGAACAGTAGAACAGATCAGTAAAACTGGGAGCTAGTTCTTTGAAAGAATTAACAAGATTGATAAACCCCTGGCCAGACGTATCAAAAGGAAAAGAGAAATGACCCAGATCAACAAAATCATGAATGAAAGAGGACAGATCACAACCAACACCAAAGAAATACAAACAAATTTAAGAAATATTATGAGGAACTCTATGCCAGCAAATTAGATAACCTGGAGGAAATGGATGCATTCCTAGAGATGTATCAACTACCAAAACTGAACCAGGAAGAAATAGAAAACCTGAACAGACCTATAACCACTAA
>NW_023270268.1:268327-450651 GCF_011800145.1 Mirounga leonina
TCAGTTTCTTTAGTGGTTATAGGTCTGTTCAGGTTTTCTATTTCTTCTTGGTTCAGTTTTGGTAGTTGATACATCTCTAGGAATGCATCCATTTCCTCCAGGTTATCTAATTTGCTGACATAGAGTTGCTCATAATATGTTTTTATACTTGTTTGTATTTCTTTGGTGTTGGTTGTGATCTCTTCTCTTTCATTCATGATTTTGTTGATTTGGGTCATTTCTCTTTTCTTTCTGATAAGTCTGGCCAGGGGTTTATCAATCTTGTTAATTCTTTCAAAGAACCAGCTCCTAGTTTTGTTGATCTGTTCTACTGTTCTTTTGGTTTCTGTTTCATTGATTTCTGCTCTGATCTTTATTTCTCTTCTCCTGCTGGGTTTAGGCTTTATTTGCTGTTCTTTCTCCAGCTCCTTTAGGTGTAGGGCTAGGTTGTGTATTTGAGACCTTTCTTGTTTCTTGAGAAAGGCTTGTATTGCTATATACTTTCCTCTCAGGACTGCCTTTGCTGCATCCCAAAGATTTTGCACAGTTGTGTTTTCATTTTCATTGGTTTCCATGAATTTTTTAAAATTCTTTAACTTCCTGGTTGACCCATTCATTCTTCAGTAGGATGCTCTTTAGCCTCCATGTATTTGAGTTCTTTCCGACTTTCCTCTTGTGATTGAGTTCTAGTTTCAAAGCATTGTGGTCTGAAAATAGGCAGGGAGTGATCCCAATCTTTTGGTACCGGTTGAGACCTGATTTATGACCTAGGATGTGATCTGTTCTGGAGAATGTTCCATGGGCACTAGAGAAGAATGTGTATTCCGTTGCTTTGGGATGGAATGTTCTGAATATGTCCGTTAAGTCCATTTGGTCAGTGTGTCATTTGAAGTCTTTATTTCCTTGTGGATCTTTGGCTTAGATGATCTGTCCATTTCAGTGAGGGGGGTGTTAAAGTCCCCCACTATTATTGTATTGTTGTCAATGTGTTTCTTTGCTTTTTTTCTTAATTGCTTTATATAATTGGCTGCTCCCATGTTAGGGGCATAGATATTTACAATTGTTAGATCTTCTTGTTGGATAGATCCTTTAAGTATGATATAGTATCCTTCCTCATCTCTTATTACAATCTTTGGCTTAAAATCTAATTTGTCTGTTATAACGATTTGCACTCCAGCTTTCTTTTGGTGTCCATTAGCATGGTAAATAGTTTTCCACCCCCTCACTTTCAATCTGGGGGTGTGTTTGGGTCTAAAATGAGTCTCTTGCAGACAGCATATCGATGGGTCTTGTTTTTTAATCCAATCTGATTGCCTGTGTCTTTTCATTGGGGCATTTAGCCCATTTCCATTCAGGGTAACTATTGAAAGATAGGAATTTAGTGCCATTGTGTTGCCTGTAAGGTGACTGTTAGTGTATATTGTCTGTGTTCCTTTCTGGTCTGTGTTGCTTTTAGGCTCTCTCTTTGCTTAGAGAATCCCTTTCAATATTTCTTGTAGGGCTGGTTTTGTGTTTGCAAATTCCTTTAGTTTTTGTTTGTCAGGAAGCTTTTAATCTCTTCTCCTATTTTCAGTGACAGCCTAGCTGGATATAGTATTCTTGGCTGCATATTTTTCTCATTTAGTGCTCTGAATATATCATGCCTGTCATTTCTGGCCTGCCAGGTCTCTGTGGATAGGTCTGTTGCCAATCTAATGTTTCTACCATTGCAGTTTACAGATCTCTTCTCCTGAGCTGCTTTCTGGATTTTCTCTTTGTCTCTGAGACTCGTAAGTTGTACTATTAGATGTCGGGGTGTTGCCCTATTTTTATTGATTTTGAGAGTGGTTCTCTTTGTCTCCTGGATTTTGATGCTGGTTTCCTTCCCCAAATTAGGGAAGTTCTCTGCTATAAATTGCTCCAATATACCTTCTTGCCCCTCTCTCTCTTTCTTTTTCTTCTGGGATCTCAATTATTCTAATGTTGTTTTGTCTTATGGTATCATTTCTTTCTCGAATTCTGCCTTCATGATCCAGTAGTTGTTTATCTCTCTTTTTCTCAGCTTCTTTATTTTCCATCATTTGGTCTTCTTTATCACTGATTTTCTCTTCTGCCTCATTTACCGTAGCAGTTAACGCCCCCATTTTTTATTGCACCTCATTAATAGCCTTTTTAATTTCGACTTGGTTAGATTTTAGTTCTTTTATTTCTCCAGAAAGGGTTTCTCTAATAACTTCCATGCTTTTTTCAAGCCCAGCTAGTATCTTTGATGATTCTGAACTCTAGATCCGACATTGTACTAATGTCCGTATTGAGTAGGTCCCTGGCATTTGGTACTACCTCTTGTTCTTTTTGTTGAGGTGATTTTTTCCGTCTTGTCATTTTGTCCAGAGGAGAATAGACTAATGATAGAACAAAATGCTAACAGGGTAAAATGTCCCCAGGAAATATACTCTAAACAAATCAGAGAAGATCTGAAGCTGGGGGAAAAGAAAGGGAAAGAAAGAGAAAAGAAAAAGAAAAAGATAAAAACAAACAGAACCAGAACAAAACAAAAAAAGAACAGAATATGATCAAATATGATCAGGCTGGTGCATAGATCAGTGCCATGCACTAGATTTTGGGTGTATTTTGGTCTGTTAGAAGAAAGTGCCTCCCCAAGTTTTAAAGAAAGAAAAACTTATATATGTACAAAAATAAGGGTTAATATGATATGGAATATGTAAAGATGAAAATTATAAAAAATTTTATAAAAGGAATTGATAAGTTGTTTGAAAAAAGAAAGAAGAGGATTTAAAAAAAAAAGAAAAAAAGGGAGAGAATGTGATCAGGCAGGAGAGTAGAACAAAGCCATACACTAGAGATTTAGAGTATATTTTGATTTGTTAGAAAAAACTATCTCAAAATTTTAAAGAGAGAACAATTTATATATATATGCCAAAAATAAGGGTAACTACTATAAAGGGATAGAATATGACTCTAAAATGGAAAATAAAAATGTTTTTTAAAAAAGGGATTGATGTTAGTTGAAATAGGGAAAAAGAAAAATTAAAAAAAAAAAAAAAGACAGTTAAAAAAGAAAAAGTTAACTTTGAAAGACTAAAGAATCATGGTAAAAAAGCCATGGATTCTATGTGCATTATTCCCCTATCGTTGGAGTTCTGCCATTCTCATTGATTGGTAAACTTGGTCTTGACTGGCTGTTCTCGCTGATCTTCCGGGGGAGGGGCCTGTTGCCGTGGTTCCCAAATGTCTTTGCTGGAGGCCGAATTGCCCCGCCCTTGCTGGTCTGGGCTGTCATCTGCTCGGGTTTGTTCTCAGGAGCTTTTGTTCCCTGCAAGGTTTCCGTACAGCTTTGGAGGCCGAGAGTGAAAATGGCGGCCTCCCAATCTCCGCCCTGGAGGAGCCGAGAACTCAGGGCCCCGCTCCTCAGTGAGTGCCCAGAGAAAAGCAGTCAATCACTCCCATCTCCCTGGTCTCCGGCCGAACTCTGTTCTCACCCGGCCTGTGACCGAGCATTTCTATCTCTGGCACCCAACCCCATGTTGAGTCTCCAATCCCAGAAGATCCCTGCGGTGTGCTCCCATGCTGCTCCTCCCAGGGGAGGAAGGGGAGTCTCCCCGGATCTGCCGCCTGTTGGGTCCCTGTTGGAGGAGCAGTGGCCAGACTGTGCTGCGGATCACGGTTTATGGCAACCCCGAGCTGAGAGCCCGCACTTGGGCTCCGTCTCTGCAGCCGGCTTCCTCGCTCCAATACCTGGGAGCTCTGCTGCACTCAGGCACCCCCGGTCTTTCTGTGACCCTGAGGGTCCTGAGACCACACTGTCCCAGCTTGGGTTCTACCCCCCCGCTTAGCCACTGGAGCGACGTCACTCAGTGGAGTTGACTTCTAGAAGTTCTGATTTTGTGCTCCACTGCTCTATCACTTGCCAGAAGTGGCTGACGGAGGCCCCCTCCCCCACCATCTATTCTCCCGAATACTGCCTTGGATTCACTTCTCCGCACATCCTACCTTCCAGAAAGTGGTCGCTTTTCTGTTCAGAGAGTTGTTGCTATTCTTTTCTTCGATCTCCTGTTGAGTTTGTAGGTGTTCAAAATGGTTTGATCCCTTTCCAGCTGAATTCCTGAGACCAGATGAAATCCAGGTCTCCTACTCCTCCACCATCTTGCCTCCAGCCTGCATCCATTTTTTTTTTTTAGATTGTCTAACTTGTTGACATATAATTTTTCAGTAATACTCTCTTATAATTCTTTGTATTTTTTCGTTGTTGGCAGTGTTGTCTCCTCATTCCTTCATGAATTTATTTATGTGGGTACTTTTCTTTTTGGTATGTCTGGCTAGGGGTTTATCAATTTTATTAATTTTTTAAAAGAACCATTTTCTAGTTTTCGTTGATCTGTTCTACTGCTATTTTGATTTCTATATCATTGATTTCTACTCTAATCTTTATTATTTATCTTCTGTATTTGGACTTGACTTTTCTTTTTCCAGTTCCTTTTCCCAGTTTCCTAACCTTTAGGTTGTGTACTTAGAGTTTTCTTGCTTCTTGAGGAAGGCCTGTATTGCCATATAGTTTTCTCTAGGACCTTCTATGCTGTGTTCCAAAGGTTCTGAACTGTTGTGTTTTTGTTCTTATTTGCCTCCACGTATTTTTTTAATTCTTTAATTTCTTGGTTGATTCATTCATTCTTTAGTAGGTTGTTCTTTAGCCTTCATGTATTTGTGTTTCTTCCAAGTTTTTTCTTGTAGTTGACTTCAAGTTTTAAAGCACTGTGGTCTGAAAATATGCTTTGTTTAAGTTGAGACCTGATTTGTGACCCAGTATGTGATCTGTTCTGGAGAATGTTCCATGTGCATTCAAGAATAGTGTGTATTCTGCTGCTTTAGGATGAAATGCTCTGATTATACCTGTGAAGTCCATCTGGTCCAGTGTCATTCAAAGCCCTTGTTTCCTTGTTGATCTGCTTAGATGATCTGTACATTGCTGTAAATAGGGTGTTAACGTTCCCTATTATTATTGTATTATCAATGTGTTTTTTTAATTTGGTTATTTGTTGATTTATATGTTTGGTTACTCCCATGTTAGGTGCATAAATATTTACAACTGTTAATATTCTTGTTTGGTACACCCCTGTATTATTGTATAGTGTCCTCCTTCATCTCTTTTACAGTCTTTGGTAAGATCTAGTTTGTCTGATGTAAGGATGGCTACACCATCTCTCTTTTGATCTTCATTGGCATGGTTAATGGTTCTCCATCCCCTCACTTTCAATCTGGAGGTGTCTTTAGGTCTAAAATGAGTCTTTTGTAAACAGCATATCCATGGGTCTTGTTTTTTTAATCCATTCTGATACCCCAGGTCTTTTGATTGGAGCATTTAGTCCTTTTAATTCAGAGTAATTATTGAAAGATGTGAACACTAGTATATACTTGCTACAATTAAGAAGTATTTTCTTTATATACAAGTAACTGAACTGTCCATTAAAAACTTTAAAAAAGGAAATATGAATTTAGTGCTGTTGTATTCCTTGTAAAGTTGGTGTTCTTCTAATTGTTTCTGTTCCTTCCTGGTCTTTTTTATTTTTGGGATCTCTGCTCAAAGAACCCCCTTTAATATTTCTTGCAGGGCTGTTTTAGTGTTCATAAATTCCTTTAGTTTTTGTTTGTCCTGGAAACTCTTTATCTCTCCTTCTATTCGGAATGACAGCTTGCTGGATAAAGTATTCTTGACCACATATTTTTCCAATTTAGCACGTTGACTATATCATGCCAGTCCTTTCTGGCCTGCTAGGTCTCTGTGGACAGCTCTGCTGCCAGCCTTATGTTTCTACTCTTGTAGGTTAAGGACCTCTTTCCCCCCCGAGCTGTTTTCAGGATTTTCTCTTTATCTCTGAAATTTGCAAGCTTCGCTATTATATGTCAAGGTGTTGACCTATTTTTATTGATTTCAAGGGGGCATTCTCTGTGTCTCCTGGACTTGAATGCCTGTTAACTCCCCCAATTTAGAGAAGTTCTCAGCTCCAATTTGTTCAAATAAACCTTCTGCCCTTCTCTCCTCCTCATCTTCTGGGACCCCTATTATCCAGATATTATTTGTTTTATGGAATCGCTGAGTTCTCTTGAGTTTCCCTTAATGATCTAATAGTTTTCTTTCTCTCTTCTTTTCAGCTTCCTCATTTTTTGTCATTTTATCTTTTATATCACTGATTCACTCTTCTGCCTTGTTCATTTTCATTTTTATTAGCCTCTACTTGGATGTGCATCTTGGTAATAGCATTTTTAATTTTGACCTGACTAGTTTTTATTTCTTTTATTTCTACAGTATGGGATTCTCTGTTGTCTTTTGCTTTTTTCAAGCCCAATTGGTATCTTTATAATTGTTTTAAATTTTAGTTCAGTCATCTTACTTATATCCATATTGATAAATCCCTGGCTGTGTGTACTACCTCCTGTTCTTTCTTTTGGAGTGAATTTTGTTAGCTCTTCATTTTGTCCAGAAAAGAATAGACGAAAGAAAGAGAAAAAAGAACAAGAACATCAATGAAAAGAGGGAAAAACAAACAAGAAACACCAAAACAAAACAAAGAACAAAAAAAATACCAAAAAACAAAGAAAAAACACAAAACTAAAAACTAGATCCTAGGTGTGTTTGGTCTGCTTGTTAAAGGAAATTGGATTGCAAAATAAGAAAGAAAAACATATATATGTATATATATATATGTATGGAAATAAGTAAAAATACATATACATAACATATAAAAACTAAAAAAAGGATAAAGAATTCAAAGAATAAGAAAATAACTGAAAAATTAATACTGAAAGATTAAAGAAAAAAAAAAAAGAATGCTATATACTGTTTTCCCCAAAAGATGAAGCTTTTCCGTCATCCTTGATCAGTAAACTTGCTGTGCGCCTGTTGTTCCTGCTAGTCTTCTGAGGGGAGGGGCATGTTGCATTGATTCTCAGGTGGACTTGTCCTATTGCAAATGTGCCTCCCTTGGGCAGAGGTAGGGTTCAGTGTCAATGGCTCTGGATTCCACTATGTGGTGCTGTTTTGCTCCCTGCAGGCTTTCAACATTGTGGGTGGGATGCATATAGAGGCCCTCCTCTCTCCGGGCCTCCCTCTTCAGCCCTCACAGAAAAGCAGTCAATCATTTTTGTCTCCTCTATTTTCATCAGAACTCTGTTCACCCGGCCTGTGACCAAGTGCTTTTTATCTCAGTCACATGACTTTCAAAACTCCAGATTTTACAGATTCCTGTGGTGTGGACTTGCTCCATTCCTTCTGGGGGATGGTGGGGGATCTCTCCATGCTTCTGCCTTTTGCTTGACCTGTTCCAGAAAAGAGGTCACACAGCCATGTGTTGGTTTGCAGTTCATGGCAACATAGAGCAGAAACCCAACACCTAGACTCACTGTACTCAGTGGGCTTCCCTGCTCCTATGCCTGTGAACTCTGCCACACTCAGGCCCCATCCATTCTTCCTGTGATCCCAGGGATCCTGATACCACACTCTCACACCTGGGATTCCACCTGACTCACCACCTGAGCACCTTTAAGCCAGGGATGTACCCCACTGTACCGGACATCTAAAAGTTCCAATTTTTCACTCCACTTCTTATAATACTTTGCGGTAGCCTCCTTAAGCCAGCTCCCTCGCCCCCATCTTATCCTCAGATATATTACCCTGGATTCAGGTCTCCACACCTCCTACCTTTCAAAAAGTGGTCGCTTTTGTACTTGCAGAATTGCAGCATTTCTTTTCTCTGATCTCTGATTGATTTCTCAGGTGTTCAGTGATTTGAATACTATCTAGCTATATTCAAGGGACCAGACAAACTTAGGGTCCTCTACTCCTCTGCCATCTGAACTTCTCCTCCACTAGTGGTATTTTGATATGGATTGCATTAAATGTGTAGATTGCTTTGGGTAGTATAGACATTTTAACTATGTATGTTCTTCCAATCCATGAGCATTGAATGTTTTCCAATTTCTTTGTGTCCGCTTCTATTCATTTCATAAAGTTTTTATAGTTTTCAGAGTACAGATCTTTTACCTCAGTGGTTAGGTGTATTCCTAAGTATCTTCTTGTTTTTGGTACAATCTTAAATGGGATCAATTCCTTGATTTCTTTTTTTTCTGCCTCATTCTTGGAATATAGAAATGGAACAGATTTCTGTATTTTGATTTTATATCCTGTGACTCTGCTGAATTCATGTATTAGTTCTAGCAATTTTTTGGTGGAGTCTTTTGAGTTTTCTACATAGAGTATTATGTTGTCTACAAATAGTGAAAGTTTTACTTCTTCCTTGCCAATATGGATGCCTTTTCTTTCTTTTCTTTGTCTGATTGCTGAGGCTGACTTCCAGTACTGTCTTAAATAGTAACGGTGAGAGTGGACATCCCTGTCTTGTTCCTTACCGTAGAGGAAAAGTTCTCAGTTTTTCCCCATTGAGGATATTAGCCTGTGGGTCTTTCATATATGGCCTTTATGATGTTGAGGCATATTCCATCCATCTCTACTTTGTTGAGAGTTTTTATCAAGAATGGATACTGTATTTTGTCAGATGCTTTTTCTGCATCTATTGAGAGGATCATATGGTTCTTATCCTTTTATTAATGTGGTGTATCACATTGATTAAATTGTGAATATTGAAACAACTCCTGCAGCCCAGGGATAAATCCCATTTGATCGTGGTGTATGATTCTTTTAATGTACTGTTGGATTCAATTAGCTAGTATCTTTTTGAGAATTTTTGTATCCATGTTCATCAGGGATATTGGATTGTAATTATTCTTTTTAGTGAAGTCTTTGTGTGGTTTTGGAATTAAGGTAATGCTGAATGAGTTTGGAAATTTTCCTTCCATTCTATTTTTTTGGAACAGTTTGGGAAGAGTAGGTGTTAACTCTTCTTTAAATGTATGGTACAGTTCCCCTGGGAAGGCTTCTTTTTGGCCCTGTACTTTGTTTATTGGGAGATTTTTGATTACTGATTAAACTTCTTTGCTGGTTATGGTCAGATTTTCTATTTCTTCCTGTTTCAGTTTTGGTAGTTTGTATATGTCTAGGAATGCATCCGTTTCTTCTAGATTGCCCAGTTTGTTGGCATATAATTTTTTAATAATATTCTAATTGTATTTTTGTGGGTTGTGATCTCTCCTCTTTCATTCATGATTTTATCTATTTGGGTCCTTTCTCTTTTCTTTTTGATAAGTCTGGCTAGAGGTTTATCAATTTTATTAATTATTTCAAATAACCAGCTCTTATTTTCATTGATCTGTGCTACTGGGATTTTGTTTGTTTCTATATCTTTTCTCTGTTGCTTCTACCTATTTTTTTCCTTTAATTTTTTGGTAAACCCATTCATTCTTTAGTAGGATGTTCTTTAATCTCCATATATTTGTGGTCTTTCTAAATTTTTTCTTATGGTTGTCTTCTACTTTTTCTAGTCTACTCTTCGTTCTCTGTAGTGTATTTTTAATTTCAGTTACTGAGTTCTTCATCTCTTTCTTTTTAATGTTTTGTATCTCTTTGTTGAGGGTCTTACTGAGGTCTTCTCAAGTTCAGTGAGTATCTTTATGATTATTAGTTGAAATTCTCTATCAGGCATATCACATATCTCCCATTTCATTGAGGTCTTTTGCTGATATTTTATCCTGTACTTTCATTTCAGACATATTCCTCTGCTCTCTCATTTTGTCTAAGTCTCTGTGTCTGTTTCTATGCGTTAGGAAAATCAGCTATATCTCCTACTCTGGAAAGTAGTGCCCTTTGAAGAAGAGGTCCTGTAGTACAGTGTCCTCTGTTCACCAGAACCTGACACTTCACAGGTATTTCTTATGTGTGTTGCATGCACCCTACTGTTGTGGCTGAGCCATGTTTACATTCTGTCCATCATCTGCAATGGCTCTCTTTGCCTGTTGTGGTCATGGTTTGGTTGCTGTATTATTAGTGGGCCAGTCTGTGGCCACCTTGGGCTTGAGTTGCATCAGACCAGATGTTTTCCAGAGCTGCGGTAGCACCAAACTACAGGACACTCTCCCTATGTTGTTCCCTGAGAATCTTTAATCAGTAGGTGGGGCCTGCTCTCAGACCGGATTTCTGCCCCCAGCCCACTGCTGGGGCCCCAGTAGACTGATGTATGTGGTTTCCTTCCTCTCTCTGCTGGGCAGGAGTTACTTTGGATTGGTGCTGGTCCCTTTTGGGGTTGCTTGCACCACTGCCAGCTTGTGGCACAACTTTGAATGGAATGCTGCCAAGGACCTGTTGGAGGGGGCGGGTCACAGGAGATTGGGGTGCTGTTAACAAGCTACGTGGAGAATGTTCTCACTGTGCTGATTCCCACAGGTGTCCCTGCATATAGGCTGCAGGGATTGGGAGGGAAATGGTGCCCACCAACTCTTTTGTTCTTGGGAGAAGTTTCCCAAAGACACCTGCCCCTCTAGCACACACTCTTGAGGTTAGTAAATAAATTTCTTTCTTGTATATCTGAGGTGTTTTTCAGATTGCTTCTTCTGTGCTGTATCTCAGTGGGGTTGTTTGTTGCACTTTTCTTTTAAGCACGAGGACTCAGTTTCCCATTTCCCTCCCCAGAGCCGATCCTGCTGATTTTTAAAGTTGGTGTTAAGCACTGCTGGTTGTAAAAACTTGAGACATTAAGCCCTTCTGGTTGTCACAGTCAGATATTATGGAGATTCATCTTCCCAGTGCAGGTTCCCTGTACCTGGAGTGCCTGGTGTGGGGTTTGCTCCTCTTCTCTCTCCACTTGCATCGTCCCTCCTGGCCACGTCTCTGCCCTTCTTATCCTCTTCAGTGTGGCCTCTTCTAAAATTAGCTGTGGATAGGAGTCTATTCTGCTAGTCTTCTGGTTGCTTTCTGGGTTATTTACACTGATGTGGGTGTTATCAGGTGTATCTGTGGGACCATGTGAGCCTAGGATGCTCCTACTCCTCCATCTTCCCTGGAAGTACCCCCAGCTTTTTTTTTTTTTTTCCAGTTTTTTGCCTAAGTGCTATGGCTACAGCCTCCTGTACAGTGTTAAGAAGAGTTGAAAGTGGATATCCTTGTTTGTTCTCAGTCTTTGGGGAAAGCATTTGGTCTTTATTAAGGATGATGTTAGCTGTGGGTTTTTGTAGAGGCTTTTTATCACAATTAGAAGCTCCTTTCTATTCCTAGTGATTATATTTGTCATGAAAAATTTGGGGGCGCCTGGGTGGCTCAGTCAGTTAAGCTTCTGCCTTCAGCTCAGGTCATAATCTCAGGGTCCTGGGATCCAGCCCTGTGTCGGACTCTCTGTTCAGTGGGGAGTCTGCTTCTCCCTCTCCCTCTGTGATCTCTCTAGCTTTTGCTCTCTCAAATAAATAAATAAATAATCTTAAAAAAAAAAAAAAGTATGGATTTTGTCAATTATTTTCTTCCTATTGATGTCATTATGTGATTTTTGTTTTGTGTTTATTGATATGTTAAAAAATAGTTTTGCATTCCTAGGATAAATCTCAATTGGTCAAGGGGTATAATTCTTTTTATATATGTTACTGCATTTCAGTGTGCTAGTATATTGTTGAGAATTTTTGCACTTATATGCATAAGAGATACTGGTTTGTCTGATTTTGGTATTAAGGTAATACTGACCTCATAGAATGAACTGGAAAGTTCTTCCTCTTCTGCTTTGAAGAGTTTATGAAGAATCAGTATTTTTTTTTTAAGATTTTATTTCTTTATTTGTCAGAGAGAGAGAGAGAGCAAGGAGGGGGAGCAGTAGGCAGAGGGAGAAGCAGGCTCCCCGCTGAGCAGGGAGCCCCATGTAGGACTCAATCCCAGGACCCTGGCAGGATCATGACCTGAGCCGAAGGCAGACACTTAACCGACTGAGCCACTCAGGTGTCCCAATTACTATTTTTTCTTTAAGTATGTGGTAGAACTTAGCAATAAAGCCATCTGGGTCTTTGCTTTTCTTTATGGATGGTTTTGACTACTAATTTAATCTCTTCACTTGTTATAGGTCTGTTCAGATTTTGTGTTTCTTCTTGAATCAATTTTAGTAGAGTTTGTGTTTAAAACTACTCTAACTGTTGTTTTCATCAAAAGTATTTAATTTATTGGCAAAAATTGTCTTATTTTTAAATAATTTTTAAAAAATTTCCTGTAAAGTCACTAGTATGTTTCTTCTTTCATTTCTCATTTACATAATTTGAATCCTTTTTCTTCATCAGTGTATTTAGAGGTTTATTAATCTTGTTGATCTTTTCAGTGAACCAGTTTTTTATTTCATTGATTTTCTCTTTTGTTTTTCTAATCTTTGTTTCATTAATTTCCACTATATTCTTTACTGTTTCTTTCTTTCTGCTTGCTTTAGGTTTAGTTTGCTCTTCTTTTTCCAGTGTTTTAAGGTGAAAGGTTAGGTTGTTGATTTGAGATCTTTCTTTTTTTTAATCAGTATAGGTGTTGCAGAAAAAAATTCCCTCTAAGCACTCCCTGAATTACTTGAAGGGGTTCCTTGTCACAGGAACCACTAGTATTTTAGTTCTTGATTGTTTTTTATTCATAACTAACCAAAAAAGTCTTAACTATGCTTTTTTGATGCCAAAAGTTATACCTTAGAGCACTTAGTTATACCTTAGAGCACCTAGAGTTATACCTTAGAGAAAAAATTCCTAAGTTGATGTTGGCTAATCAGTTAGGTACTTGAAACAGTTTTAAAGTGTTATTTGAAAGTAGAACTTAATTATTTATTTTTATTATGTTCAATTAGCCAACACTGCATTATTGGTTTTTGATGTAGTGTTCAGCGATTCATTAGTTGTATGTAACACCCAGTGTGTGCCCTCCTTAATACCCATCACTCGGTTGGACTTAAAGCATGATGAAGCTAATGGCAACCTCCAGCTACTTAAATTAGTTCAATAGAAATTTAACGGGATCCAGGAGGTTGCCAGTATGCTTTAAGTCCAAGCTTTAATTATAATCATGATTTTCAAGGACTCTTAATAGACAGGCCTGGTTATACTGCAACAAAATGATGAGAACTGAATGTTTAAATTGTACAAACATAGCTTAGAAGCCAGCTTTGAAGATGATTCTTATTATCTCTCTTCTCATACCTCTGTTCCACTGGATAAAAGGACTAACACTTTTTCCTCTTCATTTTTAAATAAAGTAAATGTTAAATTTAAAAATTAGTCTTGTGGAGACTCAACAATAAATGAAGAATTTTCAGGTATTGCTCAGGTGTTATTACTAGGTACCAAGACTGATTTAAATGTGTTCTAAAAATCAGTGTATTTCTCAGGGGAAGTAATAATAAATATGAATATCTGCTCTCAATGTATCAAAGCAGATTAGCATTATATATTTGTTTTTGTTAGGTGATTTGGTATATAATAGAAAATTTATTCAAGTGGACTTTGAAATAGCCATTAATATAAATGTGAATGTCAAAGAATGTTTCTAAGACATTATGTCATGATACATCTACTTGTTTTTCCATGTAAAATAACATTAGTGCAATATAAACAAGTAGAAATGTAAAACATTTGAATTGCTTTCCTTTATATTAAAATGGTTTAAAATGTAAAAAAAGAATGGCTTGAGAGAGCAAGGAGAGGTGACTGGCTTTGGCTTTTATATGGTTAGCGTGGGGCTGGGGTGAGGATTTTTGTACACAGGCCAGGGCTTGTGTACTTTGAACTTCCTGCCGGTGCTAAGGGAGCACTTGGGCTTTATTTCTTTGTCCAGATGTTGGCAAGAAGGAGAAGTACGAGTGGTGGGGCTTGAAAGCTGTCAGCAGTCAAACATCAAAAATGAAGTCAGACTCTTAATTACATAAAACCATAATACCTCCTGCTCTGCCCTCCAGTCGTTAACTGTCCTGGCAACCACTAAACTGTTGTCCATTTCTATACTTTTGCTATTTCAAGAATGTTGTATAAATAGAGTAATACACTGTGTTACCTTTTCAGGTTGGCTCTTTTCATTCATCGTCATTCTCTAGAGATGCATCCAAGTTGTTGAATATACTCATTCTTTTTATTGCAGGTAGTGTTCTATAGTATAGTAGTACCTCAGTTTATTCTTCCATTGCAGGACATCTGGGTGGTTTCCAGTTTGGGGCTATTATGAATACACTGCAGTGAACAATTGTGTACAAGTTTTTCTGTGGACATAAGTTTTCATTTTGGAGGTATATATGTCTGGGTGTACAACTGCTAGGTTGTATGGTAAGTTTTTAAGAAACTGCCAGACTGTTTCCCAGAGTGGCTATACAATTTACATTCCCACTAGTAATGGATGAGTGATCTGGTTTCTTTGTATCTTCAACAGCATTTGATGTTGTCACTGTTTTTTTTTTATTTTAGCTATTCTGATAGATATATAGTGATTATCTTATATAGTGATTTTAATTTGAATTTCTCCAATGGCTAATCATGTTAAACATTTTTTCTTGTCCTTATTTGTATTTATCTTCATGTCTTTTGCCCATTTTCTTATGGAAGGAATTATTTGCCTTTTTTACTGTTGAGTTTTGAGAATTCTTTATATAGTCAGATATTAGTCCTTTGTCAGGTATGTGCCTTGTAAATACTATCTTCCAGTCTGTAGTTTGTCTCTCATGCTCTCAACAAGGGTCTTCCTAGAGCAGAGTTTTACATTTTGATGAGGTCCAGTTTATCAATTTTCCCTTTTATGGATCATGCTTTTGGTGTCAATTCTAATAACTTTGCTTAGACTTAGATCATAAAGATTTTCTCCTATGCTTTTTTCTAAAAGTTGTATAGTTTTATGTTTTATATTTAAGTCTGGGATTCATTTTGAATTGATTTTTGTATAAGATGTAAGGTTTAAGTTGACTTTCATTACTTTGCCTATGAATGTCCAATTCCTCCATCAGTATTTGTTGAAAAGACTATCCTTCCTCCTTTGAATTGCTTTTTGCACCTTTATGAAGAATCAGGTGGGCATATCTGCAGAGTAGACTCCTATGCTGTGGTGTGGCCTGCAGCATAATCTCTTTCCCTAGGTGTGAAATAACATTCACTGAGAGCCCAAAATGTGCCCAGGTAGTTTATACTTAAACCCCACAACCACTCCCATTTTATAAAGTGAGGCCACAGAGATTTTAAGAGGTAAAGTGATGCCTCCATAGTCATACAGTTAATAAGTGGGGAGGTGGATTTGAACCCAGGTCAGTCTTAGTTCATGTTCTCTTCTCTGTACACTAAGCTCTGATGTCTCCTGAAAGTGGCTTAAACCTTTGGACAGCCTCCATTATGATGAATTACAAAAGGAAATAAGGAGTTTAGTAGAGAGCTGGATTTGTAGTGTCCAAATTATAGTTCTTAATGCATTGGTGGGGTCACAGTCATTTAAGGGATTCCTAATCAGCATTTGTTTGTTTTTGAATTGCTTATTTGAGATATTTTAAAATATTATATTACAATATTAGTAAAGTCACATTCGATACTACAAATTAGTTGGATATATTTGTGTTGGTCTATTTCAGGTTTTTCTTTTCCACTGATTTATGTGTCTCTTCCTCCACTAGTACCACAGTTTCTCTCTTTTTTAAGTTTTTATTTAAATTCCAGTTTGTTAACATACAATGTCATATTAGTTTCAGGTGTACAATATAGTGATTCAACACTTCCATACATCACCCTGTGCTCATCACAAGTGCACTCCTTCATCCCCATCACCTAAATTGACCCATCCCCCACCCACCTCCCTTCTGGTAACCAGCAGTTTGTTCTCTATAGTTAAGGGTCTGTTTCTTGGTTTGGCCTCTCTCTCTCTTTCTCCCCCACCCCTTTTGCTCATTTGTTTTGTTTCTTAAATTCCACATATGCATGAAATCATATGGTATTTGTCTTTCTCTGGCTGACTTATTTCACTTAACGTAATACTCTCTAACTCCAGCTATGTTGTTGCAAATGGCAAGATTTCGTTCTTTTTGATGGCTGAGAAATACTTCAGTGTATATGTATACCATATCTTCCTTATCTGTTCATACGCTCTGGCTTTTTCCATAATTTGGCTATTGTGGACAATGCTGCTATAAACATTGCGGTGCATGTATCCCTTTGAATTAGTATTCTTGTATTTGGATAAATACCTAGTAGTGCAATTGCTGGATCCACAGTCTTGATTATTATAGCTCTAAGTCTTGAAGTTAAATAGATGATGTCCTCATACTTTATTCTAATTTTTAAAAACTGTTCTGCCTATTGTAATTCCTTTGTTTTTCCACATAAATTTTAGGATAATCTTGTCTATATATACAAAAAACTTCGCTGAGATATTGACAGGAGTAGCATTAAACAGGTAGATCTTTTGGTGGAGAATTGACATCTTTACTATGTCACGTCTTCCAGTATATGATACGTTATGTCTGTCCATTTATTTAGATCTTTGCTTTCTTTCATCAGCCATTTGTAATTTTTAACATACAAGCCCTGTAAATGTTTTCCTGTATTCTGGGATATTTCTTAGTTTACCACCATATGTGACAATCTAGCCCTGGTCTGCTTAATATTGGCAGGCATGATCATGCAAATCTTCCTGTGTCCTCTTTTCATACATCCAAAGATGATCCTGGCTACCAGGATCTAACTGCACCATCATTCTCACATCCCTCCTGAACAATAATATTGGTTATTTTAGTCTCTTGCCAGTGACATCTGATGTCCCAGCAAATGGCATTGCCCACTGCGATGCTGAAAAACTACTCCTGAGGTCCCAGCAGCGACACGGCTAACATAGATTTGGTTCGCACTCTGCTGGGTAGACCCTGAGCAGGAGTGATGCCTCCAGGCAGGTGGTATGCTGTCCATCCAGCTCAGGCCCAGGCTTCAAGGGAACGAGGGCGTCTTCAGATGGTAAAGAAGGAAGAAGAGGATGAAGGCTACACTTCAGTGCAGGCTGCCAGGCCACAGACACTCAACCGTTCTGGCCAGGAACTATTTCGCCAGCTCTTCAGGCAGCTTCGTTACCATGAATCTTCTGGGCCCCTAGAGACTTTGAGCAGGCTCCGGGAGCTCTGCCGCTGGTGGCTGAGGCCTGACATTCTCTCCAAGGCCCAGATCCTGGAGCTGCTGGTGCTGGAGCAGTTCCTGAGCATCCTGCCTGGGGAGCTCCGGACCTGGGTACAGCTGCATCACCCTGAGAGTGGTGGGGAGGCTGTGGCCCTGCTGGAAGAGCTGCAGAGGGACCTCAATGGGACACCATGGAGGGTGAGTGTGAGCAAGTGTGCAGTTCCCAGTAAACTCTGCCTGTGAGTCAGCCAGCTCGTCTAAAATGTGTGGGTTGGGCCTCTGAACCCTCAGCATTGAGGAAGGCAGGGAATGTCTTCCCTTCTCATTCCCACAGCACCTGAGCAGCTGAGAACTAGACCCTGAGCCAAGGACCTTTGAGCTGGCAGCCCTTCCCCCCTTGCCAGAGGACAGTCGGCTCCAGAAAGAGGGTCAGCAAGTATCTGTAGATAACAGTAATGAGCTTTTGGACACAGTGACTTACATTATGCGAGTCCATCTCCACATATTTAATTTGACTTGATACTGACCTGTAAAGTGGGAGTGATGTCTCTCTTGCTGTTAGAGTCAGGACTCCTGACTTCTGAGTACATGGTAAGACCTATAAATGCACTCGCAGCATGTTCCTTCTTTCTTTTGAGGATTTGTTCTGTGCAGGGGTCAGGGGTAAGAAGAGTATTGAGGGTCAGCGCAGGGCCAAGAAATTGGAAGACTTTATTTCACAGACTCATTGTTCGAGCATTGTTCATGTTCTTTCAGAAACTCAGTTTATTGAAAAGAATATGCAGAACTGATCTAACAATGAGAATTTATTCAGTGTACATTTGAATGCTCACCATGTGCCCAGCCCCAGCCTTAGCACCGGGAAACAGCTGACTGCCCCAGTGCTGATGGTAGAGCAGCCAGTCAGTCAAAGTGAGCTCTGCCTGCCCCTTCTGCCCCACACAGGTGAGTTTCTCAGTGCTTCTTATAGCTTTGGAGGTTCGTTTTTTGGGGTTTTCTTTTAAGAGCGTTTATCATTTTTGTAGGCTTCTTTAAAATTTTTTTCAGTAAAAATATGTATAATTCTACATATATGATTCATGCATAAATGAAAGTCACCTTTAAGATTTCTGGAACATATCTGACATATTCTTCTCCCAAATATAATATCAAATTAGGTCAATCAAGTAACACATCTGACTGAACATCTACCAGCAGTGAATGGTAATATATCAATGCAAGGTATGGCTATTAAAAAAGAAAACCTTTTTGCTTAACATTGGTTACTATTTTAAAAAATCTAAGAGCATTTATCATTTTTACCAAAACACCAAGATGTTTAAGAGGATCAAAAAATCATTGATTAAAGCAAAAAAGGTACATAGTAGGTACAAAATTGTGGCTTGGTTACATTTAACACATTTAGAGCTAGATGTAAGTTTGGAAATCCCTGGAAACATTGCCAAATGGGCATACAGGGCCTACCTGGTTGAAAGCTAGTTAGAAATTAGAAAACAGGGACGCCTGGGTGGCTCAGTCGGTTAAGCGTCTGCCTGGCTCAGGCCACGATCCCAGAGTCCTGGGATCGAGTCCCACATCGGGCTCCTTGCTCAACAGGAAGCCTACTTTTCCCTCTCCCTCTCCCTGCCACTCCCCCCTTCTTGTGCTCTCTCTCTGTCTCTCTGACAAATAATAAATTCTTTAAAAAAAATTAGAAAACAAAATGGGCTGGGAGAACACCTCCCAAATTCTGAAAAATGAACAGAATGGCTTAAGATGCACATAAAATTACATAATCACCCTGTGGTTAATCAGCATTGAGCAACTAGGTCCTGAGAGATTTTGTTCTTAAACTTATTGGGCTGTCTGCTTCCATCTTTGTATTGTTTCTTTATTCTCTTTTTGGTAGGGTTTGGGAGGAACAGGTTCATCATCTTTCAGTCTTTTAGCTCGGTATCACATGTTTCATGGCCTCAGGCTAAGATTCATCCAAATCAATGTGGTCAGTGTCTTGGCCACAGGACCAGAAAAAACTTAAAAGTTCATTGGCTATAAGCTTCCAATATTCATTTCCACATCAGGGATAGCCTTGCCTCAGAGACTGGAACCATTTGAAGTCCCAGGGCAAAGACTGCCTCTTTCTAGTCTCTGCTTGGATGGGCACTGCCATTTTTTTGTACCTGAGACTCTCTTCTGTGGTTCCATGGCTGACCCTCACAAGTAGCATTGCCTCTCTGGCAGTGGTACCATCTCAGTCAGATTTACATGCGGAAGCTGTCCTGCTTCTTTGAGGTCACTATGCTTGGTAGTGCCTAGAGCAGTGCCTGATACTTGGTAGATGTTATCTGCATCTCTGCGGTGAACCATTATCATTTTAACTCAGGGACAAATTTCTCCTCTCTGATTTCTAAGTTCCAGACCAGGGTGGGGCCTGAGGGGCTAGTGGGGAGGTGTCCCTGCAGCGCCTGAAGCCTGAGAGCAGTGCCTTGCTGGGTGCTTTCCTATGTTGTAGCTGGAATCTGGCTCCACCTATCTCCTTCATGGCCCACACTAGAGCCCAGGGAGGCTGAGGGATGAGTGGGTCCTCCCTGGGCTTTCTCCTCTTCCTCTCCCCTCTGCCTGTAGGTAATGAAGGGCCTGGCTTGCCCTTCCCTGGATCCCTGCCCTTAAAGATTGTCCATATGGCCTCTTCTCTGAGTTTGCTTTCTGATTCCTATGGGGATCCTCTCACAACATTTTCTTCTTGCCAGGACCCAGCCCTTGCCCAGAGCCCAGATGTACGTTGGATGGGTACAGGAGCCCTGCGAGCCTCACAGATATGGCCCCCTGCTTCACCTCTCAGGAGCGGCTCTACTCTTGGGGACCACCTGGAGCCTCCCTGTGAAATAGGAGTGTGTGACCTCCTGGCTGGGCAATCCGGTACTCGCCATCTAGCTCTAAGCTGTATCCCACACATCCCAAAGTAGTGTTGTCATTTCACCATCTGTCCTCTCACGAGAATCCCTTTCAATCTTGGTGCTTAGCCCTGTGTCCTTTCTACCCTTCTGTAACCCATGTCTACCTAGCTCCTCCTCCCATTGCACCCCCCCACTCCCACTCCCCAGCCCTCAGCGGACACTGGGGAAATGTGAAATGGGTGTTTAACAATATTCCATACCTGCTTGTAGGCCCAGGAGTCCTCTATGTGGGGGAAGAGTGGGCCTCCTCAGTGGGATGCCAAGAGCTGGGCTACCTTCTCTCATGGCTCTTTCTTCTCCTTCAGAGCCTCCTGTTGCCCAGGTGCCTGCCCTTTCCCAGAGAGAGGTGTGTCCAGGAGACCCATTGACATCCCAGCCTCGGGTGAGCCATAAGACCTTTGGTCCTTCATGACATCCCAGCATTGCTGCCTAATGGAGTCACTGAGGCTCCCACTCATCTTGAGTCTCTGTGTCCAGTGACCTCATATCCAGAGACCCAGGTCCTGGAGACCAGATTATCCTCCTTGAGCTCAGAGCTCTTCTACTGGGTGATGCTCTCTCTTTCACCCTTACCAGATCAATCCTGTGCTCACTCAGACTGGCTTGTCCCCTTCCCCTGCCCTCTCCTAAAAGCCAGGAGCTGTAGACTGACTCTCAGACATAGGACTGTGTTTTTCAGGAGGCTGTGACTTTCAAGGATGTGGAAGTGACATTCTCCCAGGATGAGTGGGGATGGCTGGACCCTGCTCAGAGGAACTTGTACAGAGATGTGATGCTGGAGAATTACGGGAACGTGGTTTCTCTAGGTAAGGCATTGATACCCCCATGCTTCTACCCACTTTTACTTCTGCCTTCTTACTCTTTATTATGGTGTCTAGACAGGGACCTGACCTGGGCTCTGACTCTGGCTCTATCACCTAATCCTCTTTCTTGAAATGTGGTGATAATGATGCCTATTTGCTGGATTATTACAATGATTAAAAGTCATACGTGTCAAGTTCCTAGTTAGACGTCCAAACGATGTTGGTTGATTTAACTGATTGAGTTGTCATGTAGCTCCCACCTCCAGAGAATCCTAGTGATCCTTTTGGCTGTGACTTTTTTCAGCCTCTTTAGTCTCTGCTCAGAGCTGTTGGAAATGGCTGTCTGGGCCTCCTGTCCTGGCTTCCTCCACCAGCCTTCCTGGCCTTTCCCTTGTCCTTGCCAGGACCTCAGGCCTGAGAGGGTCCTGGAGAATAGTTCTGTATGATTTATCCACCCTTCCATTTCATCCCATCCCCTTCTCTTCTGCAGTGGGACCATTCACCAAACCTGTTCTGATTTCCTGGTTGGAAGCAAGGGAGCCATGGGGCCTGAATGTCCAGGGAGCTCAGCCTAAGGGGAAGCCAGGTGTTGCCCCTGCAGGTGAGTTTCAGAAAACCTCTGGATCTTACTCCTCTCACATCTATTCTTCTCTTTCTTAAGGTCTTTTACACCAAGTAAGTCACAGGGAACATACTTTGTTGTTTGCTAGAAGGAAAATCCTTAACAGTGTTGCTAAGGAGTGCTGGGCTTCTCCGTTTCTCCTCTCCAGACTGGCCTATTAGACATTTGTTTCTGGCCCTACCCCTTCCCCAGGAACCTTTTCAGTAACTGTTCTTGCCCACTGGAGGGCTTCACTGTTGCACTCTTTTCCATTCAGTGATGCTTTTCCTCATCCTTCTGCTGTACTCCTACTGATCCCTGGCCCATGCCCACCCCTTCATGCTCTTTGAAGAACCCTAATCCCACTCCTGCTCCTCTTCTTTGCCCCTAAGATAGGTTTGACTTCCATTTCCTTCAGCTATCCCTCCATGGAGCCCCTCTCCTGGGCTCTTGGGAGCCTTCTTATCCTCTTACCATGATTTCTGTCCCCTATCTTACTGTTTAACATTCATTTTTTAACTGGATGTGATTTCTGCATATGTTTAGCTGCTGTGCCCACCTTACTTCTCCTCCTCCATTCCCTGTCATCTGGGGGACACTCTTCCATGTCTTGCCTTCCCGGACTATTTGGTAAAGGTATTGGCAGTCAAGCACAAGCTTCACCACCCAAGATCTTGGCTTTTTTTTTTTTTTTTTTTCTGTCCTTTGGTGCCTTCTGCAGTTCCAAGTATGGAATAGAGTACATTGTCTTGTGTTTTATTTTGTGTCAGGAGGTGAGCTCCAGATTAAAACAAACAAGTTCGTCTTAAAACATGAACCTTTGGAAGAAGCAGAAACCTTAGCTGTGCCATCAGAATGTTGGATGATGAGTGTTTCTGAGGGAATGGGGCTCAGAGAATCTTTTGAACAGAAGAGCAGGCTAAAGGAACAATGTAGAAGTCCCATACAAGTAAGAGTTAAGAAAGAAGAGACCAATTTCAGTCATAGGACAGAAAAAGAATCTGAAGAATCAGGAAGAAGTACTAGTCGTAATTTAAAACATGCCACATATTTGAGAGTTCCCAGAAGAAAGCGATCCCTTAAACATGGCTGTAGCAGACACTTCCGAGGGAGTTCATACCACTATGACTACAAGGAATATGGGAAAGGGCTCAGGCGCATAGTTGGCGGATTTAGCCTACATCAGAGAATTCATGCTGGACTAAAAGCAAATGCGAAGGATGCACGTGGGAAAGACTTCAGCCTTAGCTCACATCACCAACATGGGCAGAATCTTCACATGGTGGGGACGCCATATAAGTGCAGTGACTGTGGGAGGACCTTCAGTCATAGCTCTCATCTTGCATGTCATCAGAGACTTCACACTCAAGAGAAACCATTTAAATGCAGGGTGTGTGGGAAAGCCTTCAGGTGGAGCTCAAACTGTGTGCGACACGAAAAGATTCACACAGGAGTGAAACCTTATAAGTGTAGTTTATGTGACAAGGCTTTCCGACGTATGTCTGCCTACCGTCTACACCAGGAAACCCATGCTAAGCAGAAATTTCTTGAGTCTAATCAGTATGAGGAAGCTCTCACCTATGGCTCAGGATTTGATCATCATTTGAGAGACCAAAGTGGGGAGAAACCCTTTGACTGCAGCCAGTGTAGGAAATCCTTCCACTGTAAATCATATGTTGTTGAACATCAGAGGGTCCACACTCAGGAGAAACCTTATAAATGTACCAAATGTAGGAAAACCTTTAGGTGGAGGTCAAACTTTACTCGTCATATGAGAATGCACCAGGAAGAAAAGTTCTATGATCAAGACACATGTAGAGAAGACTTCAGACAGACCTCCAGCTGCAGTCAGCCCCAGAATGCCCTGGCTACAGAGAAAGCTTTTCCTTGTCAGCAGTGTGGGAAAACTTTTACTCGAAAGAAATCCCTCATTGATCATCAGAGAATTCACACGGGTGAGAAGCCATACAGATGTAGTGAATGCAAAAGAGAGTTTACCCATCGGTCAGCCTTTATTGCTCATAAGAAGCAGCATGCCATTCAGAGAAAACCTGAGGATGGGCCATCGTTTAGTCAGGAAAGAGTTCTACAAGTTCCTCAGAGCAGTCATACCACAGAGGAAGCCTACAAATGTAGCCAGTGTGGCAAAGCCTTCCGTAATCACTCATTCCTCCTCATCCATCAGAGAATTCATACCAGAGAGAAGCCTTATAAGTGCAGAGAATGTGGGAAAGCTTTCAGATGGAGTTCTAACCTCTCCCGTCATCAGAGGATTCACTCTTTAGAAAAACAGTATGAGTACCGTGAAAGTGGAAACACGCCAAATCTGCAGCCACAAATCCTCACTGGTGAGAAACCTTTTTGGTGCCAAGAATGTGGGAAAACTTTTACACGTAAAAGAAGTCTTTTAGATCATAAGGGAATACACAGTGGAGAGAAGCGCTATAAGTGTAATCTGTGTGGGAAATCTTATGATAGAAAACATCGCCTTGTTAATCATCAGAGAATCCACACTAAAGAGAGACCTTTTAAATGTCAATGGTGTGGGAAAGATTTCATTGGAAGACATACCCTCTGCATTCATCAGAGAAAACACACCAGAGTGGCACAGTCTGAATGCAGCCTGGCTGGGTTGTCTTCCTGCCAGGACACAGGGGTGAGTTTACAGGAATTAAAACCAAGTGGGGAGAAGCCCCTTGAAGATTCTGAGGAAGCTTGTGACCAGAGCTCCAGGATCACTGGACTCCAGAACATACCCATTGGGAAAAAGTGCCACAAGTGTAGCACTTGTGGGAAAACTTTTAACAAAAGCTCACAGCTCATTAGCCACAAGAGATTTCATACTCGAGAGAGGCCCTTCAAATGCAGAGAGTGTGGGAAGACCTTCAGGTGGTCTTCAAATTTGGCTCGGCATATGAAAAACCATACTAGAGATTAGCTTGGAGTCTGACAGTGGGGGGAGAGGGGTTCCTAGCAGCCCTGCAAGAGAACCCTTAATTATAGGCAGTATGGGGGAAAGCTTCACAAAGGGTCTAGCCCTTTCTGTTTTCAAATCTGGTGGCAGAGAATCCTGAGGATTCAAAAACTCAGGGCATCCCCTTTCTTACCTGCTGGGGAGTGTGATGCTGGGGAAGAACAGCAACCTGTTCTTTGGGGCCCTTCTGGAGGCTTGGGCCCCTGAAGTGGCCTTTGCACGGTGGCCTGGAGCCCCCAGCCAGATAATAAGTCGAAAAGCAGATACTATTGCCCTTTGTAGTTTGACAAAATGTCTGTGATGTAATGGGCTGTGGCTGCTGGAAAAGGGCCAGTTGAATCCTGTGGTAGTGCATATTCTGTTTGACCTTATAAGCAGCAGCAATAGCAAGAACTTCTAGTCTCCCCTAGATGCCTCCTGGGAGTTCTGGCTGCAGCTTTGGCCTTCATATCTCGCTTGGACATCTGCCGTGGGCATACAGTTGTCTCAGCAACACATGGAGGAGAGCAGAGTTGGACTCAGTCACCTGAAGAATGGGGCTCTTCCAGTGCCCTGTCGCTGTCTCCACCCCACAGTCTGCATGGGCAACAGCAGGCCGTCTGTTCAACAGAAATGTGCTGAGCACCTCCCATATGCCAGACACTGTTGTGTGTGCTAGAGACCCAGCAGTGACCAGAACAGACAAAAGATCTGCCATCTTGGATATTTACAGACAATAAACAAATGAGTTATATAGTACTTCAGATGGTGATATGTGTTGTGGACAGAATGAATCAGAGAAAAGTGAGAAGCAGTGCTGGATTAGGAGGTGGGTTGTGATTTTAAGTAGGCTGGTAGGGAGGACTTCAACTGAGAAGGTGAAACTTGAGCAAAGACCTGAAGGAGGTTAGGGCATGGACCCTGTGGGTCTCTAGATCCAGGCACAGGAGGTAGAATCTTGTCTGCTGTCCTTGGAGAATGGCAGGGAAGTCCCTGGGCTAGAGTGGAGTGAGCCAGCAGAAGAGAGGGCCCCAGAGGTAGTGGGCCACGCCATGTATCATGGGTCCCCACTGGGGCTAGAGCTTCCTCAAAGGGAGGTAGGGAGCTTTGGGACAGTTTTAATTTGAGGAGTGACGTGGTCTGAATCTGAGTTACATTTACAAGGTTAACCACAGATCTAGGGACTCTGAAATTATATAGCTGAAAGATTTTTATGCAGTTATCTCTGCTGTCAGTTTCCAATAATGGGACTCTCTCCTCTCCCCTCAAAGGGCCTGAATTTTTTATCAGACCTCCAGCTCTCAACAGTTGAAAATGTTTAATTATTGTGCTTGCTTGCATCTCTAACTTGTGCACACTGCGGGGACCCTTTAACCTTTCGTGTAGCTTTCTTCGCATGTTGGATCCGGTGCTGGCATCGGGTTCAACCCAAAGGTACCAGTTCCCATGACTGATGCCCTCTGGAGAAAAGGTGGCCTGGTGGGGGAGGCACCTCCATCTCACTTGCTAGCTTGACTTGAAACAAAAAGAAAGAATTAGCTCAGTGGCATAAGGAGTGACTTTTCTAAAATTTGTGCAAGTAGTCATTGCTTCTGGTTATTGAAGAGCTCACATTATGAATATAAGAATAAAATATCTCACTTGATAGTAGAGGACCATCTCAGACTACATTTTAATGCTTTGAGTCAGGGCACACTGGTGGGGCAGACCATTTCTTGTAATACAAGAGAAGAAACCAACCTGGAAAATGTCCTCTCAGTAGAGTACAAGTAATCTTATCCTTTCTGGATTGTTGTGGGCAAGTGAAAATGAAGACTTTGATACTTTGTGATGATGTCATATGGAATAGTCAGAGGGTGGGGAGAAGGGGCAGACATATGTTCGTGTTCTGGTCCCCATTCAGCTTTGTACTCAGGAGGGTTTGGTAATCCTGGCTCTGCATCCTTTTCCTACAGCAGCAGCTGCGCATGGCATGGAATCAGGTGTCCCATCAGTGGTATAGTACCAAAAACTGTTTCTAGTAGTGGCTGGGCAGGCATCAGAGTCCCATGTGCTGAGGCCCCAGGGTCATGGGGCGGGCCTTGGAGTTACCAGATCTGGGTTCCAGGCTCAGTGTGCCTTTTCTTGGCAGGATGATCTTGGACAAGTCGCTGAACACCTGCATCTATTTTCTGGCATGTAAAATTAGAGTAATTAAGCTCCCTGATTTCTAGGATTGAGAAAGAAGGCTTGGTGTGCAAAGGCTCTGGGTTAGGTAGCTGATCTCTAGGACCAGAGCCCTCACAGAGCTGCAGCTCCACGTCAGCTCCGGCTTCAAATCTGGTGCTACAACTGAGGAAATACCTCTTTTCTGTCCATATTTTCACATCCTCCCCACCCCCCAACTCCTTGTGCCACTGTCACCTCACAGAGTTCCTGCCCCAATAGGGGTTTTCTATTGCCATTTTTATAAAGTGAGATATACTTATTTTTAAACACTCAAACCAAATTTTCAAGTGTACAAAGAAGTGAAAATCAACAGAAATTCCTCTATACTGAGGTAAGCCTTTAATATTTTGGGATTGTACTGATGGGGTCTGTTCAATAACCTGAATTTTTAAATAATTTTAATTATATGAGTAATACATGATTATTATAGAAATATTAGTAAATACAGCTTAGCTAAAAGGAGAAGTCTCACTACTTGCAGCCAACTACTAAACATTTTGGTGCAATCATTGTACCAATCATTGTTGGATTTAACTTCACTGCCTGCCCCTGAACACCCCTGGACTGGCCTGACTTGTGCTGTCCCCCTTCACCAGGAGTGTAGACCATATCTGTGCTGGCTCAGGTCCTCATCCATCAAGGTTAACCCTTGCCATCCCTAACCCTTGTCTGTCTAAGACCTCTCCCCTGGCCCCGCCTCTCTTGGTGCCTGTATCTTACTCTGCTAGGTGGTGTCCAGGTTTCCAAGAATTAGGCCTGCTACTGCAGCAGACAGGGCACTCTGGAGGCCGGGTTGGGTGCTTATTTATCTGTTTGCCATACAGAGATTTTGTACAAAATTACCTCTATTAAGGAATATGGAACTGAACTTAGTTCAGCTAAGTTAGGATTGGAGTGTTTTGAAGGGGTCCTGAGTACAGTGTTGACTGGAGGTTACCCACAAGCGCCACTAGTTAGCACCAGCTGTAGGTGGTTCCAAGCCATGCAGCTCCAGCTGAAAATTTCTGACTGCCTCAGCCACTAGTTCTCCTGTCGTACCCCATTCTGGCCTGGAGAATATGTAGGCTTCTTTGAACCCTGCCTTGCTTTCTTTTGCTGCCTAGGAAGAACCGAAGTTGGGGCTGAGGAGAGCCAGAGGGCTGGGACTCTCAGAGAGGGGTAGGTATTGGAAAGTCTTTGAATCAGTTGTTCAGGTGGTTGACCCCTGCCTTGCTGATAGACCGTCAGCCCACACAGAGACATGTATGGAGAAGAAAGCACAGGAAATATAGGTTAGTATGGACTTCTCACACTCCTCAAGATGACAAGTTTTACAAGCCCTAGCATGGGTACATGTGTAGAACAGTGGGAACTCACTGCTGTGGGAGTGGAAATTTTGTAGTACCTATGCCAGGCAGTCTGCAAAATCTTGTGTGTGCATACCACCAGCAGTTCTGCTCCTGCATAAACCCTAGAAGAACTTCACGTAGGGAGGAACATTTGTATAAAACTATTCATTGCTGTACTGTTCATTGCAGTATTGTGTAGGTAGCAAGACTGGGAAAGGCCCAAATGTCCATCAACAGGAAAAAAAAAAAAGGGTTGTTTTTGGTACTTTGGGAAGTGAATATGAAAGAGCTAGAGTTTCATCTTTCAACATAGATAAATCAGAAATGCTGAGAAAGTTGCAGAAGTTATGTACAATATACCATTTATGTAAAATTAAACATATTGTTTATCTGTGGGCACATTATTTAAACTTAATTTGTGTTTCACTTTTTTAATGAAATGGAATAGTAGTTGCCAACCTCACAAGATAATTGGGGGTGGGGGAATGGTTAATGAAATAATGCATGTAATAAAGTGTTTTGATTAGTGGCTGGCATGCAACATCGTTGGCATATAGTAAACAATGTTGTTACTGTTTTGCACAATAATATATTCCTGTGGATTCAAATTATATGATGAAGAGTATAAAATCATTTATTGGAATGTTGTGTGAAAGTTGTGTTCTGCCTTTTCATGGCAGAGCTGCTGATGGAATGGGGGGGTAGATGGAAGCTGCAGTTGTGTTTTATTTCATTTTAAAAATTGATGTAGATGGGTCGCATGTTGCTTAATGGGATAAATTTTTTTTTTTTTTTTTTTTACTGTTTGCTTAAAATACTTAAAAATAAAATTTTTTAAGCATGGGCTTTGGCATCTTACAATTTTATAGAAATCCTGGTTCTGCCATTTATATAATGTTACTTAGAGTGAGCCATTTAATCTTTCAAGGCTTTAGTTTCTTCGCCTACAAAAATGAGTAGCAACACAAATGGCTATTAGTAAAAGAATGGTTGAACAGTACTGGTGCATCTTTGATGAAATACCATGCATCCTCTTAAAAAGATCGAGGATATTCTCTGTGTATTGTATTGATGTCCAAGACATAGAGTTTATAGGAAATTATGAGCTCTATTTTCTTTAACCTTTTTGCCTAAAAATAGCAAGTGAAGCCAGAAGCTCTAGACTCAAAAGTTTAAGAAACGGGAAAAAAAAGTTTAAGAAATGGGATCCTGTGGATGATGTTTAGTCAGCCATTCCATTTTATTAGGTAAGTGAAGGAAGATGAGTAAATGTTTTTATGCACAACTGGCACACCTATTAAGCTAATGCTAACCCTGTAGAAGAGCAAAGAGGACTTGTATTACCCAGGTTATAGTCAGGAGCCAGAAACCATACCAATTATTTTAAGAAAAAGAACTTAGAATTGTTTAATAGGTATATCTAAGTAACTAAAAAGGCAAAAGAAAGTGCTAATTTATCATGGAGGCAGTGACTTGAGACCTGGTGCCATCCCAAGACTGGGGGAACTGTAACGGAGTCTGACCCCATTTTTGATGTTTGACCACTGACAGCTTTTAAGCCCTCCCCCTCCCCCTTTTGCCTCACATCTGGGCAAGCTGATAAGAAAGCCCAGGTACTCCCTCAGCACCTGAGGTGAAATTTATGCAAACCCTGGCTTTTTCCATTACCCTGGAAACCCACACCTGTAACTACAATAAAAATCAGAGCTATTTGCCCCTCCTTGCAGTCAGTGCAAACTGACTAGCTTGGGTGCCTGTCTTACTCTTCCCAGAGAGCCACATTATGTGAATAATAAAATTTTTCATGACCTCTTGATGTGTGTGCTATCATCTGTCTTGACATCTGAATTAGTTTGGGGTGGTGGTACAGTACTGATCCCACCTCCCCAGAGCAAGCTACAAAGCAGGAACAAAAGAATTGTTAAAATGTAGGACATTGGAAGAGAGCACCTGTAGAGCTGAACTCAGACCTACATGGAGGAGAGCACTGCTGAGAGCACTGTTGGTCTGAATCGGAAGGAGGGCCCTATGGTGACAGAACTACAAGTTGGACCCAGTTGCTGCTACCAAAGGGAATTGCCACTGCTGGAGTGAAAAAGCATTACGAACAGGAAGCAGTGCCCACATACACAGAAAAACCCTCTTCCTCCTTGTATTAGGGTTCTCCAGAGGAACAGAACCAATAGGATGTGTGTATACACATAGAAAGAGATATATGGAATTGTGTTTTATGATTCCAGAGGCTGGCAAGTCAAAAATCTGCAGGATGGACCACAGACTGGAGACCCAGGAGAGCTTATATTCCTGTTCTGGGCTGAAGGCTGATTGTTGTAGAACCAAGAAGAGCCAATGTTGCAGATGAAGTCCAAAGGCAGCTGGAGAATTCTTTCTTGCCAGGGGGAGGCCAGTCTTTTTGTTCTATGTAGGCCTTCAACTGATTTGATGAGGCCCACCCACATAATGGAGAGTATTTTTACTCAAAGCCCATTAATTTACATGTTAATTTTATCCAAAAACACCCTCACAGAAACACTCAATATTTGACCAAGTATCTGGGCACCCTGTCACCCAGCCAAGTTGACGCACACTAGTCACAATTCTTCAACACTGCAGCTTCCCTCTTAACATTTCTTGATGTCAGAACCTAATAGCGAAATAGCTGGCGAAATAGAGATGTGGTTCGCAGAGTTCCAACCCCATCATCTAAAAGCATCTATAGAAGAGTGGGTTTGAAGCAGAGACAATAAACTAATAACTGGCACAGCTTTCCTAAATTATCTTAAAAATTCCTAGGATGTTTGACTTAAGAGATTTGAGACCAAGAATATTTGTTAAAGAAATTATGTGTAGGAGCACCTGGCTGGCTCAGTTGGAAGAGCATGCCACCCTTGACCTCAAGGTCGTAAGCTCGAGCCTCACAATGGTTGTAGAGATTACTTAAAAAGATATGTATGCTATGTTATGGACAGCTGCTCACTTAAAGATATAAATTATGTCATAACCAGTTGATTTTACCTGTGGACCTTGTAATAATTAGGTGTTTGGCCCTAGTCATCTTATTATATTGAACTGAAAGTTGAAAGCCCCAAGAATGTGTTTAAAGGTATTTCTGCTTAAAAACATTATTTTACAACAAAAATGAATACATTTAATAAGTATGTTTAATTTAACAAAGTAAATTTATGATTTTAACAGATTAAAACAGCACAGACATCTGATTTGCCTCCAGTGGAACAGTGACTTAGATGATAAAACCCCAACAGAGCATAGACAAGAGCAGAGAGTAGACTCCTATAGCCCCGAATTCTAAATGAATCAATTAAAAAGGCAAGGTTGCCTTCATTTATATCCCATAGTTGGGCCATTTCTCTTTGTTGCCCAGCTGATATGTGGGCACATTAGTTCAAGTCTCTTGCTATGAAATCTATTTAAGCTAGGTAAGGCAAGGAGAATGTATGCATCTGCTGATTGTTTCATAGGATGTTAAAGTGGTTTCAACAATGGTTATTACCAGTGTGGATCTAAGAATCTGAAAAATAATATTGGATAGAAGTCGAGAAAATTGGTCTAAGTATGTATGTTTTCCCCTTGTGACTTCAGGTTTGAATGAGAACAGAAAAACTGCCCTTGGACACGTCATTGAGGTTTACTTAAAATGGTCATGGAAGATTCTTCCTTGGTGAGAAGTCTAAATAGAGTCCTTATATACTTAAACCAATACTAAATATTGAAGTCAGCAACCCAGGAGAAGTGTACTTGTAGATTCATGCAAACATTTCACATACTAGTTATACTCATGAATCTTATTCATATGGAAACAATATAAAGTTTTTGGGAAAATCCACAAATTTTTCTTCCTTTTGGTCTATTTACAATTAAAACAATTACTCTATAGACATACAAGTTTTTAATCAGATACTCAGCTGAGAAGTTCATTCTACCAAGGTACATTCTAATGTGAACATAAGCAGAAACTTTTACATGTTAAAAAAGAAACATGTTTTTTACATGTTAACAAAGAGATACATGTTAAAAAGAAATTTGCACATAAGAAGGAAGTCTGGTTGGAGTCCTGGGAGCAAGCATGGTGACTGCATTGTCACTGGGAGGAGCTATGTTAGGTAAGACTACTGTAATTCTAATTGTATGAGGTGAGTTGTAGAAGAATGTACCAACTGATAAACTGTGGTCACTGGTACTGGAGTAATCCAATGTCTAATACGAATTGTTGTTTTCCTGTCCTCAAGTGTCTCATTCACACAACATGAGGCTTCAACCCTAGGATGACTTTCTACCTGTCATTGGTTGCATTAGTTGGGCTGGTAATCTTTTAAAACTTATACTTTTTAAAAAATTTTTATTTTAATTCAATTTAACATATACTGTATTATTAGTTGCAGGGGTAGAATTTAGTGATTTATCAGTTGCATACAACACTTATTGCTCATTACTTCAGTGCCCTCCTTAATGCCCATCACCCAATTATCCCATCCCCCCACCCATCTCTCCTCCAGCAACCCTCAGTTTGTTTCCTATAGTTAAGAGTCTTATGGTTTGCCTCTCTGTTTTTGTCTTATTTTTCCTTCCCTTCCCCTATGTTCATGTATTTTGTTTCTTAAATTCCACATATGAGGGGCGCCTGGGTGGCTCAGTCGTTAAGCGTCTGCCTTTGGCTCAGGTCATGATCCCAGAGTCCTGGGATCGAGCCCTGTATCGGGCTTCCTGCTCCGCGGGAAGCCTGCTTCTTCTTCTCCCACTCCCCCTGCTTGTGTTCCCTCTCTCACTGTGTCTCTCTCTGTCAAATAAATAAAATCTTAAAAAAAAAAAAAAATGAAAGTCCTTTGCCCTATTTAAAAAAAAAAATCCACATATGAGTGAAATCATATAATATTTGTCTTTCTCTGATTGACTTATTTCACTTAGCATAATATTCTGTAGTTCCATCCACATTGTTGCAAGTGGCAAGAGTCCATTCTTTTTGGTGGCTAAGTATACACACACATCACATTTTCTTTATCCATTCATCTGTCCATGGTCATCTGGGCTCTTTACATATTTTGGCTATTGTGGACATTGCTGTTATTAAACATTGAGGTGCAGGAGCCCCTTTGAGTCACTATGTTTGTATCTTTTGGATAAATACCTAGTAGTGCAATTGCTGGGCAGGAGGGTAGTTCTATTTTTAACTTAAAGCTTATTTTAAATATAAAAATAACCCATATGTTCTGAACTCAGATTGGCTGAACCTGGCAGGAGACATAACTTGATCCATATTCTCACGCATTGAAAAAAATCAGTAATTGAAACTGCTTTCTCAGGTGGTGGTCTGAGTCAAGCTGAGAATAGCTTGTGGTGAGGAGGCATCCACAAACGTGGCACCTCTCTGTTTTTTAGCAGAGTTGGGAAAATCATGAAAACTATCAGTGAGGGAGGAGGGAAGATATCAGAAGAGTTAGGGGACCTTCGTTTCGTCTGGTCCCTTGAATTCAGCTAGGTATCAAATCATTCTGAACACCTGTGAATTCAACCTGGGATCTAAGAAAAGAACTGCTGCAATTCAACAAATAGAAAATTGACCACTTTGTGCAAGGTAGGAGGTGTGGAGAAGTGAATCTGAGGGGATATATCAGAAGATAAACCGTGAGAGCAGGGAGCCTCCATAAGCCAGCTACCAGAAAGTGATATAGCAGCGGAGTTCAAAATCAGAACTTTTAGAAGTCTGCTCCTCTAAGGGACATTCCTGCCTGAAAATTGCTCAGGTGGTGAAGTGGGGCAGAATCTTTGGTGGGACTGTGTGGTCTCAGGATCTCCAGGGTCGCAGAAAGAACAGGGGTGCCTGAGTGCAGCAGAGTTCCCAAGCTTTGGAGCAGGGAAGCTGGCTACAATTAGCGAGCCCTGGAGTGGCCTCTCAGATAGGTGTTGCCATAAACTTCGAACTGCATGGTGATCTGGTGACCACTTTCCAAGCAGGGGCCCAGCCCAGGAAGCAGCAAAACCCCTGTGAGACTGCTCCTTCCCCCAGGGGAGCGGTGCAGGTGTGAGCACCATGCATGCATGCAAGCACCATAAGGCATCCGCTCTCAGAGTAGGGGCCCAGAAAGGCCACAGTGAGACTCCCTTCCCTCCTCTGGGAGGATTGGGGTGGGTGTGCACCGCAGGAGTTTTGGAGTTTGGCACACATGAAAGGGATTGACTACATTTAACTGAGGGTGCACTGAAGAATGGGGACTGAGAGCATTAAGCTCCAGGGCTGGAGATTGGGGTGCCGCCATTTTTAATTTTTTTCATCCTCAAAAGTGGCACAAAGCCACATAGAGCAACCCAAATCAGCTTACACTGAGTCCGACCCCCTGGCAAGGGCTGGTGCAACTCTGCCCAGGTAAAGACACTTGAGAATCAGTGCAAAAGCCCCCTCCCAAAAAAGACCAGCAGGAACATCAGGCTAATGCCAAGTTTATGGATCACACAGAACTGAAAAACTCCTGTGCTAAGGGAAAATAGTATATAGAATTTGAGTTTTTCCTCATGATTCTGTAGTCTTTTAAATTTTTCTTTTTTTCCTTTTCAACTAGTTTCTTATTTTATCAAATTTTTAAAAGTCTTTAAAATTGTCATTGTTACATTTTATAGATTTATTCATTTTTGGCTTCCTTTCACTGTATTCAATTTTATTTTTGTATATATATAACTTTTTCATTCTTTACAAATTTGGGATCTAGTGTCTTCTAACAAACAAACCAAAAGACACCCAGGACCAAGTGTATTACACTGTTCTGCCCACCTGTTTGATTGTATCCTCTCTTTCTTCCCTTTCTTTTTTTTCTTTTTTGGTTTCTGATCTCTTCTGATTTGTCTAGTGTAGATCACTGGGCTCATGGTTGCTATTTTTATTTATTTTATTTTTTATTTATTTTTTGTTGTCTCATTCATTTATTCCTCTGGACAAACTGACCAGAAGGAAAAATTCCCAGAAAAAAGAACAGGAGGTAGTACTCACTGCCAGAGACTTAATTAATATGGATATTGGTAAAATACCAGAGCTATAATTTAGAATGACAATTATAAAGTTACTAGCTGGGCTTGAAAAAAGCATAGAAGATATGAGAGAATCCTTTAATGGAGAAACAAAAGAATTAAAATCTAATCAGGTCAGTTTTCTTGATGAAGTCCCAATAGTTCATTTTTGCTTTTGTTTCCCTTGCCTTTACAGATGTGTCTTGTAAGAAGTTGCTACGGCCGATGTCAGTTCCTGCCTGTGTTCTCCTCTAGGATTTTGATGGGTTCCTGTCTCACGTTTAGGTCTTTCATCCATTTTGAGTTTATCTTTGTGAATGGTGTAAGAAAATGGTCTAGTTTCATTCTTCTGCATGTGACTGTCCAATTTTCCCAGCACCATTTGTTGAAGAGACTGTCCTTTTTCCATTGGATATGCCTTCCTGCTTTGTCGAGGATTAGTTGACCATAGAGTTGAGGCTCCATTTGTGGGCTCTCCATTCTGTTCCATTGATCTATGTGTCTGTTTTTGTGCCAGTACCATACTGTCTTGATGATTACAGCTTTGTAATAGAGCTTGAGGTCTGGCATTGTGATGCCTCCAGCTTTGGTTTGCTTTGCAACTTTGTAATACCACTTGAAATCCAGAATTCTGATGCCTCAGCTCTCGTTTTCTTTTTAAACATTCCTCTGGCTATTCAGGGTCTTTTCTGGTTCCATACAAATTTTAGGATTATTTGTTCCAGCTCTGTGAAAAATGTCGGTGGTATTTTGATAGGGATTGCATTGAATGTGTAGACTGCTCTGGGTAGCATAGACATTTTCACAATATTTATTCTTCCAATCAATGAACATGGAATGTTTTTCCATCTCTTTTGTGTCGTCTTCAATTTCTTTCATAAGTGTTCTGTAGTTTTTAGAGTACAGACCCTTTACCCCTTTGGTTAGGTTTATTCCTAGGTATCGTATGGTTTTTGGTGTAATTGCAAATGGGATAGATTCCTTAATTTCTCTTTCTTCTGTCTCATTGTTAGTCTATAGAAATGCAACTGATTTCTGTGCATTGACTTTATATCTTGCCATGTTGCTGAATTGTTGTATGAGTTCTAGTGATTGTGGGGTGAAGTTTTTTGGGCTTTCTACATAAAGTCATGGGAGAGGCTTGTATTGCTATGTCCTTCCCTCATGACAAATCCATACATATCATCTGCAAAGAGTGAGAGTTTGACTTCTTCTTTGCCAACTTGAATGTCTTTTATTTCTTTTCATTGATTGCTGAGGCTAGAACTTCTATTACTATGTGGAAAAACTCTTAGTTTTCCCCCATTGAGAATGATACTCGCTGTGGGCTTTTCGTAGATGGCTTTTATGATATTGAGGTATGTTCCCTCTATCTGTACACTATGGAGAGTTTTAATCAAGAAAGGATGCTGTATTTGGGCAAATGCTTTTTCTGCATCATTTGAGAGGATCATATTGTTCTTGTCCTTTCTTTTATTAATGTGATGTATCACATTGATTGATTTGCAAATGTTGAACCACCATTGCAGCCCAGGAATAAATCCCACTTGGTCGTGGTGAATAATCCTTTTAATGTACTGTTGGATCCTATTGGCTAGGATCCTGGCGAGAATTTTGGCATCCATGTTTCATCAGGGATATTGGTCTATAATTTTCCTGTTTGATGGGGTCTTTGGTTTTGGGATGAAGGTAATGCTGGCCTCATAGAATGAGTTTGGAAGTTTTCCTTCCATTTCTATTATTTGAAACAGCTTCAGAAGAATAGGTATTAGTTCTTCTGTAAATGTTTGGTAGAATTCCCCTGGGAAGCCATCTGGCCCTGGGCTTTTGTTTGTTGAGAGATTTTTAATGACTGCTTCAATTTCCTTGGTTATAGGTCTGTTCAGGTTTTCTATTTCTTCCTGGTTCAGTTTTGGTAGTTGATACATCTCTAGGAATGCATCCATTTCTTCCAGATTATCAAATTTGCTGGCATATACTTGCTCATAATATGTTCTTATAATTGTTTGTATTTCTTTGGTGTTGGTTGTAATCTCTCCTCTTTCATTCATGATTTTGTTGATTTGAGTCCTTTCTCTTTTCTTTTTGATGTCTGGCCAGGGGTTTATCAATCTTGTTAATTCTTTCAAAGAACCAGCTCCTAGTTTCGTTGATCTTTTCTACTGTTCTTTTGGTTTCTTTCATTGATTTCTGCTCTGATCATTATTATTTCTCTTCTCCTGCTGGGTTTAGGCTTTATTTGCTGTTCTTTCTCCAGCTCCTTTAGGTGGAGGGTTAGGTTGTGTATTTGAGACCTTTCTTGTTTCTTGAGAAAGGCTTGTATTGCTATATACTTTCCTCTTAGGACCACCTTTGCTGCATCTCAAAAGTTTTGAACAGTTGTGTTTTCATTTTCATTGGTTTCCATGAATTTTTTTAAATTCTTCTTTAATTTCCTGGTTGACCCATTCATTCTTTAGTAGGATGCTCTTTAGCCTCCATGTATTTGAGTTCTTTCCGACTTTCCTCTTGTGATTGAGTTCTAGTTTCAAAGCACTGTGGTCTGAAAATAAGCAGGGAATGATCCCAGTCTTTTGGTACTGGTTGAGACCTGATATGTCACCTAGGATGTGATCTGTTCTGGATAATGTTCCATGGGGACTAGAGAAGAATGTGTATTCTGTTGCTTTGGGATGGAATGTTCTGAATATATCTGTGAAGTCCATTTGGTCCAGTGTGTCATTTAAAGTCTTATTTCCCTGTTGATCTTTTGCTTGGATGATCTGTCCATTTCAGTGAGGGGGGTGTTAAAGTCCCCACTATTATTGTATTGTTGTCAATGTGTTTCTTTGCTTTTGTTCTTAATTGCCTTGTATAATTGGCTGCTCCCATGTTAGGAGCATAGATATTTATAATTGTTAGATCTTCTTGTTGGATAGATCCTTTAAGTAGGATATAGTGTCCTTCCTCATCTCTTATTATAGTCTTTGGTTTAAAATCTACTTTGTCTGATATAAGGATTGCCATCCCAGCTTGCTTTTGGTGTCCATTAGCATGGTAAATGGTTTTCCACCCCTTCACTTTCAATCTGGGGGTGTCTTTGGATCTAAAATGAGTCTCTTGCAGACAGCATATCGATGGGTCTTGTTTTTTAATCCAATCTGATTGCCTGTGTCTTTTGATTGGGGCATTTAGCCCATTTCCATTCAGGGTAACTATTGAAAGATATGAATTTAGTGCCATTGTATTGCCTGCAAGGTGACTGTTAGTGTATATTGTCTGTGTTCCTTTCTGGTCTGTTGCTTTTAGGCTCTCTCTTCGCTTAGAGGATCCCTTTCAATATATCTTGTAGGGCTGGTTTTGTGTTTGCAAATTCCTTTAGTTTTTGTTTGTCCTGGAAGCTTTTTATCTCTCCCTCTGTTTTCTATGACAGCCTAGCTGGATATAGGATTCTTGCCTGCATATTTTTCTCATTTAGTGCTCTGAATATATCATGCCGGTCCTTTCTGGCCTGCCAGGTCTCTGTGGATAGGTCTGTTGCCAATCTAATGTTTCTACCATTGTAGGTGACAGATCTTGTCACGAGCTGCTTTCAATGTTTTCTCTTTGTCTCTGAGAGTTGTAAGTTGTACTATTAGATGTTGGGGTGTTGCCCTATTTTTATTGATTTTGAGAGGGGTTCTCTGTGCCTCCTGGATTTTGGTGCCTGTTTCCTTCCCCAAATTAGGGAAGTTCTCTGCTATAATTTGCTCCAATATACCTTCTGCCCCTCTCTCTCTTTCTTCTTCTGGGATCTCAATTATTCTAATGTTGTTTCATCTTATGGTATCTCTTATCTCTCGAATTCTGCCCTCGTGACCCAGTAGTTGTTTATCTCTCTTTTTCTCAGCTTCTTTATTGTCCATCATTTGGTCTTCTATATCACTAATTCTCTCTTCTGCCTCATTTATCCTAGCAGTTAGTGCCTCCATTTTTGATTCCACCTCATTAATAGCCTTTTTGATTTCGACTTGGTTAGATTTTAGTTCTTTTATTTCTCCAGAAAGGGTTTCTCTAATATCTTCCATGCTTTTCTCAAGCCCAGCTAGTATCTTTAAAATCATCTTTCTGAACTCTAGTTCTGACATCTTAGTAATGTCCGTATTGATTAGGTCCCTGGCAGTCAGTACTGTCCCTTTCTTTTTCTTTCTTTTTTTTTTAGGTTATATTTTCTGTCTTATCATTTTGTCCAGAGGAGAATAGATGAATGAGAGAACAAAATACTAACAGGGTAACAGTGTCCCCAGAATATATACACTAAACAAATCAGAAAAGACCTGAAACCAGGGGAAAAGAAAGGGAAAGAAAGAAAAAAGAAAAAGAAAAAGATAAACCAAAACAAAACAAAAAAATAGAATATGATCAAATATGATCAGGCTGGTGCATAGATCAGTGCCACACACTAGATTTTGGGTGTATTTTCGTCTGTGCCTCCCACAATTTTAAAGAAAGAAAAACTTACACAGGTATGAAAGTAAGGGTTAATACGATGAAGAGATTGACTATGACTATAAAGATGAAAATTATAAAAGATTTTATAAAGGAATTGATAAGAATTTGGTTAAAAAAGGAAAGAAGAGGATAAAAAAAGGGGAGAGAATGTGATCAGGCAGGAGACTAGAACAAAGCCATACACTAGAGATTTAGGGTATATTTTGATCTGTTAGAAGAAACTGTATCCCAAAATTTTAAAGAGAGAACAACTTACACATATATATACCAGAAGTAAGGGTAACTAGTATGAAGGGATAGAATATTACTCTAAAAATGAAAAATAAAAAAGATTTTTTAAAGATCTTTTTTTAAAAATTTTTATTTATTTGAGACAGAGAGAATGAGAGAGAGAGCCTGAGAGGGAAGAAGGTCAGAGGGAGAAGCAGACTCCCTGCCGAGCAGGGAGCCTGACGCAGGACTCGATCCAGGGACTCCAGGATCATGACCTGAGCCGAAGGCAGTCGCCCAACCAACTGAGCCACCCAGGCGCCCCTAAAAAAGATTTTTAAAAAAAGGGATTGATAAGATGTTGGTTGAAAAAGGGAAAAAAAATTTTTTAAAAGTTAAAAAATAATTAACTTTGAAAGACTAAAGAATCATGGGAAAAAAGCCATGAATTCTATGTGCAGTATTCCCCCAGCGCTGGAGTTCTGCCGTTCTCATTGATTGGTAAACTTGGTCTTGGTTGGCTGTTCTTGCTGACCTTCTGGGGGAGGGGCCTGTTGCTGTGGTTCCCAAATGTCTTTGCTGGAGGCGGAATTGCCCTGCCCTTGCTGGTCCAGGCTAAGTCATCTGCTCGGGTTTGTTCTCAGGAGCTTTTGTTCCCTGCAAGCTTTCCGTTCGGCTTTGGAGGACAAGAGTGAAAATGCGGCCTCCCAATCTCTGCCCCAGAGGAGCCGAGAACTCAGGGCCCCGCTCCTCAGTGTGGCCCCAGAGAAAAGCAGTCACTCCCGACGCCCCGGTCTCTGGGTGCACTCCGTGCTCACCCGGCCTGTGACCGAGCATTTCTATCTCTGGCACACAACCCCGTGTGGAGCCTCCAAACCCAGCAGATCCGTGCGGTGTGCTCCCGTGCCGCTCCTCTTGGGGGAGGAAGGGGAGTCTCCCCTGATCTGCCACTTGTTGGGTCCCTGCTGGAAGAGCAGTGGCCTGACTGAGCCAAGGATCACGGTTTATGACAACCCTGAGCTGAGAGCCCTCCCCTCGGCTCTGTCTCTGCAGCTGGCTTCCCTGCTCTGATATCTGGGAGCTCTGCCGCACTCAGGCACCCCCGGTCTTCCTGTGACCCCAAGGGTCCTGAGACCACACTGTCCCAGCGAGGGTTCCACCCCCCGCTTAGCCACTGGAGCGAAGTCCCTCAGCAGAGCCGACTTCTAAAAGTTCTGATTTTGTGGTCCACTCTCTATCACTTGCTGGTAGTGGCCGAGGGAGGCCCCCTCCCCCGCTGTCTGTCTTCCCGAATATTGCCTCGGATTCACTTCTCCGCATGTCCTATCTCCCAGAAAGTGGTCGCTTTTCTGTTCAGAAAGTTGCTGCTATTCTTTTCTTCGATATCTTGTTGAGTTCATAGGTGTTCAGAATGGTTTGATCCCTATCCAGCTGAATTCCTGGGACCAGATGAAATCCAGGTCTCCTACTCCTCCACTATCCTGCTCCTTCCCCTACATTTCCGTGATTTTATGTTTAGGTGATCTGCTGTAGTGAGGTGTTAAAGTCTCCTGCTATTTTTGTATTATCATCAGTGACTTCCTTTATGTTTGTTATTAATTGATTTACATATTGGGTGCTCCCAAGTTGGGAGCATAAATATTTACAATTGTTAGATCTTCTTGATGAGCTTGATGATCTTCTTGATCCCTTAATTATGATATAGGTGTTTCTTCATCTCTTATTACAGTCTTTGGCTTAAAATATAGTTGTCTGGTATTAGTATGGCTACTCTGGCTTTCTTTTGACCTCCATTAGCATGATAGATGGCTCTCCATCTCTTCACTTTTAATCTGCAAGTGTCTTTAGGTCTAAAATGAGTCTCATGTAGGCAGCACATAGATGGGCCTTGTTTTGTTTTTAAATACATTTTGGTACCCTATGTCTTTTGATTGGATTTTTAGTCCATTTACATTCAGAGTGATTATTGAAATATATGAATTTAGTGCCTTTGTGTTACCTGTAAAGTTGGTGTTTCTGTTGATGTTCTCTGTTCCTTTCTAGTCTTTGTTGTTTTGGTCTTTCTTTCCCACTCAGAGTGTGCTTCAATATTGTTTGCAGGGTTGGTTTAGTGGTCAGCAACTCTTTCAGTTTTTGTTTGTCTGGGAAACTCTTTATCTCTCGTTCTATTCTGAATGACAGCCTTGATGAATAATGTATTCTTGGCTGCTATTTTCCCCATTCAGCACCTGCCACTGTCTTCTGGCCTGCCAAATTTCTGTGGATAGATCTGCTGTGAATTTGATTTATCTTCCCTTATAGGTTAAGGACTTTTTTTCCCAGCTGCTTTCAGGATTCTTTTCTTGTCTGTGTATTTTGTGAATTTGACAACAATATGGTGTGGGCCAGCTTTTGTTGAATTTGATGGGAGTTCTCTATGCCTCTTGGATTTTGATGTCTGTTTCCTTCCCCAGATTGGGGAAGCTTTCAGCTAAAATGTGCTCAAAGAATCCTGCCCCCTTTTCCTTCTCTTCTTCTGGGGCTCGTATGATACCAATGTTATTATGCTTTAAGGAGTTGCTGAGGTTCCTAAGTCCACTTTCATGATCCAATATTTTTCTTTCCCTCTTCTTTTCAACTTCTCTATATTCCATAACTTTATCTTTTATATCACTGATTTGTTTCTCTGCTTGATCCATCCTCATTGTCATTTCCTCCAGTCAGTTTTGCATCTCAGTTTTAGCATTTTTTTCACCTGACTAGTTTTTAGTTCTTTTATCTCTGCAATAAGGGATTCTCTAGTGTCTGCTATGCTTTTCTCAAGCCTAACTAGTATCGTTATGATTGTTGTTTTAAATTCTGGTTCAGGGATCTTACTTATATCTGTTTTTATTAGATCCCTGGCTGTTACCTCTTCCTGTTTTTTTTTCTTTTGGGGTGAATTCCTCTGTCTTGTCATTTTGCCTAGGTCACTGTTTTTTGTGTGGTTGTTGGGAAAGTCTGTTATATTCCTGCTTATGATTGTAATGGTCATATTAAGAATAGGTCCTATCCTGTCTTGGGCCTGGTGCTTCAGGAGGTGTTTCAGAGTGTGCACTCTGCTGTTGTGTTTTGGCTGCTCCTTCCCTCAGGTCACTCCTCTGCAGAGTTTCTCCTTGCCTACAGTGGGGGATGTTTGGACCTTGTCCACCGTGTGGCAAGTTTTTCTAGGTGTGTTTTGGTCTGTTTGTTAAAAGAAGCTAGATACTATGTCCCCTAGAGCTGAAGCTTTGCAGCACTCTGTGACTTGGTACATGCAAGGAATCTGTGCTGGTCTTCTGGGGGAGCAGCCTGCTCTGCTGATTTTCAGGTGGACTTGCCCTAGAGGATATGCATCTGCAGGGTGCAGGACAGTGGGTCTTGGGGTAAGTAGGTCCAGACTCCAGTAGGGGGTGCTGTGATGCTCACTGAGGTCAGTCAGTGCTGATGGGTGGGGGGAAATGGCATCGCCCTGCTCTTTCATCTCCAGATCTGGGAATCTGCACCTACCACTTTTTAGGAAGCCTTCACAGAAGAGTGAACAATCTCCCCTCTCATGTCCCTGGCTTCCATCAGATCCCTGCCTTCATCCTGTCTGTGTCTGAGCTGTCTGCCTGCCAGATGGCACAGTACTCCTGTGTTTTATCTCGGGCATGTGGTTGGGTTTCAAAACTACAAATTTTAGGGACCTACAAGGTGCAGACCTATGCTGATCCTCTTGGGGAGAGTCTTGCCATGCTGTGGCAGATGCTGGTTTGTCCCAGAAAAGCAGTTGCATGACTACGTGGTGATTTGGAGTCTGTGGTAAAGCAGAGCAAAAAGCCAAGTTTGCTGCCCTCCACAGGTGTCACTGTTCCTATACTAGTGAACAGGGCAGCATATTGGTGCCCGCCAGCTCTATTGTCCCTGGCAAGACCATGCTACCACTCTCAAATGCACTCCAAGAAGGGGAACTGTTTCTCCCAGTGAGACCCAGGGGATCCTCAGACCATGCTGCCTACTCCCTGGCCTCTGCCCTCCTTCCCCATAGGAGCACCACTAAGCCTGCCAGGCATGACCCTGGTGATGGCCTGGACTTCTATAACTTCAGACTTCGGGCTCTGCTGCTTATAAAAACTTGTGGTATTCATCCCCTCTCCCTTTCCCTGTCAATGGTTTTGGGGAAGAGTTTTCTTGTGCAATCCCCTGCTCATGCTTTCACACACACTCACTCTCTCTCTCTCTCTCTCTTGCTCCTCTCTCCCTGATCAGGGCTCCCTCCCCTCCACAGCACCTGCAGTTCTTTTCTCCCCCAAACCAACTCTCTGCAGCAACTACCTTCCATGATGTGTCAGTTTTTCTGTCTCTAGACGTGCAGTGTGCTCTCTCAGTCCTGATTGATTTCTTGGGTGTTCAGAATGATTTGATATTAACCTAGCTGTGTTTGAGGGATGAGGCAAGTTTAGGGTCCCCTTACTCCTCTGCCATCTTAACTCCTCCCCCCTGGGAGTTCCTAAGTATACTTTCTAAAGTCCCATAAAAAGAAACATAGTTTAATAATGTTTCTCTCTTTTCTCTTATGTAAACAATTTTGGCTTTATCTGAAGTAAATAGTCCTAAAGTATTTGTATAGCGAATGAATGCATTTTTGTATGAATAAAGGAAATCTTTCAAGTTTCCAAGGGAGGGAAAAAGAGAGAGGGAAGTGAGATACAAAAAATAAGAGGAAACTGGCTTTAGATATCATATCATTTTTCTCTGTAAGGACAGCAAATAGTTAAGATGTGCACACATACCAGACAGAGGGTCATATATTAGATTTTGACCTAACTTGGGTCCTTGACAGTTTTATCTATCAAGTCAAGATTTTTAATACCAGCACTTATTAATTCACAATGTATGGAAAGGAAGGAAGTGATGCCTCCTATGTGAAACAAATAATTTCCTCATGAGACTTCTGTTTTTTGGTATCTAAAGTCTCCTTAAAATATATAGCCAAATGTTAACTATATATTTATATGATCAAGTGATTTGCCAGCCAACATTTTTATTTACCTAACATATCTATGATTTCTGACTAAAAGCCTTTAACAAACTGTGGAAAGAGCATTGGATATGTCAATATCAGAAGCTAATCCTGATATTGTCTAAAGGTGATGATGAGGGAGAAGATTCTCATATTTTATATTAGTTTTAGCTAAAAAATATTTTAGGGAGGCAATTTTTGAGTTTAAATTGTGTTTGGACTCCTCATAACAATTAAAGCAGATCATTAGACAGTCAGAATTTTGTTTTGCTTTTTTGTTATTTGTTTTTTTCAACATTTTTTTTAAATTGAATTCAATTTAATGAGCATATGGTGTATTATTAGTTTCATAGGTGGAATTTAGTGATCCATCAGTTGCATAAACACCCAGTGCTCATCCCATCAAGTACCCTCTTTAATGCCCACTATCCAGTTCCCCGTCCCCCTGCCCACCTCCCCTTCAGCAACCCTGTTTGTTTCCTATAGTTAAGAGTCTCTTATGGTTATTTCCCAATCTGTTTTTGTCTACGTCTTCAAAGGCAAGAGAGATCAGATTCAGCAGTGCTTAGGGACTGCCCTGCATTGGTGAGCAGCCCCAGGCAGAGGGGGAGAGGAGAAAAGCCTATTAGATACCCTGGGCCCATCTAAGAGGACAGCTACTCCATCTCCTATCAGCATGATGGGCCAGCACCCTAAGACACCCAGCAGCTGTTCAACCCACTGAGTGGGGTGGCCCTAGGTTAGTATGTCCCCAGGTTGGGGGTGGCCCCAGGTCTGTGTGTCCCCAGGTTGGGTTGGCTCCAGGTTGGAGTGGACCCAGGTCGCAGTGGCCCCAAATCAGGGGCAGCTTGGTGAGAATTCAAGGTGGGCCTGGGCTGAAGCAGAATCTCAGCAGATGGCAACACAGGGAACAGGTCTAATTCTTAGGGAGATGAGGCCATGGAGAGCATGTGAGGTCTAAGGTGAGTCAAACCCAGCTGAAGAGGGAGTGATCTATGAGGAATTCCAAACCAAAGAACCCCTGGTGTCCACTATGCTGAATATGAACTAATTCAGCCAGAGGAGGACATCCCCTTTGTCTATAAGTTTATGTTCTAGAAAAAAATGGATGGTGCTGTGGAGCCATGCAATAGGCCTGGCAGAAGTCAAGAGCAGTGGATAGGGGGAGGGCTACACTATGACAAAGCAGAGTGCAGGAGGGTGTATGTGTGTGGCCGCATTGGTGAGGCCTGGGGTCACCAGGCGGAATCTAGGCTGGGATAGGGTGAGAAACATTTCACACAACAAAGACCAGGTTGCTAGGAGCCCCCAGTCTTCTAATGCCCCTTCTCCTTTCTGAAGCTCCCTCTATAGACACTTCCACTCCAGCACCTTTCCGTAGGTGAGCTTCAAACCCTTCACACCTTTGTAGTCCTGTAGCAACTGGTCAGGCCCTAGTTGTTCAATCCACTATTGTGGGAGTCAATGTGGGATGTGCTGACTTGTCCATGGCCCTGTGGACACCAGGGGAGGGTGGGGAAATCCTTTCTGCCTGTTGGCAAATCATAGCTTCACAGGATGCAGGTGTCAGGACCTTGAAAGCTGGTTGATCTGGTTAATATGCTAAGTAGCGTACCCTGACATTTCTCAGGGATGGCAGTCGTTGTCCATTCTAAAGAAGGAGAAGCAATTACCAAGCTTGACAGAAAGAAAGTAGGAAGAGTCCCCCAGACTGTCTAATAAGCCCATGCCAAAGGTAGGCTTACTCTGAGCTCAGAATACCTCAGCTTTGCAGCCCATCTCTCCCACTGGTCCTAGAAAAGTATTCACATGGTGTATGAGTTCCTGTTGCTGTTGTAACAAATGACCACAAATCTAGCGACTTGGAACAAGAGCCATTTATTATCTCCCACAGCAGTAGGTCCCAAGTCTGGTAAGTGTGGCTTGTTACTCTCTCACATGATCCACATCAAGGTTCTGTCTACCCTGGCACTATCTGGAGGCTCTGGGGGAAATCCACTTCCAGGCTCATTCATTTTGTTGACAGAATTTATTTCCTTCTCATGGTTTCCACTTGGCCTGCCATCATCAGGCCACCAATGGTGGGCGAGTCTTTCTCACACTTAGAATCTCTCTTACTTTTCCTCCTGCTGCATCTCTTGACCCTAGTCAGGTAAAACTCTCTGCTTTTTAGGGATTAAGTGATTAGACTGGGGCTCCTGGATAATACAGGATAATCCCTAGTTTAAGATTTGTAATTTTAATTCCATCTGCAAATTTCCTTTTGCCATGTAATGAAACTAGTCACAAGTTCCAAGGACTAGGGCATGGCCATCTTTGGGAGACCATTCTGTTGACCATACATGGTCATGTTTTTGTAAAATTCAAGAGTGATTTTTTTTTTCCTGTTCTGTAGAAGACCCAGCGTTCTCCATTCTCCTCTTAACCTAACACAGTGTTTTTCAAACTATAGTTCATTAGTCATTGTTGCTTCCTCAAAAAGAGTAACAACTAGCATTTTCGTAAGGAATATAGAATTGAATTGCATAGAAAATACCAAGACTGCACATAACCATCTAAGTTCTATGAAATTGTTAGTATCCATCCATACACACATACACATGCACTTGCGCATACACACACACACACACACACACAAACACACTTCTGAACTAGGTCAGGATTTAAAGTATACTTCTCAGTATACTTGGTTAAGACTTAAAAATTTGAAAAGACATTTTCTAAAAAGATGCTAGAATTCATCTAGAGCCTCCAGCAAGGCCTGCTCCTGGTACTAGGAGGATTTCTGAAGCATCTGGGAAAGCATCTGTCTCCCTACCAGAATGCTGACACAGGCTATCTAGTCCTAGCCCAGAGGTCGGGGGCTCCCTTTGACCCTGGTTGTGTAGAGGGAGCCCTCTGCCCCCACTGTGGACAACTGATGATGCATCTGTTTGTCTCAATTTTCCTTTGTAGCTATGTCTAAGAGTCTGTTTGGACAGGGGAAGAAATCTCTAGATACATTTTTCTGGGTAAACGAGGTAACTGGAGAAATCACCTACCCTTCACCGAAGGCAGATGTACCTGAAGCTTCTCCAGCTTCTCTGGAGAATCCCCAAGAGAGGCCCGGATCTCAGCATGGGAGCATGCAGGGGGCTCCTCTCAGTGCCCAGGGCCCATCCAGCATACCTGTACAGAAGGCTGCCCTTCCACCTCCTCCTAAGGCTTCACTGAAAGACACTGGCTCAAGGTACTGCCTCCCATCTACACCAACCCATGGCCTGGCTAAGGCTGGAGCAATGAGCACCCGGCCGCTCTCAGCAATTCCTGTCACTATCTCACCACCAGGAGGTGCTCTGCCAACATGTGGCCCCCTTGGACCAGTCCCTCTGCCCCCAGCCTCTTCCTTTCCTCCCAGCCCTTCTGCCCCCTGGGCCTTCACCTGCAAGCTGAAAAATGTCCTTACTGGGAATAACCGATTTTCCTTTTGAACTTGAAAGTATTTGCGTGGCCACAGCTTCCTGAGTGGCCTGCCAGCTGAACACCTCCATGCTCATGTCCATGACGCTTTTGCCTCCCCTGGAAGCGCACAGAACTCTGCGCAGAGGTCTTAGAAGAACACACCAAGTGCTATCAAACCCCATATAAATCTAACTTAGATTTTGACACACAATGTTTTCTAGGCCTTCTTTTACCTCCCGAGTCACCTTGGTATTTTGCTCCTAAGTTTTTGGAGTTCAAGAATTTGGTTCTGATGTTGGTAGCAGAGAAGTATGTTTGATTCCCAGCCAGAGCCAGAAGGATACCTCTTCAGTTGAGGTAGGAACAACCCAGGATGAGTGGGACCTGCAGGCCCTGTGTCTCTCCGTATAGCCCAGGGGGCGGCACTCAGGGCTGTCCTGGGTCCTGAGCACAAAGGGGCTAGAGCCCCGCCAGGAGCTCTCTTTGAGACAATCTGAGGCTGAGAGAGCCTTTGGGCAGAGCATCCCTTCTAGCTCTGCCTTCCCCAGTGGACAGGCTCTGGATGATGCTTTGGTGGGACATTGGGCAGCCGCTCAACCCTCCAGGAATGGAGTGACTGGTCCAGTCATGCAGGGTAGGAGGCAGAAAGTAGGGGTTTGGAAACATTGTCTCAGCCTGAGGACCCCAGGAAACCCTCCTTGACCCTGGGGAGCAAAGGCCTGTGGTCCAGCCTTGATTCTGTAGCCAATGTGTCCAGTCAGAACCCTGCCTCTCTTGGCCTCAGCTTCCCCCCTGCACAATATAGGGGTGAGCAAGCCTGTCTGCCAGGCCTGCTCAACTTCACTGTTTGTAACTATGTTACCAGGAACCAGGGATGGGTGAGGCCCTGGGTACAGCAGGTGGCAGGAGGCCAGGCGCTCACAGTGTGGAGAGGGCCACCAGGCCCAGCAAGGGCCATGGGTTCTGGGCCTATGGCTGGAGCAGGTCTCCACCAGATGCCATCACATTCATACTTCTGACCAACTGTGCAGCCTCCTGCAGTACCCTTCTAGTGCACTCTACTGAAAAAGTTTACCGTGGTGCTCACGCTGAAGGTGAGAAGCTTCAAGGATTCTGTGTGGTACTGCAGAGCATGTAGGAAGGGTGGGTTGATGCTGAGCAGCAAGTGGTAACTGGCACAGAGGGCCTGCAACACAGCTCTATCCTGGAACCCAGCAGCCCAGGGAGAAAAGAGAAGCATGTGCACAGAAAAGCTCCTGGCCCGGCGAACCAGAAAAGTGAGAGGCTGGAACCAATTCAAACAACCAGTGAATAGGGCAGGCTAAGTAGAGGCTGGAATCCCAGGAAACTCTAACTTTGGGAAGGTTAGTGGATATGAAATAATGCTCAGGGAGGAAGAGAGAGTGTGTACCTTACCAGGGTCTCAGGTGGACTTGGCACGTTGCCCACAGATGGTGGGTTCTTCCCTCTACGTCATTCAAGGGCAGCCTACAACAAATGGGGTTTGCAGTGGTGACCCCAAGTCACCAGTACGGTGGACGGGATCGTGTCCCTAAAGGATATATGTTCACGTCCTAACCACCAGGACCTGTGACTATGACCTTCTAGAGCAATGACTGTGATTGTTATGGGTCTTGAGAGGAGGGGCTCATTCTAAATTATCCAGTAGGCCCTACACGCACTCACACGCATTCTTCAAACAGGGTGAGTTTTGAGACAGACACACAGAAGACACAGAGAATAAGAGGCAGCGATGTGACCACAGGGGCAGAGACTGGAGTGATGTGGTCACAAGCCAGGAATACCGGCAGCCAGCGGAGCCCGGAAGAGGCAAAGAAAAGAATGTCCCCTTGGGCTTCTGGAGGGAGTATGGTCCCACTGACACCTTGATTTTGGACTTCTGATTTCAAGACTGTGAGGGAATGCATTTGTGTGAAGCCCCTGGTTTGTAATTTGTGTCAGCCCCAAGAAACATATACCAAACGCAGGCTCTTGTCTGCTCCGTCCCTGCTGTGTTCCCAGGGCCTAGGACAAGGCCTGCGTACAGCCAGTGCCTCCTAAGTGTTTGCTCAATGACTAATGGGAAAAGGTCTTAGGAAATCCCTCAGCAAAATTTTACTCCAAAGTTTAAAAATCCTGCATTCTGGCAGGGGGTGGGGTGGGGTGGAAGTGAGGTACAGGCTGCTGTCTATATAGATCATACTGTCCCTCCACCCAACCACACTGCCCGTCCTGCTGACTTGGAAGTCTCTGGCTCATGCGTACTGACGCCAAGTCTAGGCCGGTGCCCACGGCATTGACAGAGAAAATGAAAAATGGACAGCCTCCAAAAGACGCTGAGGGTGAAATCTGGTGGCCTCCTCCCTTGTGAGCCACACACTGTGCTGAACCGATTTCCTCCACATTCGCTGCTGTGATGGGACTTTGGGGCAGAAGTGTGCAAATGTTGCTCCAGGAATGATGCCCACAGGCACCTGTGGGGTCCCAGAGCCCAGGCTGCTGCCAGGCCTCAGGGGGAGCCGGGTTGCTCCCCTCCCCGTGCTACACAAGTCCCCTAGGCACCAAGGTGGCCCTGCTGCCTGCTGACCAGCTGACCACAGTGGCCAGGCCTGACATGCCTTGCCATCCAAGGTCTCTGTCTGCTATGCTCCCCACACCTGCTAGGGCAAGGACTGCTCCAAGGGCGCATCTGATCTTGACCTGTGGGCCGCCTGTCCCCAGCACTAATCCCACGGTGGGCCCGTGCAGAGCTGGGCGTGCTGCTGCCTGCTCAGACCCCTCACAGCCCTTGGGACACCTAGGTTCTAATCCCACCTCTCTTATCTACAGGAGGCAGAACGGCCTTGGCCAAGTCTCCGTCGCCTCTCAATTTTGGGTATCAGTTTCCCCATGTGCAACATCTGTCACCTCAGGGGGACAATTCCTATAGCGCTCCATAATAGGAATGACCCCACGAGGGTAGGGCTTTGACCAGTAGACTGAGGCTGCAGTAGCAGGGGGCTGGGGATTAGAAGAGGGGCCCATGGCGCCAACTCTGGTCTGATTTGTGTGGCTGCTGGCTGTCCCACCTCCCCCTCCTCCTCCTTGTCCCAACTGCTAAGGAGTGAGGGATGCCTGGGCCGGCAGCCCAGGACCATCCAAGGGAGGGCTCTGCATTCTTGGGGCAGACTCTGCGGGTGGGAAGAACTTCAAAGAACATGACCCAGTGTCTCTTTTTACAGATGGGGAGACTGAGGCTAAGTGAGGCCTTGTCCAAGGTCACTCAGTGCAGGGAGCCACTAGGAGTTCTACCAAGGTGCCCTGGGGGTTGCGTCAATTCTTACTTATGGGACAGGCACCTGGGTGGCCCTGCCAGGTCGGAGGGCTTGCCGTTGGGGTCTGTGACCAGGCAGCACAGGTCAGAGGCACCCCCGAAACAGGGAGGTGCTTTGTGATCAGCCAGCTGCCAGGCTTCATCCAATGCATCAGTGGCTCCTGCACCCTGGGTGTGAGTGCCAGCCTCCTAGGAGTTTGGGCTCCCAGCTCTGGGGCCTGCGGGAGAAGGCTGCCAGGACCACGCCCCCCTGCAGAAGAGCCCAGAGCCTTGGAGCCACCAGTCTCCACAGGACTGATGTGGTCTTACTGGCTTGCTCGAGGGATGCTCAGGTCCCCCCAGAGCAGTTGCGGTGGGGTGGGGAGGCCGGATTGGTGTAAGTAGGAACACCAGGTGCTGGGACAGGGCCCTAGCTGGACGGGTTCACTTAGGGATGTACACACAGTCCTTAGAGGTTCCAAAGATGAGCTGACTCCTGACTCAGCCCTGACCCCTCTTGCTTCACCTCTCCATTTCTCAATGCCCACCACCCTCTCATTAGCTCAGGTGGGCTGCCTGGACCTGGAGGTCTTTAAGAAACAAAGGAGGAAGTGGGGCCTGGGGGGTACCTGTCGCGCAGACAGATGTGGCTTTGGACCTAGGCCTTCCTGACTGGACAGCCTGGGCTCAGGGCCTGCTTCTTCCTTGGGAGACGTCTGGCCTGGGTCTGGAGCTCAGGTCCCTTTGGAGACCGTTTCTGACCCATGGCTTTGTAGTTGGCAGGGCCTCATCCTGTGCCAGTTTTTAGTGGTGGGACAGAGTTGTCCCTTTTATGTTAGATTGGGAGAGGAGGTCAAATAGGCCATCAATTTCTTGTAACTTCCTATTATGTCGTAATAGTTGTAAAACTATTAACTGAATAACAAGAAAAACAATCTGATTAATGTATTATTTATTATATTATTAACAATCAGTTCTGAGACAAAGTCCAATTCAAAACATTATTAAGGATTCTATTAGTTGATTTTAGAAATGGCATAATCCAAACCTATATTTCAATAAATTTTCTTATGTAATCTTTAAGGAAGGAATTTTTCACCTCCATCATTTGGCTCTGGAAAATCTTTATAGGCAACATTTTTATATTAGAAAAAAAAATTCAGTATAGTTGTTACTGAAGGTTCAAAGAGGTGATATGCACAAACTATAAAAATTACAAATCACTCTTTCTTTTGAACACACATTTGAATTTAAACAGAAAACTAATAGTGTTTTAGATGAATTTGAAATGAACTTCAAGAATGGTTGTTAACAGCTCCTTTTCTTTCTGATGCACTGTGGGAAAAAAATTCCTTTCCCATTTCTTCAGCAGTAGGGGCTACAAAAATGGTGTCCCAAATTAGGATTCACCTTATCCTCTTGAGAAACGAGCCAAAGAGGTCTTGGATCTGGTGAAATATATTACCCGAAGGGAAACACCTATGGAGAGAGAAGCCCTGTGTCTCCAGAGCGGGTCCCCCGTGTCTTTGGGGCTAAGCTGTGCTGTGGCCTCAGGGAGCCCACACAACTATGCACAAGGGATGGCTCAGAGGGGTCTCACCCCCTATGTGAAACACTGGTAGGAACAGGAAGACCGGGGTTGAGGGGGTGACAGAAATCCTGAATGGCCTGAACCATTTTATACTCCCTACTTGCTGGAACTCTTGGGGAAACAAGCAAGGGTTTTTCCAGATAGTCTGTCCACAAAAACAAATGAGTCACCTCACTGATTCAAAGACTAAACTTACTGTCTGTTAGTGTCATGCTACCAACAGTTATAATATTTTAATGGGTAGGAAAACTTATGGATTTAAACCTAAATTTTCTGTCACTAAGATGTTTTAACAAACTGGTATCAGACTACTTTTGACAATGTCAATACTATACATACATCCAATTGCTTTTTTTTTCTTCTACTCTTTCTTTCAGGAAAAATCTGGTTATCTAATTTTTGCTACCCATCAGTCTCCTGTTTTGGACAGCAACTGTCCCCTACTGGCTGCAAAATACATGTTCGTGCTGACGCATGAGATGTTAACTACCAAGTTGCATGTTGAATGAGTCCCATTACTTCAGAGCTGTGCTTACTGAGATCTGTTTACACGTACCCACATTCACTCATAAAAAAATAGATATCCTTGACTCTGCAGAATCCCTCATTTACACACTGCTAAAAATATGTTCTTTCATTCTGACATCTTTTTACCCAATCTTGCCAATCAGATAAGAAACACCATAAGACTGGGAGATAAAACCTTTTAAAACAAGTTTTGTAGCAGAGATTAATTTTAAAAAAAGTTCTACTTTTAGAGCAGCAGTTAGAAACTTTGTTCTTGTCATATGTAAATAATACTGTTATATTGTGAATTTAAATTAGTTTAACAGTTTCTTATGTCTTCAAAAATAATTCTGTGTTACTTAATGGCTTCTCCATCCTTCCAATTCCAAGGAATACAAAGGTCTCCATCTTGAAGAACAGAATAAAAATGTGAAATGCAGAGGTGCATCCCTTGTAGGTAAGGCAGTGACTGTTCTAGAAGTCTCTTACAACAATCCACCATTTGTATACTAGAAACGCTGGGCTCCTTATAAAACTTTTCCAGAGAAAATTTTTTCGTTGAAGCCTGTATCAATTCATTTTCAATAACCTTTAACCTGTTATATTGAAAATAAACATAATATTGCCACAAGCTATCACCAAATAAAAGAACATAAAATGTACATACAATTTTATATTTTGGGGCTCTTTCTTTCAAGATTTTATTTAAATTCAAGTTAGTTCACATATAGTGTAATATTAAGTTTCAGAGGTAGAGGTCAGTGATTCATCAGTTACATACAACACCCAGTGCTCATTACATCATGTGCCGTCCTCGATGCCCATCCCCCAGTTACCCCATCCCCCCCACCTCCCCTCCAGCAACCCTCAGTTTGTTTCCTAGAGTTCAGCATCTCTTATGGTTTGCCTCCCTCTCTGTCTTTATCTTATTTTGTTTTTCCTTCCCTTCCCCTATGTTCATCTGTTTTGTTTCTTAAATTCCACGTATGAGTGAAATCATACGGTATTTGTCTTTCTCTGACTCACTTATTTCGCTTAGCATAATACCCTCTAGTTCTATCTACATCATTGCAAATGGCAAGGTTTCATTCTTTTCTATGCCTAAGTAATATTCTTCTTTATCCATTCATCTGTTGATGGACATCTGGGCTCTTTCCATATTTTGGCTATTGTGGGCATTGCTGCTATAAACACTGGAGTCTAACTTTCTGCTCTCAACACTGAAAATGGTGTCCACAAAGGGTAAATGACATGCTTAGAAGACATGTCAATAGTTCTTGTGCATGTATCTCTGAAAGTATTTGTTAAATCTTTTAGCAGCAATGGGTAAAAATAAAGACATCATTTAAAAAGTTCTTATCCTGCCTCACTGAGCAGCTGTTAGTGACCAAAGAAAGCAGAGAGCTGAGTGTAAAAGTTCCTAGTTTTAGGAACCACCTACAGTCTGACCCTTGGGCAGTAATGACTTCTAGAGACTCCCAAACACCCAGCAGGCTCACAACAAGACAGGCCCCTGGGGAGGAGGCACCTCCCCTCCACTCTCTTCTATGCCCATCAGCTCCCTCTCTGCCTCTTGTTCCATCAAGGGCTTGAGTGAAGGCTTAGAAAGCAGACAACTCAGGGCAGAACTCAGTGTCTTAGATACACAGATGGCCAGTGTTTATGGGTATATTTTGGTAAACAGCTTCAAACCTCCAAATCTTGAGATGTGTGAAAGAGGCCTTGTTACGTCCTTGAGTGGTGTGCAGACCAGCACGGACATCTCTTGGGAAGCCTACCCAAGAAGGGGAGTAAAGCAAAACTGCCATGGTCAAAGAAGGTTCCCAAAGAAGTTTAAGTATTGCACTGTTTAAAAAAAACCCAAATAACCTCTATTTATCCACTCTTAATCTCTGCATAAAGGAAAAAAGTACCATGAACTATCCATAAGCTAGAAAAATATTTGAAAACAGAAATGGTCATTGTAGTCAGCTGGGACTTAGTAGCAGGGGTCTGTAGTTACTGACTTACTCCCTTCAACAACACCCGGAACGCTTTCTCAGGTGCTGCTAGTTTTTTTCTGTAAGATTACTCCTTCTAGACACTGCTGCTTAGAGATTGAAGAAGTTGGACAGCAGAGTTGGTGGGGTTCTCAGAATGTTCCAGCTGGACCTGTACCTATTCTTTCCAGGATTAGAAGGGAAGAACCATAGGTACCACCAATAGCAGGGACCGACAAACTTTTTTTGTAAAAGGCTTTTCTCACTGGCTCAAAAAAAAAGGTGGCGGGGGGAAGGTTTTTAACAATCTGGCTTAGAAACAGAGAACCTGGCATCTGGCCGAGTTAATGTGTAGTTCTCCAATGACGCATCTTTACACGCACCTCTGGCCAGGGCCATGCATTCCCATCCCTTCTCAGAGAAGCCTCTGGCCTCATCCCAGGGTGGCCCCGACCCCTAGGCCACAAGCCTCTACAACCAGGAGGGCCCATCAGTCCTTCTGGAGTGCAGTCCTGGACAAGAATCGAGCCCAGAGAGGGTGGCCTTCACTGGGGCTCTCTCCAGAGCTGGCCCTTCCAATAAGGAGATGGCGGGGAACAGCCTATCCCTCCCTGGTTGCCTCTGGAGTCCGAAGCAGATGAATTTAGATGATTTTTTTGCCTTTCCTTATAATTTCTTTGCTTTATTATATTCATACTTCAACACCAACAACGAAATAGAGGGAAAAGGGAAGCACAGTACAAACAAGAGAAGCACCATGACATGGTGAGTGTATGGCTGGTGGCAAGTTCTCTTCCTTTCCTTGTAATGCTAAGAAATGGGCCAGACATTTCCTAGGGGGAAATGACCTTTTCTTTCCCCTGACAAAAATGATATCTATTTTTTTTTTTAAAATAAAGGTCCTTCTGCCTCTGACACTGACTGTGAGTTCCACAAAGGTTCGCAGGGCTGGCTAGACACCAAAGTACTTGATAAATATTAGTGGAATAAATGAACATTGTTTTAAATGGTTTTTTCCTATTCTATGTCAGTATCAAAATTATTTAGTCTTCTATTATTGTACATTTCTACTGTTTCCAGTTTGCCTAAGTGATATTAAAATTTATAGTATGTGATACAGGGTAGGAGGAAACATGAGTGAGTTACCACAAAAGCCATTAGTGAGGACAGCCCGTGTAGGGAGAGCTGCTTTACTTCTAGGCCCAGGTTACCCTAGGTTATGCCCGCCCCATGTAAGAGCTGAGCATGGGTCATTACCAGCCTCCAAAGGAGGGGGATCCACAGTACACACATTCCCCCTGGTAGCCAGGCCATGTTAAGAGGCATGGGCTACAAGTCATGCAGTCCTGAAAAGGCCATGTGAGGTCTACTTGGGACCCGGATATTAGCTTAGAATACTGGTTTTAAACCGTCCACAAGCTGAGGGTCCTGCAGAGGTACTCAGAGGACCCCGATGGGTATGAGCGGCTTCTAGCTCCCTTCCTCTTTGAACAGAACACCTGCAAGCTTTTATCTCTTTTATCAATTGGATTTCCACTTCAGAATCCACTTTATAGAGATATGCAGCTAAAAAGTGAAAACCACAGTCCAAGAACACACTTCATCTATGGAAAGCCAGTAGTCTTACAATGATTACAATGAAGGCAACCTTAACAGGGCAGGGAGAACAGAATGAAGGGAAGGAGAAGGCAAAGGGGAGGGAAAACTGCAGAGGTCTGCAGAGGGATGAAGGCGATGAGTAAGAGGGAAGGTACATTGGGACCAGCAACAAAGTGGCTTCCTCTCCATGGGGGATGAAACAGGGATGAGAGCTCCAGTGCCAGAGCCAGAAAGGGGCTCAGGGAACATGCAAGTTAATGGATTCAGCCAATGGATGCTTCCTGAAGGCCACCTGTGTGCCAGGCACTGATCTTGGGATGGGAGCGAACAAAAGTGACAAAAAAGTCTCTGCCCTCACGATGCTTACATTCCGTCGCGGGGGTGGGGGGTGGAGGTGGGGGGGCGGGAGGAGGGCAGGCAAATGAATGAGGAAAACAGCCTGTCAGAGACCAATGGTGTTGAGTGCGAGGGAGCAAGGCAGACCAGGGGCGGTGGAGTGGTGCACAGGGCAGTGTGCTGGTTCCCGCTGATGCTCAGGGAAGACCTGAGAAGGTGGACGTGGGCCGAGTTCGTGAGGGGCAAACCAGGAAGACACCAGGAAGAGACGCTCCAGGGTGCTGGAAGAAGATAAAAGGGCCATCTGGCTGGAGTAAAATGAGTGAGGGCAAGGTCAAAGGTGCCAGCTCAGCAGGAGTGACTTCTCACAGGGCGACTCACTCTGGCCGCTCTGATGGGTCACTGTATTGACCCGACGGACTTGCAGGATGGAACTTTCAAAAACTAACCTATGTGAATTGCATTTCTTTTTATTTTACTTCCTCGAAATCTAGTAGCAATGCACCACAGCTACAAAATGGCCACTGAGAAGACAGAAGCAGCAACTACAGTGTAGCCAACAAAATCATCAGCCCTCACAGTGACAGGTGGGCCAGAGCTGCTCCCAAGGGTTAAAGCTGACTTACAACGAAGAGAAATCACATCACGAACATGAAGGCTTACCAACCAGTCAAGAAATGGGACATTCGTGCCACTGGATCAGGCCAACAGAGCTGTCACCAAGTCCACAAGCAAAACAAAGAGATGTAGCTCCTTCACTTACTCTCTACACAGAACGATCCCGTTATCTCGTCTTCTACCTCTCCTCCACCACCACCCTTTCTTTCAGATGACCAACTGGTGGGGATGGAGGGGTGAATGAGGGGCAAGACAGGAGACATGCGGAACTGGCGGCTCCCCAGCACACTGCTGAACGGTCACCTCAGACCCTCTACCTTCCAGGTTCCAGTCTCTGTCCTCCTCTCCCTCCTTCAGCACCACTGTGGCTTTCTGGGAGCACGAGCCTTGTGCTTCTCACCCGCCCCTCTCTGGCCCAGCTCCCACTGACCCCGTGCAGAACCCACACCTCCCACCAGAAACGCAGTCCAGGGGGGCACGGACCTGGCCCCAGCGTTCTCTCCACAGCACCTGTCACAGCCTCGGGCAAACAACCATCACGGCAAATGGCTGCTAAATGAATGAATGAATGAGTGAATAAATTCTCAGTATCCAAACCTCCTTTGCCAACATCCTTAGAAAAACCTCTTCTGAATGTAATATCCTCCTTTCTTCACAGGAGATACATAAAACATTATCAAGCAGTATCCAATGCCCACCAATCAGGAAACTGTTGGCTACCAAGTCCTTCAAAGATAGAACATAGAGACAGGACCTCTTATGAATGGCATCAATTTTTTACTTTAAAACTTCTTCTCATTTACTTAAAATCAGTAGTTCTCAATGTTTTTAGACCATCAAGATTCCTGTTATTCAAGCAGTAGCTGAATTTTTCCCATCTGGAGAATTTCTTTCTGATATTCTTATCTTTTGTTCTGCTCCTGAATTGACTTTTATACTAACAAGCCTTGCTTCTCAAATGGAGGCACATGGTGGTAATGTCATTGAGGCTGTTATAATCAGAAACACCACATGCAATTCCTGGTAGACCAAGGAGGTGGGGGATAAATAAACGTGGAATATGCACAAATCAGTCCATTTCCTAAGTTTCATGCAGTTTTTATGTCCCATCTTTATGAATTCCGAAAACCTGAATTTTGACTGACTGCCCGGACATTACAAAGGGCTCATGGCACTTACTCTTCTTTTCTTTTCATGTTGTCTCTTGCCTGCTGGGCTTTGGTAAGGATAAACCACTGGAGGTTTGCTGGGTCACAGAGACTTGGGATGTTAAAGTGCCCGAGTTCATGCAAGCTTGGAGCGTATCTGTCACTGTAACAAAACACATGTGAAAGGAAAAATCACTCATCCCTCCATTCCCCACTCCACCCCCAAAGAAAATATTTTAGTAGTCTGATGAGTGATGAAGGAATTCATCAAGAAAATCCACTTTAAAAGTATAGTAAAATTATGCTTTAAGTTTTGCTGTTCCCCAAAGAGACACACTTTCAGGATGACCACATACTTCCTTACCCCGTGGCCACCCTCATCTGTGAGATGAGCCCGGTGAGGTGTGAGGTGAGGTGTGCATTTAGCACCAAGCACAGACTGTGAAAACAGTATGTGCACAAAAAATGTGGGCTAGTGATTCAACATTAGTTTAATCCTAGAAAGTTTTCCATAGGATTGACTTTGCCCTGTAAGTGGCAATGTATTTCAAGACTGTTCTAGAGAGTCAATCCTTCAACTCCTTTAAGTCGGCTTTTTTAATGTGTAAATGAGTGTCACTTTTCTTTAGTTCCTAAGAAAAACACAAAACAATTTAATCCACTTACACAACGCATCTAAGTGAAAGAATAAAAGTCTTTCTTGTTTTAGATATTTACCTGTTAAGGATCATCTGTAAACCACGCAGACTTCGAGGGTGAAAGGGTATTCTGTTTTTCACCAGTCTATTATAGAACACATCAAGAAGAGAGTAATATTCTTCAAGCGTCAATACTGGTTGCAATTCCTCGATATAAACCACTTGTATACCTCCGAGGAGGTAGCTTATTTGGTCTTCTAAAAGCATCAGCTTCCTCTGAAGGTCAAAATAACTTGGTAACCTTTCAAAAAGCTACAGTATTAAAAAAAAAAAAAAAAAAAGAAACAAATATTTAGTTTTATGTTATTGTAATAGCTCAATTTTAGATCCAATAAATGGGATTGAGAAATTTTAACAAGAACATTGTTTTCCTAGAAGGAAAGGTCTAATAAGTGAAAGAAAAAGACTTAATGTAATGCTGGAAATATTAATATTCAAAACAAAACACTACAAATCTTAGGGATTTTTAGATAGGACTGAAGAGATTGCAGAAAAAAAGAAATAGATTCCAAATGAAAATAAGTCCTAAGCACTAACATTTAAATCTCAAATTAGTTTTAAGAATGATTACATGGTCTAATAAAGAATGGTTTGAGAAATAAAGTACATGGATTTTAGCACCAAGTCTACTTCTTCAGAATTTATTTTAATTCAGCAAAACTCAATTCCATGCAATAAACATCACCGAGCACCTACCACATACTTAAGCACAAATTGGGCACCTGTAGTGTACAGATTATAAGAGCTGGGCCCTGCTTTTCAGTCGGGGTACAAGTAAACAAAACAAGAATCAGGATTCTTTGTACTAAGTGCCACATCCACATGACTGGATACAGAGAAGACGTTCAAGTAAAGGTTTCTAAGGAAGTCTAATGTGCCTGTCTGAAAATAAAGACAGGATTTCGCAGGCATCAGATGCACATGGAGGTGTGTCAAGGGAAGAGAGACGGAAGCATGAAGAGGGGCAGCACACTCCAAGCCCTGGAGTCTGGTACAGCTGCAATGGGAAGGCCCTGGTGTGCTGTGCTGAGGACTCAGACTTTACCTGGAGAGCTGGCGATGGGCAACTTAACAGCGGAGTGGGAAGGCATCAAAAACCTCTGCTCAAAAGTAACTGCAGTGTACGAATTCTACAAGTTATCTATAATGGACTTCTAAGAGTCTGAAAATCATTTCCCTACCCACTTTCTCCATTTTTCTCTTAATGATTTATCTATGTATAAATGGTAATTACCTTTAAAACACCTTATTTTCAGATAACTCTAGATTTGTGCATCTTCCCCCCTTTCCCCAGTGGTAACGTCTTGCAAAACTACAGTATAACATCACCACCAGGAAATTGACATTGATCTGATAGAACTGATTCAGACTTTATCAGTTCTACTTACACTTAGTTGTGTGTATGTGTGTGTATTTAACTGTATGCAGGTTTATCCCATGTGTAGATTCACATGCCATGACCACATGACACAGAACAGTTCCACCGTAGGGATCCTGTGTGCCCAGCGATCCCCCATGGACCGCGGGGGAGAGCTCCCTACTCCCCAACCCCTGGTGACCACTTATCTGTTTTTTCCACACAATTTTGTTATCTTAAGAATGTTATATAAGTGGAATCAAACAGTATGTAATCTTTTGATACTTTTTTCACTCAGCACAATGCCCTTGAGATCCACCCAGGTTGTTGCTGGTATGAATACTTCATCCCCTCTTCCTGTTGGGTAATGTTCTGTTGTATGGATGTGCCACAGTTTAACCATTCACACCCTGAAGGACATTAGAGTTGTTCTAGTTGTTGGCTATTATGCACATTCGTGTACCGGTTTTTGTGTGAACATAATTTCTCACTTCTTTAGTATAAACGCCTAAGGGTGCAATTGCCGGGTCACATGGTAAACACATTTAGTTCTGTGCTGTCACGCTCTGTTCCAGAGTCCCTGTACCATTCTACATACTCCCCCCTGTGATGGATGAGTGATCCGGGATTTCCGCACCCTTGCCAGAATTTGGTGGTGTCATTATTTTCCATTTTAGCCATTCAAAAATATTTGTCATCTGTAGGTCTTCCGTGACTTGGCTGTTCATTTTGGATTGTTTGGTTTTTTGACTATTGAGTTTTGAGAGTTCTTTATACACTAGGCACACAGACTTTGTCAGATATGGTTTGCAAATATCTTCAACCGAATATTTGATTTGAACAGACATTTCAAAAAAGAAAGTATAAGCCCATGAAAAGATACTCTCCATCATCTGTCATTATGGAAATGCAAATTAAGGCCACATGAGATAGCACCACACACCTATTAGGATGGCTAAAATTAAAAAGACCACCGTCGCAAGCATTAGCAGTTTCTCAAAAGGTAAAAATACCCTAACATATGTATGATCCGACTATTAGGAGAAAAGGAAATATTATGTGCATATGGACATAATGTTTCTAACAGCTTTATTTCCCATCACCAAAACTGACATAACTCAATGTCCATCAATAGGTAAATGGATAAACAAACTGGTATGTTTATATGACGGAACACTACATGGAAATAAAAAGAAATTCTTTTTTTTTTATTCTTATGTTAATCCCCATACATTACATCATTAGTTTTAGATGTAGTGTTCCATGATTCATTGTTTGTGCATAACACCCAGTACTCCATGCAGAATGTGCCCTCCTCAATACCCACCACCAAGCCAACCCATCCTCCCACCTCCCTCCCCTCTAGAACCCTCAGTTTGTTTTTCAGAGTCCATCGTCTCTCATGGTTCGTCAACCCCTCTGATTTTCCCTGCTTCATTCTTCCCCTCTCGCTACCTTCTTCTTCTTCTTTTTTTTCTTTCTTAACATATATTGCATTATTTGTTTCAGAGGTACAGATCTGAGATTCAACAGTCTTGCACAATTCACAGCGCTTACCAGAGCACAAACCCTCCCCAGTGTCTATCACCCAGTCACCCCCTCCCTCCCCCCACCCCCCACTCCAGCAACCCTCAGTTTGTTTCCTGAGATTAAGAATTCCTCATATCAGTGAGGTCATATGATACATGTCTTTCTCTGTTTGACTTATTGCGCTCAACATAATACCCTCCAGTTCCATCCACATCGTTGCAAATGGCAAGATCTCATTCCTTTTGATGGCTGCATAATATTCCATTGTATATATATACCACATCTTCTTTATCCATTCATCTGTCGATGGACATCTTGGCTTTTTCCACAGTTTGGCTATTGTGGACATTGCTGCTGTACACATCGGGGTGCACATACCCCTTTGGGTCCCTACATTTGTATCTTTGGGGTAAATACCCAGTAGTGCAATTGCTGGATCATATGGTAGCTCTATTTTCAACTGGAAATAAAAAGAAATTCTTGACACATGCAACAGCATGGATGAATCTGAAATTGTCGAATGAAAGAAAACAGAACCCCCCCCCCCAAAAAAAGAAGTATATACTTTGTGATTCCACTTATATGAAATTCTAGTTATAAACTGATTTATAGTGACAGCAGGCCACTGGTTGCTTGGGGAGAGGGTGGCGGGATGGAGGAGAGAGTTTACAAAGGGACATGAGCATACTTTTGTGGGTGATGGATATGTTGACTATCTTGATTGTGTTATGGCTTCATGGGTATTTACACGTGCTAAATCTCATTGAATTATACACACTAAATACGTGCAGTTTATTGTATGTCAATTATAACACAGTAAATCTGTTAAAACCAAAACAACAGACTGCAGGCCTTTTAGGCTATGCTTCAGAAAAGACTATAAAATTTCCAAATAAAAACTGACTTAAAAATCAGGCCTCTAAGTATTTTAACTACATGATAATAAACATCTATTCTGAAAATAGCTGAAACTATGATTCGAGTTTTTTTAGTTCACTGACGTAACAGCATAGTTTGAAACAAAAGTAGGTCTACGACAAATCAGGATTTTTTACTTTGAAACTTTTCCTTACTTTTGTCCAGTGATGATGGACATCCATTGTTCCTAGCATCACATGGCCCACTGCACTCATCCCGGATCGGTCTGTAAATATTATTGTACATCCTGATGATAAAACACAAACCCTTTGGTCACTGTCCAGAGATGCTTCATTTTTTTTAGCATTGTGCAAATAATTACTTAAATTTAGTATACAAATTCAGTAGAAACTTAAAGGCTAATTTTTTATCTTATTTTTTAAAGATTTTATTTATTTATTTGACAGAGTGAGCACAAGCAGGGGGAGTGGCAGGCAGGAGAGGGAGAAGCAGGCTTCCCGCGGAGCAGGGAGCCCGATGCAGGGCTCGATCCCAGGACCCCAGGATCATGACCTGAGCCGAAGGCAGTCGCTTAACCAACTGAGCCACCCAGGTGCCCAAGGCTAATTTAAAAAAAAAAAGATTTATTTTAGAGAGAGGGAGAGAAAAAGAACACACAAGCATGTCCATGTCAAGGAGTGTGCACAGAGCGGGTGGAAGAGAATCTCAAGCAGACTCTATGCTGAGCTCGGAGCCTGCCACCTGGCTCCATCTCAGGACCATGAGATCATGACCTGAACTGAAGTCAAGTCAGTCGCTTAACGGACTGAGCCACCCAGGTGCCCCTTAAAGGCTAATTTCGTGTCGCTGTTTTATTCAAAGGAACAGATTTAAAAGTTCAGCTGTGATAAAGTCACATCTGTAAGGTCTTTTAACACTTAGTTTTCCTCCACAATTTATAGCAGCCAAGTGATATTTTATTTTATTTTATTTTTTAAAGATTTTATTTATTTATTTGACAGAGACACAGCGAGAGAGAGAACACAAGCGGGGGGTGGGGTGCGGGGGGGAGAGGGAGAAGCAGGCTTCCCACAGAGTGGGGAGCCCGATGCAGGGCTCGATCCTGGTACTCCGGGATCATGACCTGAGCTGAAGGCAGACGCTTAATGACTGAGCCACCCAGGCGCCCCAGCCAAGTGATATTTTAAAAGAAAATGGAAATTGTTTACCTTTTGCATTTTTAAGTATTTCCAAGTTCTGCTGTGCTAAGCGGCCTAAACTATGAAGCTGGCTACAGCGATGGGCGATGCCCCAGCTCCTCTGCCACCTAGTACAACAGAGCACACAGGCGCGTTAACATCAGGCACCCCCGAGGGAGGAGGCCTGCATTCACCCCTTGCTGCTTGATTCCTGTGAAAACCAGTGAGTTTCTTTCTCAAGTAGGCATATGTTTTCCAACTAGCTCATTTTTTAATGAAGCAACCAAATGGAAAATGAATGGTTTGCCAGAGGGTAAAAATATTACTACTATGTTCAGATATCCAAACATTTCAAACAAGCAAATACACTATGCTGTTTCTATTTTAAAATAAGGGAATGAAATGGGGAACACTTAAAAAAAACCTTTTTCATCGCCACATCATTCAATGGTGATGATTTTGTTTTAGATTTAAGTTCTAATTAGGAACTCCAGACTAGATCAGATTCTTTTTATCTTATTCTAGAGAAAGTGATTTTTTTATGACATGTAATCTACATATTTTATTAGTGACACAATGGAACCTGATATTCACGTGGTGTCACAGAGGCACTGGTATGCAAACGTAACGAGCACTGATCTTTAGAAGCATCAGAACATCCCCCTTTGAATTCTAATTCTGTGATTTACTTGCTCTGTGACCTTGAACAAGTAGCTTCTAGTCTTCCTAATGTTTCCATTTCATACATACAAAGTGGGATCACTTCCTCCAGCACAGGTAGCATAAATCAAAGGAGTGATTTGTGCTATATGTGAAGGAGTAAGGCACTCAAAACAAGCTCTCAAAAACCAGGTTCCTTCTTCATCCTATCACCGATTCTGATGAATGTCATTTCTGATAAAATGGATTTTCAAAACTTTTCCTTTAACCCACAGTTGAAACAGATATAATTTCAAAGAATTAACACTGTGATAAAGCTACTAAATACACTTATTAATAAATGGTCTTTCACACAGGTGGCTTAGAGTTAGAAACAATGTCACTGGTCACAATATTTCTCTTTTGGAGGCTTGGCTAATTTTCTAATAGTGGAAAGCCATCATACCCATGATCCTCAAATGCTTTGGTGTCAAAAAGCTTTTGCACTCTTAAAAATGGAGAACCCAAAGACCTTTTGTTTATGTGTTTTATATTTATTGGTATTTACCATGGCAAAAATCAAAGCTGAGAAGTTTCTACACCATACTGTAATATAATGCTTGTTTCTTTTTATGTTTAAGAAATCCTTAAAAAAAATCCTTTTGTTTTCCTAATTCTAATCTCTTTGATAGTTCATTTAGAATTTATACTAAAAAAGGTACTTTTATGTACATAAATTTATTTTACAAACTTTTAAAAAGGACCTTGTTATTTGGGTGTTAGCTAGAGAAGTCCATACTACTACATTGTGGAATTAAAAGAACCCTTCTAATCAAAGCAGGGCCTAAAAATACTGATACGATGACAAAAGAGCAGCCATTAGCACAAATCCAAACATCCCACACACACCAAGTCTACACGCTTTCCTTGAAATCTTAATTATCTTATAAAACTATGATTTGAAAAAAAAAAAACTACTATGATTTGAATATACAAGAACAAAACATTTAAGTATTATCAGTATTCCACAAGCACAAGAAAAAGATGCTATTATGATACCCAAATAGTCATTTAGTTCAAAAGAAGAAAAAAACATCCTGATAATAAAGGTTGGAAACAACAAAACAGGTTATAACGAACTGTTAATAGAAATGTTCAAGCACAAGACTGAGCAACAGTTTCTCAGTTCTTGTAACGGGGGGTTCCCCCCGCCCCCGAATCACACCAGGGCCCCCTTTTCCCTTCGTTACTGTTTTAACAGCTGTTAAATCTGTTTTTATAATAAATGCCTGTTATCTTTACGGAACTGTGATTTCCAGGTTAATGAAAACTTTAAAAAGTCATGCTATAAAACACAGAACCAAGAATACAACACCCATTTTTTATCTCCCTTCCTCATTTTAAATTTAAATACTGATCTCACAGGATGGAGGAATAATTACTTTTTATATATTATGTGCATATGGAAAAGGATTTTCTTTAATAAACATTACTTTAAAAAATTAAACTCTTATGCTAAAAATGTCAGAATCTAAACATTACTTCACAATTTTAAACAAGAAATTGATAAAAGTTTTCTTACAAAGATAAACATTTGACTACTTTCAGAAAAAGATAATTGAAGGCTACTTATAGTTATCTGAATAATTAAAGATGCAAATATTTAACTGCTGGGAAGCTTGACCAGTAGATAATACATGCTTATTTTAGTCTCTAAATTAGGGTCTGTCTTTGTTACCTGATGTCTGAGAGCTGCAGCTGCTGAGACAGATCATCTTTTAAACGATCTAGTTCTCTTCTAAGTGGCAAACTGTTCCTCAGTTTTTTAACTGCACGTTTCCCATTGTTATCTAGCCAGGATCTAGAAAGAAAAAAGCAGAGATACACACTTTTAATACTGACTCTAATGCGGACATTTCTAGTACTAAAAGACAGGCACTGCAGTAAAGCAGCCCCGGTGTTAAACTGAGTTTCCAACCAAACCTTTACCAAATTATAAGCAAAACACAAGGTGGGGAGAGTTGAGTATAGCCTGAAGGAGCAGAGTTGACTTCAGCTGGGCATGCGGCAGGGTGGCAGTGAGCACCAGAGGAGTAAACAGACCGACCCGAAAGGACAGGTGTTTTGGGAGACTCTGTGGTAAAAAAGACTGGGCTGGTGAGGTTTGGCCACTGGAGAACTTGGATAGAGATATGGGGGAGTAAGCACCAAGAGCTCAGGGCACTAATCACCAAGATTAAACTAAAGGAAGAAGTTGGAATCTACCCAGCTAGATCCCACGAAGTAATCTTTGCAAGTTCCTTCATTAGGACATATTCACTGCCCTTTAAATGTCACCAGCACCATTAGATGTGTCTTCTGAGTTTGACTTTTTCACCTTATTCGTTGTACCATAACATTATTTATGAATTTGCTCTGGTAAAGTGGCAGTTCTACACTCCACGGGTACGTGATGGATGTGTGTGAGTGAAGATCTAGCACAGCCCACTGAAAATTGTAATACACATAAGGGAGAGGTTTTGAAGTATCTTGAATTTTTAAACCTTTATCCCATCTCTAGAAATCTAGCAACAGGTTTAGCATATTAAAATTTAATTTTTTTATATATACAAAGGAAGTCATAACTAGAATATTACTTAACAAGTGATGACAGAATAGACATTTTAAAAATTATCAAGTTGATAATCTTGAAACCAACAAAATCTTTATGCATCTATCAAGTATTTATTTGAAATGCTTGATACCGTGTTGTGTTGGGATATAAGGAGAATAAAATTGCTGCACAAAGGAAGACACATCTACTAAGGAATACAGAGATAAGAAATTAGATATATGAGGGGCGCCTGGGTGGCTCAGTCGGTTAAGCGTCTGCCTTCAGCTCAGGTCATGATCCCAGGGTCCTGGGATCGAGTCCCACCTCGAGCTCCCTAAAAAGATTTAATTTATTTATTTGACAGAGAGAGAGAGCATAAGCAGGGGGAGCAGCAGGCCAAGCAAGGAGCCCAATGCAGGGCTTGATCCCAGGACTCTGGGATCATGACCTGAGCTGAAGGCAGATACTTAACCAAGTGAGCCACTCAGGCGCCCTAAAATCTTTTTATTTTTACTTTTTAAAAGAATAGTATATATGAGCTTCTATGAGAACAAAGGAAGAATCAATTCTGTCTGTAAGATTCTATAGAACAGGTGATATGTGACCTGGAACCTGAGAGATATATCAGATGTTTCCAGGCAGATTAGTGAGGGGGAAGGGCATGCCAATCATGCTAGTACACAAGGAACCATAAGGCGAACCCATATGCCTAGAGGGAGGGAAGTATGAGATGAGAATAGGAAGGCAGGGTCGGGGGAGGTGGTGAGTCAGCCCATGAGGGTTTTGCATATCGGGAGAAGGAATTGGGACCTTATACTCTAAGTAAAGGTATTCAACATTTTTAATTCACTAACTTTGTACAGTAATTAATAATTCTTCCTACTCCCTTTTTAAGGGTATTGGTAAAAATTCTGTCATCTCTGCATAATGGAATAAGAAAATAAATAAAAATATCTTACATCACTATTATTAGCTATTGCATTACAATTTTTCAACATTTTCCTCACTTGTTAATATAGGTTAGTCAATTTACCTTAAATCATATAACAGAAAGCATGATTTGCAGACAAATGAATTATCAAACAGCATACCATATTTGGTTTGGAGACAAAATGTCTTAAAATGGAGACTGAAATATAATCTTAAGATTATACACTCATGACTTGATTTTTGGAATTCTTACATTTAGTGTATAAAAATCAACTGGTCTAATTTAACAATTGTGTTTTGTTTCTTAACAGTGAGATAAAAATGAAGATTCTAAACATAGCATTTAATACATATATAGAGATAAAGGTACATATTCCCTGGCTTAAGCCGTGAGAGGTTCAGGAGCTACTGAGTACATGTAGCCCCCAGGTCTTGGTTTCTTAAAAACCATTCCTTACTAAAAAGATTCAGACCTTTCTGGCAAAACGGCTGAATCAAACACTGGGGCACAAATAGTCCAGACGAGCTTGGAACGACTTAATGAATCAGAAAGTGAGACTTCCCAAGGAATTATAGGAACATAGGAGCCAGCTCCAAGGGATGATAAAATTAGAAAATTACTGTCTGGAAACTATCATAGTAATATGTGATTCAGGCAAGAATCATCAATGAAGATTAGGGCTAGAGAGTAAGAGTGCGGTGAATGAAAGGATATTTACATAGCTGTGAGTATCTCTTCAAAAGAAACTAATTGAGAGAAAACTGGTAATGTATTTACTGTGGAAAAATAGGGGTCATCACCTTAATCGTTTCTTTTCCTTATTACACTGGTTGGACCCTCCAAGACAAGTTAAGTTGTAGAGGGAAGAGCAGGCTTGTTTCTGGCCAGCTTGTTTCTCCTGCCCATCTGCGTTCTACCTTTCAAAAATTCCAAAAAAACATGTCTCTTACTGACATTCCTTTGTTTCCCTCCACAACCGCCATGAACTTTCATAAATTCCTAGGGATCTGCAGGCTACCAACTGGGAAATGCTTCTCTGGATAATGCATGAGTTATTAAGGGGAATGACATAATAAAATCTTTTTGTAAAGGGAGGAGAAACCAGTAGTAACAGATCCTTTAGGAAGTTATAATCTAGGAGTAAGTAGTAATGCAGATTCTCATTAAGCATTTTTGAAGGATCTTTTTCTCAGCTGAGTAAAAACTATGAAAACAAACTGGAAGAAGAGCTACATTTACTTTAAAACACTTCTGGACACACTCTTCCCCTAACTTCTGTCCTATGACTGACCAGGGGACTTTTTCAGTATCTCTTTTTGAGATACAATCACAGACTGTTTGTATAATTTGTAAAATAATTTCTGTACTTGTTTTATTTCTTCCATTACCCTATTATCTCCATTAGAGAAAAAGGAGTGTTTTATTATCTAATTATTATATATATCTAATGTTGTTTTAAATCCAAACTTGATAATCTGATCTCAGGAGATCACCAGACAACCTACATTTTGACTATGCAAATTAAACTAAAAGGCAAAGACAAAAGTATACCTTCTTGTCCAATATGGAAACATATGGTTATCCTGACAGCTCATACTCTGGAACTAAGAGACAGAGATCTACATTACTCTCTAAATGAGAATCCTCTATTGGATTTTGAAAGAACAATTAATGCCTGAATTTGCCATAAAAATCATTTAAATTCTTAATTTTATAATCGTAGTCATTTGTAAAATTTGAACCCTTTATTTTTAATGGGGAAAATCCATTCAAATTACTATTGAGATTAAAGAGTCATTTTATAATAAAATACAGTTAAACCATACTTTCAAGAACTTTAAGAAATGTTAAATTTCTTATTTATAAAAATTTATCAAAAATAAAATCATCCAAATAGTACTTAGTAATCACTGATATATATACATACATATATGTGTGTGTGTGTGTGTGTATTTAAGATTTTATCTATTTATTTGTCAGAGAGAGAAAGAGCACAAGCAGGGGGAGCAGCAGGAGAGGGAGAAGCAGGTTCCCAGCTGAGCAAGAAGCCCAATGTGGGACTCGATCCCAGCATCCTGGGATCATGACCTGAGCCAAAGGCAGACGGTTAACCGAATGAGTTAGGAAGGTGTCCCACACTGATACATTTTTAAAAAGAGTAGTAATAGTTGTTTTTTTTTTTAAAGCTTTATTAATGCACCACAAACCGTAAGATACCTAGAAATAAACCTAACCAAAGAGGTGAAAGACCTATACTCTGGAAACTATAAAACACTGATGAAAGAGAAAGATGGCGGAGGAGTAGGGGACCCTATTCCAACCGGTCCCCGGAATTGAGCTGAATATCTACCAGACCACTCTGAGCACCCATGAAAACAGCCTGAGATGTAAGAAGATAGATCTGGATCTCTACAAACAGAATATCGCAAGGGGTTGGTTTCAAGGTACGAAGCGGGAAGTTGTGATTCCGCGGGTAGATATTGGAGGATAAATGGCAGTGGGAAGGAGCCAGGCCGTGGGGATCCTACACCGCCAGTGAGTGACAGCCTTGCGCGCTGCAGATGGGGCACAGACTTGCAGACCAGTAGCGGCAGGGAAAGGACTCCAGGGCAGCCCCCCAAATGGAAACCCGGAGCAGAGGGGCCGTGTGTAGGAACTGAGGGTGGCTGGAGGTTTTAGAAGCACAAAGGGCAGAGACGTGCCCCAACCTGGAGGTAGGACTGGGAGCGCAGCTGAGGGGCGCACAACCCAGGATGCTGCAGTTTATAGCAGCACAGACAGAAACGGGGATAGTGTGGCCTGGAGAGCTCACTGAAGAACAGACTGCGATCTCTCTGCTCTGAGGCAGAGGGTTGGAAACGGTCTCTTCTGCTCTGACTCTCGGAAGAGACGCGGAAAGCCACCAGGGAAAGCCGCCAGAGAACAAAAGCCCCCCCAAAACAGGTTTTCACTGAGCCCATCCCCCACCACAGGGGGCAGGGCAACTCTGCCCAAACAGGGTTGCCTGAGTAACAGCACAGCAAGCCCCTCTCCCAGAAGACAGGCTGGGAAAACAAGAGGCCAGCAACCCTAAGGTCCCTAGAAAACAGGTGCATCTTGCTTGGGTTGTGGTCAATAATTTGGACTCTATACATTCCCTCAACCACCCACCAACAGAATGACTAGGAGGAGGAACCCCCAAAATAGGAAAGACTCAAGAGACTATGACTTATGCCACAGATTTACAAATGGATGCAGATATAACCAAGATGTCGGAGACGGAATTCAGGCTAGCAATTGTGAAGACAATAGCTAGAAGGGAGAAATCAATTAATGGCAACACAGAGTCTCTAAGGGCAGAAATGAAAGCTGAATTGGCAGAATTTAAAAATGCTATCAATGAGATACAATCTAATCTAGATAATCTAATAGCTAGGGCAAATGAGGCAGAAGAACGAATTAGTGATCTAGAAGACCAATTAATAGACAAGAAGGGAAAGAGGCGGCCAGGGAAACACAACTTAAAATCCATGAAAATAGAATCAGAGAAATAAGTGACACCATGAAACATTCCAATGTGGAATTATTGGGATCCCTGAGGGGGTGGAGAAAGAAGACTAGAAGATATATTTAAGCAAATCATAGCTGAGAACTTCCCTAATGTGGGGAATGAAACAAACATTCGTGTCTCAGAGGCAGAGAGGACCCCTCCCAAGATCAAGGAAAACAGGCCAACACCCCAGCATGTAATAGTAAAACTCGCAAATCTTAGAACCAGGGAAACCCTCTTAAGGGCAGTTAGGGGGAAGAGATTCCTTATGTACAGAGGGAGGAACATCAGAATAATGTCAGACCTGTCCACAGAGACCTGGCAAGCCAGAAAGCCTGGCAAGACATATTCAAGGTACTAAACAAGAAGAACATGCAGCCGAGAATACTTTATCCTGCAAGGCTGTCATTTAGAATGGATGGAGAGATGCAGACCTTCTAAGACTGGCAGAAACAAAGAATATGTGACCACTAAGGCAGCCCTGCAAGAAATATTAAGGGGGGGGGATTCTATAAAAGCGGAAAAATCTCAAGAGTGATATAGAACAGAAATTTACAGGGAGAATCTATAAAAACGTCTTCACAGGCAACATGATGACAATTAATTCATATCCTTCAATAATCACTCTCAATGTGAATGGCCTAAATGCTCCCATAAAATGGCACAGGGTTGCAGATTGGATAAAAAGACAGGACCCATCCATATGCTGTCTACAAGAGACTCATTTTGAACCTAAAGATACATCCAGACTGAAAGTGAAGGGATGGAGATCCATCTTCCATGCCAGCGGACCTCAAAAGAAAGCTGGGGTAGCAATTCTTATATCAGACAAATTAGATTTTAAACTAAAGGCTGCAGTTAGAGACACAGAAGGACACTATATCATTCTTAAAGGGTCTATCCAACAAGAAGATCTAACAATTGTAAATATCTATGCCCCCAACATGGGAGCAGCCATCTACATAAGCCAACTGTTAACCAAAATAGAGTCATATTGGTGACAATACGTTAATTGTAGGAGACCTCAATACTCCACTCTCAGCTAGACCTCAGTTCTACTGGAACTAGACCTCAGTTCTAAGCAGAAAATCAACAAAGACACAAGAGCTTTGAATGATACACTGGACCAGATGGACCTCATAGGTATATACAGAACATTCCACCCTAAGACAACAGAATACTCATTCTTCTCGAGCGCACATGGAACTTTCTCCAGAATTGAGCACATACTGGGTCACATATCAGGTCTCAACCGATACCAAAAGATTGAGATTATTCCCTGCATATTCTCAGACCATAATGCTTTAAAGCTGGAACTCAATCACAAGAAAAAATTTGGAAGAAATTCAAACACTTGGAAGCTAAAGACCACTCTGCTCAAGAATGTTTGGGTCAACCAGGAAATCAAAGAACTTAATTCATGGAAACCAGTGAGAATTAAAACACATCGATCCAAAATTTATGGGATACTGCAAAGGTGGTCCTAAGGGGGAAATATATAACTACCCAAGCCTCACCCCAAAAAAATAGAAAAATCCCAAATTCACCAACTAACTTTACACCTTAAAGAACTAGAGAAAAAGTAACAAATGATGCCTAAGCCACGCATTAGAAGACAGATAATTAAGATTAGAGCAGAGACAAATGAATTAGAAACCAGAAACACAGTAGATCAGATCAACGAAACTAGAAGCCGGTTCTTTGAAAGAATTAATTAAGATCGATAAACCACTGGTCAGACTTATCCAAAAGAAAAGACCCAAATTAATAAAATTATGAATGAAAGGGGAGAGATCACGACTAACACCAAGGAAATAGAAACAATTATTAGAAATTACTATCAACAACTATATGCCAATAAATTGAACAACCTGGAAGAAATGGATGCCTTCCTGGAAACCTATAAACTCTCAAGACTGAAACAGGAAGAAATTGACAACCTGAATAGGCCAAAAACCAGTAACAAGATTGAAGCAGTGATCAAAAACCTCCCAAAAAAACAGAGTCCAGAACCTGATGGATTCCCTGGGGAATTCTACCTGGGAATATACCAGGTATTTCTTCTTCAAAGAAGAAATAATACCTATTCTCCTGAAGCTGTTTCAAAAAATAGAAACAAGAGGGAAAGCTTCCAGACTCATTCCATGAGGCCAGCATTACCTTAATCCCCAAACCAGGCAAAGACCCCATCCAAAAGGAGGATCCAGACTGACATCCCTGATGGGTATGGATTCCAAAATTCTCAACAAAATCCTAGCTAACAGGATCCAACAATACACTAAACGGATCATCCACCACGACCAAGTGGGATTTATCCCTGGGATGCAAAGGTGACTCAACATTCACAAATCAATCAAGGTGATAGAACACATTAATAAGAGGAGGGAGAAGAACCATATGGTCCTCTTAATTGACGCAGAAAAAGCATCTGACAAAATACAGCATCCTTTCCTGATTAAAACTCTCCAGAGTATAGGGATAGAGGGAACATTCCTCAAGTTCATAAAATCCATCTAAGAAAAACCCACAGTGAATATCACCCTCAATGGGGAAAAGCTGAGAGCCTTTTCCTTAAGATCAGGAACACGACAAGGATGCCCACTCTCACCACTATTGTTCAACATAGTACTAAAAGTCCTAGCAACAGCAATCAGACAACAAAAAGATATAAAAGGTATTCAAATTGGCAAAGAAGAAGCCAAACTCTCTCTCTTCACAGATGACATGATACGTTATGTGGAAAACCCAAAAGACTCCACCCCCAAATTACTAGACCTCATACAGCAATTCAGTAATGTGGCAGGATACAAAATCAATGCACAGAAATCAGTTGGCTTTCTTATACAGTAACAATGCAACTGTAGAAAGAGAAATTAGAGAAACAATTCCATTTACAATAGCACCAAAAACCATAACATACCTCAGAATAAACCTAACCAAAGAGGTTAAGGATCTATACTCTAGGAACTACAGAACACTCATGAAAGAAATTGAAGAAGACACAAAAAGATGGAAAAACATTCCATGCTCATGGATCGGAAGAATAAACATTGTTAAAATGGCTATGCTACCCAGAGCAATCTATACCTTCAATGCCATCCCGATCAAAATTCCAATGACATTTTTCAAAGTGCTGGAACAAACAATCCTAAAATTTGTATGGAATCAGAAATGACTCCTAATTGCCAAGGAAATGTTGAAAAAGAAAAACAAAGCTGGGGGCATCACGTTGCCCGATTTCAAGCTATATTACAAAGCTGTGATCACCAAGACAGCATGGTACTGGCACAAAAACAGACATACAGACCAATGGAACAGAATAGAGAGCCCAGATATGGATCCTCAAGTCTAGAGTCAAATAATCTTCAACAAAGCAGGAAAAAATACACAGTCTCTTCAATAAATGGTGCTGGGAAAATTGAACAGCTACATACAGAAGAATGAAACTGGACCATTCTCTAACACCATACACAAAGATAAGCTCAAAATGAATGAAAGACCTCAATATGAGACAGGAGTCTATCAAAATCCTAGAGGAGAACACAGGCCTTTGACTTTTGGGACTTCATCAAGATAAAAAGCTTCTGCACAGCAAAGGAAACAGTCAACAAAACAAAGAGGCAACCCACAGAATGCGAGAAGATATTTGCAAGTAACACTACAGATAAAGGGCTGGTATCCAAGATCTATAATGAACTTCTCAAACTCAACACCCAAAAACCAAATAATCATGTCAAAAAATGGGCAGAAGACACGAACAGACACTTCTCCAAAGACGACATACAAATGGCTACAGATACATGAAAAAATGTTCATCATCATTAGCCATCAGGGAAATCCAAATCAAAACCACACTGAGATACCACCTTACACCCGTCAGAATGGCAAAAATTGACAAGGCAAGAAACAAATGTTGGAGAGCTTGTGGAGAAAGGGGAACCCTCTTACACTGTTGGTGGGAATGCAAGTTGGTACAGCCACTTTGGAAAACAGTGTGGAGGTGCCTCAAAAAATTAAAAATAGAGCTACCCTATGACCCAGCAATTGCACTACTGGGTATTTACCCCAAAGACACAAATGTAGTGAAAAGAAGAGCCATATGCACCCCAATGTTCATAGCAGTAATGTCCGCAATAGCCAAACTGTGGAAAGAGCCGAGATGCCCTTCAACAGATGAACGGATAAAGAAGATGTGGTTCATATATTCAATGGAATGTTACTCAGCCATCAGAAAGGATGAATTACATCAACATGGATGGGACTGGAGGAGATTATGCTAAGTGAAATAAGTCAAGCAGAGAAAGTCAATTATCATTACGGTTTCACTTATTTGTGGAACATAAGGAATAGCATGGAGGACATTAGGATAAGGAAGAGAAAATGAAGGTGGGGGGGAAATTGGGAGGGAGAGACGAACCATGAGAGAGTATGGACTCTGAGAAACAAACTGAGGGTTTCAGAGGGCAGGGGGGTGGGGGAGGTGAGGGGATGGGTTAGCCCGGTGATGGGTATTAAGGTGTGCACATACTGCATGGAGCACTGGGTGCTATACAAAAACAATGAATTGTGGATCCCTACATCAAAAACTAATGATATATTGTATGGGACTAACAACATAATAAAATAAAGTTAAAAAAAAACACTGATGAAAGAAACTGAAGACACGAAGAAATGGAAAAACATTCCATGCCCATGGATTAGAAGAACAAATATTGTTACATTGTCTATACAACCCAAAGCAATCTACACATTTAATGCAATCTCTATCAAAATGCCAACAGCATTTTTCACCATAGAACTACAACAAACAATCCTACAATTTGTATGGAACCACAAAAGACCTGAAATATCCAAAGCAACCTGGAAAAAGAAAAGCAAAGTGGGAGGCATTAAAATTCCAGACTTCTTCAAGTTATATTACAAAGCTGTAGTGATCAGAACAGTATGGTACTGGCACAAAAATAGACATCGCTCAATGGAACAGAATGGAAATCCCAGAAATGGGCCCACAATATATGGTCAATTAGTCGTCAGTAAAGCAGGAAAGACTATGCAATGGGAAAGAGACAGTCTCTTCAACAAATGGTGTTGGGAAAACTGGACAGCAACATGTACAAGAATGAAATTTGACCAATTTCTTACATCCTAAACAAACGTAAGTTCAAAATGGATGAAAGACCTAAATGTGAGACAGGAAACCGTTAAAGTCCTAGAGGAGAACACAGGCAGCAATTTCTTTGACATCAGCTGTAGCAACTTCTTAACTAGATAAGTTTCCTGAGGCAAGGGAAACAAAAGGAAAAATAAACTATTGGGACTTCATCAAGATAAAAAGCTTCTGCACAGTGAAGGAAACAATCAACAAAATTAAAAGGCAACCTACAGAATGGAAGATATGTGCAAATGACATATCTGATAAATGGTTAGTATCCAAATATATAAAGAGCTTATCAAACTCAACACCTAAAAAACAAATAGTCCAGTTAAAACATGGACAGAAGACACGAATAGACATTTTTCCAAATAAGACATCCAAATGGCCAACAAACACATGAATAAATGCTCCACATCACTCACCGTTGCAATCAAAACCACAATGAGCTATCACCTCACACCTGTCAGAATGGCTAAAACTAACACAAGAAAGAACATGTGTTGGCGAGGATACAGAGAAAGGGGAACCCTCTTACACTGTTTGTAGGAATGCAAACTGATGCAGCCACTCTGGAAACAGTATGGAGGTTCCTCAAAAAGTTAAAAATAGAACTACCCTACTATGAACCAGCAATTGCACTACTAGATATTTACCCAAAGAATACAAAAATACTGATTCAAAGGGATACATGTACCCCAATGTTTATAGCAGAATTATCAAGGATAGCCAAATTACAGGAAGAGCCCAAATGCCCATCAACTGATGAATGGATAAAGATGTGGTATATGTATTATATACACGACAGAATATTATCCAGCCACAAAAAAAGAATGAAATCTTGCCATCTGCAAAACATGAATGGAGCTAGAGAGTATTATGCTAAGTGAAATAAGTCAGAGAAAGACAAATACCACATGATATTCATATGTGGAATTTAAGAAACAAGACAAATGATTATAGGGGGAAAATGAGAGAGATGAAAACCAAGAAGTGGACTCTTAGCTATAGAGAACAAATTGATGGTTACCAGAGGGGAGGGGAGTGGGGGGATGGGTGAAATAGGTGATGGGGATTAAGGAGGGCACTTGTGATGAGCCCCAGGTATTGTAAGGAAGTGCTGAATTACTAAATTCTACACCTGAAATAATACACTGTATGTTAACTGGAATTTAAATTAAAAATAATTAATTAATTAAATTAAAATAAAAGCTTTATTGAAATATAATACATATACCATACAAGTCATCTATGGTTTGTATGTTCTCAGAGTTGTGCAATCACCAACACAATTTTAGGACACTTGCATCACTCTAATAAGAAATCATGTACCCAATAGCAGTTACTTCAATACTCCCCACTAGCTCTTAGCAACCACTAATCTTCTTCCTGTCTCACAGATTTGTCAGTTCTGTACATTTCACATAGATGGACTCATGCAATATGTAGTCCACTGTGACTGCTTCTTTCTCTTAGCATAATGTTCTCAAAGTTCATCCATACTGTAACATGTATAAGTACTTCATTTGTTTTTATGGCCAAATACTATTTCATCGTATGAATATACCACATTTTGTTTATCCATTCATTAGTTGCTGGGGCATTTTTGGCTATTATGAATAATGCTGCTATGAGCAAGTTTTTATGTAGACATCTGTTTTTTCCCACATCCTTCCCAATACTTGCGATTTTCTTTTTGATTATAACTCTATTAGAGTGTGAAGTGGTTATTTCATGGTGGTTAATTTATTTGTTAGACCTTGCCTTGGTTTCAAAAATGATTTCATTATACTTACAGTGATAAATATAGTACACGTATTTTTTTTAGAGCATTTTTAAAAAGATTTATTTATTTATTTGAGAGAGAGCATGAGTGGGGGCAAGGAGCTGCAGGGCAGAGGGAGAAGCAGACTCCCTGATGAGCAGGGAGCCCAATGCAGGACTCCCTGAGCCAAAGGCAGATGCTTGACTGAGCCACCCATGCGCCCCAGGTCATGGTTGAGATAAAAATATTTCAGTAACTCTGGGGCGCCTGGATGGCTCAGTGGTTAAGCTTCTGCCTTCAGCTCAGGTCATGATTTCAGGGTCCTGGGATCAAGCCCCATGTCAGGCTCCCTGCTCAGCAGGGAGTCTGCTTCTCCCTCTCCCTCTGCTTGCTGCTCCCCCTGCTTGTGTTCCCTCTCTCTCTCTCTCACTTGCTCACTCTCTCTCAAATAAATAAATAAAATCTAAAAAAAAAATTTCAGTAACTCCAGAGAAATTCAGTTTTTCATGGATTTAAGAGGATGAAAAGGAGAGCCATAATCCAAATTGCAATAAAATTAAAATGGCATAAATTTCAAACTCCTAGGCCTCAAACTGCATGGAATAAAGTATGGCATTTACACCAATAGCTTTTCAAACTTCTTGGATGGCAACCTATACATAGGAAGAAATCTTTTTTTTCACATTAAGAAATTTTAAATAGTACTCAGTATATACACACATGCACATACATGTATGTTTCTACATAATTAAAACAAGTATTTTGAGAAAGACTACTTAAACTTACTGAAAACATATATTTAAAAAAATTTAAAAAAAGAAGAAAGCAAAAGCAAAACAACTTTGCTGGTTCCAAATCACTAAGTTGTGTTATACTTGCAATGTGAAAAACACTGACTTAGCCTATAGAAAGGGGAAGAATAAATAAATGCATAACAAGTTAAATCATGACTAAAATTTCCAAATGTTCTACAGAAATAGTTCTAATGTCCAATGTGGCATTTTGTGGACAGAGAGATTGATTTAGAACTTCAACAGTGAAAGTGAAATATAACTCCTTGAACAAAATTTGAATGCAAAACATAGAAGTCTGACATTTACTGGATCTCAGTGCCTGATAGAAGAGCATTTCAATGGTCTTTCTATAGCTCAATGACATGTTTTTTCACCGGGAAAGATACTACATATGGGATTATTTGTTTAGACAGAAAGGGAGTCTACTGGCTCCTTCCAAACATAAATTATGTATTAAAATCCATTTTGTTATAATATTATTTGATAGAGTATATACCCAAAATATGGACATATTAAAATCTACAACATGTCCATGGAGTGGCATTTCCTAAATTTTTTTGAGACTGGCAAACTTCTATTACAGTATAGAAAAAAAATTCCTGAGGTATTAAAAATTTTATTTTATCCATTTTATATGGTTATACAGTAAAGTGATTTTGAAGTAAGATAAAGCACGATATGCTAAGAAATTCAGAATTACATAGCATGTCCTAAAATGTGGCTTGGAATGTAATTACCACTTTAAAAAAGAAATGTAATTACCAGATGTAATATGAAAACAGATTGGACAGAGCTTTTATAACGTGGTAATTCTTCTATCTAAAAAAAAAAAAATCCCTACTGATTTATTTTCGCAATTTCTGTGTTTTATTTCACAACAGTAAGAGACGACTTCAGTTTATCACATTGCTATTATCTTTTTAAAATATTGTATCTTGAAATATTAGAAGTAGCTTAACATGCTTTCAAGAATAAATTTTGATCATGTGAATACAATTTATAAATCAAGTGAAGATCAGTTTGATGTAAATTTGAAGAATTATAATTTTTATGCTCTTTGTGACCATTGTAATTCAGCATATGCTCCTTCTGATTCCTCTTCTGCAACCTATATATAGAAGATGAAATTAAAGAATAAAGGAATCAAAATAAAAACCTGAACTGCATATGGCCAAAATGACCATGGTGGCTAACAAGATTTGGCTGCGTTATAGGTACCCTAAATCTTACGAGGCAGCGTCACTCAATTCATAAGTTGAAAGCTCTCCAATGGTTCAACAATTTTATAATTATTTTTATAATAATTACAAAATTAAAAAAACTAATAACTGAAACAAGAAATTGATACAGATGCCATTCTGACTTTTATGATAAAAGCTCCTGGAATCCTTACTGGGAAGAACATACATAAAACAAACTGTGAATAAGCCCTCAGAGAGTGCCTTCAAAGTGGGCAAAATCTATGTTTGGGAGAAGGTCGACAATGGCTCAAACGGGCTTGGAGCTGCTCAGGCTCACAGCAATCTACTTAATTTCTACCGTAGCCTCTGCATGTAATTACCTTCTGTTTTTCTAAACCATTTTTTAAAATCATCAATTTCTATCTTACCATGACTATTCCCTTTTTATCTATTTCTATCTTCATTACTTCTGGTCTGTCATTAAATTATCATTCCCAAAGTCACATTTTCATTTTGGTTTTGTTTACAAAGAGAATTTGAACAATTAAAATGCATATATTTAGGGAGGTGATTTACCCACTAGTTACACATACAGACATGTACACACATGCCTTCAGACAGGCATTTGTCTCCCTTTCTGTACCAGACTGCTACTTTCTTGTCTCTGCAGCTTTATTTGGAATCTAACAGATAACAAGGGCAGGGATTCCTGAGTTAGTATAGGTAGTGTAGGTAATCTACAAAGTAAATGCTCTGCCAGTAGATAATTAAGGATAATTTACAATGTTATAATTAAGTGAGAAGCCTCTGGTAAGACTCTTTAGGTACAACCACAGGAACAGAATATGGCTGGTCTTTATGGAGTCCAAAAAGGACTTACTCAGAAAAAACATTAATGGTGACTTTATAAGCAGGACAAATAAAAGAGAAATATTTCATACATGGTTTTTATAATTAAAAATTATTCTTTCTCAATATGTTCCAGATGATATGTTTTTTAAATTTAGATATAATTGACAGATAACATTAGTTTCATGTATACAACATAATGATTTATTATTGGTATATATTACAAAATGATCACCATAGTAAACCTAGTTAATAGCCATCACCATACATATAAATTTTTTTTCTTGTGATGAAAACTGAGAAGATCTTTTCTCTTAGCAACTTTCAAATATATAATACAGTATTATTAACCACAGTCCCCAGGCTGTACATTATTACATCGCTAGGACCAGTTTATTTTATAGCTGAGAGCTTGTACTTTATAACCCCCCAGATGATATTTTCAAATGTTGTCTCCATGCATTTTTATCATGTATGGACTATTACACCAAAGGACATTACTGCTGAGCTATCTGAAGAAATTGGAAATGTTTAACACATGAAGAAGCCTAATATATATATTTTTTTATAACCTTAGGTATATCCTTTCTCCATTTACTAGGGGTAACTTGAAGAGCAGAATTTTTAAAACTTATAACAATGTCCTGCATGCATTTTGGTATCAAAAGACTACACATTAAATACAGTTGGAAGTATTCTGGCAACTTTAAGAAACATGAAATATCTTTTTCATAATGGTTACTGGATTAACTATATTGATAGAATTCTCCTGGAAGATTAGACTTTCATTTTAAATATGAACTACAAATAAGTTTAGTTAAATAAGAACTTTTACATACGTTAACGTTGTTTCCATTCTCGAGACTTGTTCGAGGTCTTCATGAGGGTCCTTGAATCCAGTAAAGTAGTAATAAGATTTGTCCCACTTGATGGGCCTGTCAGACATCCTTTTAGCCTCCTTGAGAGGCTGGGAATGCACATTAGTATTCAAGCTTTGGATATGTTCAATAGATAAACTGCAGGAGTTGAGAATATATAATACTGTGCTTAGCAGATCTCTGGTGTGCAAAGTAAATTTGACTGCTCGAAATCCTAGAGAATATAATTCCCCCAATTAATACAGATGATTATTCGCTTTATTTAAAAACACTTTTTCATGCAACATAAAATAAAAATCTTTTAAAAACATTTGATTACAGATTAAAATCTATCCTACTGGCAAATAATCTGTAAACAGAGAACTACTTCCCTTCTCCAAAACTATACCACAGTATCTTTACCTTCGTGATTTCCTCAGTCAGTTCCCTGTCTAGTTTGGCACCAGAGACCAAACCCATTCCAGCCCAAGGAGGGGATTCAGAATATTTCCAATGCTGCCCATAAATTTGGTCTTGACAGTCTGAGAGATGGAAAAGCTCTCCTCTGAGCAAGTGTCCATGAAAGACGGTTTCTGGCACTCAAAGGGGCAGAGGAGGGACAGGGAGGTTGTACTGTGACAGTGGTTCAGACGGGAGCAGCCGGACAGTCTAGTCTCAGGGGCGACACAAACCCATCTCTAATGTTTTCTGTGATTACAGGAGATTGTCTTCACACTTGTCCGCCCAACTACCTAGTAACTCAATATTTTTGGAAGGGATGTGAAATTCCCTAATTGTTTAAAAGTTAGTGCTTCACCATCTGATTTTTTTTTTTTTTTAAGATTTTATTTATTTATTTGAGAGAGAGAGAATGAGAGAGAGCACATGAGAAGGGGGAAGGTCAGAGGGAGAAGCAGACTCCCTGCCGAGCAGGGAGCCCGATGCGGGACTCGATCCAGGGACTCCAGGATCATGACCTGAGCCGAAGGCAGTCGCTTAACCAACTGAGCCACCCAGGCGCCCTCACCATCTGATTTTGATTTGGGGTAGTCAGTGGGCTAACGTTAGTAATCTAACTTGTTACATCCTCAACAGGAAATCTACTGTTTTCTTTTTCCCTCTTCATTGCTGGGTGTTAGGCATGGTTCTAGCTGAATTTATGTAACTTCTCAACACCCCACCAACCGTGTGATTATTATCTCTCTGCAAATGTGAAGAAATCTGGCTCAAGGAGGTCAGGAAGAATGCAGAGCAAGGGCTTAAATCTGAGTTGACTCCAAGCCCAGTACTTTCTCCATTACAGAATGCTGATTCTTTCTTCATTTTTTAAAAAAGTATTTTTTTTTTTAAAAAAGATTTTATTTATTTATTTGACAGAGAGAGAGATAGCGAGAGAGGGAACACAAGCAGGGGGAGTGGGAGAGGGAGAAGCAGGCTTCCCGCGGAGCAGGGAGCCCAATGCGGGGCTCGATCCCAGGACCCTGGGATCATGACCTGAGCTGAAGGCAGACGCCTAACGTCTGAGCCACCCAGGCGCCCCTAAAAAAGTATTTTTAATTGGTTTTGAAAATTATAACATTATTATATAAGTACATTCTCACTATGAAATTAGAGATACATACAGTAAAAATAAAAGTCTCCTGTTAACAGGCATATAACCTCACATCTTTACTAGACATAACCACTATTAACAGTTAGGTATCTACACTATTAGACCTGCCCTATCTCCTATGGTAGCTACTAGCCCTATGTGGTGGTTTAGAATTAAATTAATTAAAATTAAACAAAATTAAAATTCAGTTTCTGGTCATGCAAACAACATTTCAAGTGCTCAACAGTCACATGGGGCTTGTGCCTGCTCTATTAGTGCAAATGCAGAACATTTATATCATCACAGAAAGTTCTCTTGGACAGGACTGCTCTAGACCTTTTCTATGGGCTTATGTATGTACATTACATACGATATATACCCCTATTTATTTACACAAATACACACCTATAGTTTGAATTGTTTCCTTTTAATATATAAATAGTATCGTTCTAGACATATTACTTTGAACTTGATTTTGTTACTTAAACTTGGGGACTCTTCCATGTCTGTATGTATGGATCAACCCACTCTTTATAGCGGTTATATATACCAGTCCATATAATGAAGGTAAAGAAGCATAATTTATTTGACGTTTCTGAAACTGACGGACATAAAAGTTTTTAATTTTTCACTTTTCATGTAAGGCTGAAATGTATTTTCTTGTGTTTGCCACTGATGACGGATACCACAATTTAAATAATTCTCAAGATATACATACTCTGCTTGCCACACAGAGTTAAGGAATCTAGAACATGCAAACTAAGAAAGTTTTCTTAGTTGAATTCTTTGAATCATTTGATGATAAAGTGAGAAATACTGGCAAGAGAGTTGTTCTAGTTAGTGAAAGAAGAAAGGAAAATCTTAATTCCTGTGTTTGAGGTTAGGAAGAGCTCAGTCAAGAATAAATCTGTTTCTATCTTATCAATCCCATTAATTATTTAATCAAATGTAAGGGCTAAGGCATGCATACGTGCTTTATTGGAAAACAGTACCTAATTAGTTTAGTTTGGATTTGACTACTGAAACTAAACATTTTAATGTTTGTTGGCTATTGGTATATATTGTTTCCTGAACTGTCTAGCCATTGTCTTTGCCCATTTTTGTAATGGAGCTACTTTGTGTTTTCCTTTTGGTTTCTAAGAGTTCTTTATACATTAACATTATCTTTTTATCATATATGCTGTATGTTATTTCCCATTTTATTTTTTTCTATAATCCATTTTTGTTTAATGAATGGCTCAAAGTTTACCATTAACCATTACTCAGTCACAGCTGCCTACAGCTACTTGTTGTAGCATTAACTCATAGAAAGCTCCTAGTGAATCTTCTACTTGTTTTAAGGAAGTTTATTTCCTCATAGGCCACCAAAAATGTAGAGCTGAAGAAGTGATTTTAGCCTTTAATTTTAGTAATGAAAATCAGTAGTAAACATTTTACCTTACAACCACCTTAATTATCAATGATCTTAATTTTATAATCAGATAAAGAGGTTAAAGACATAAAAATGTTTTAAATACTTGTCAGAGTGCCAATCTCTGTCATAAAGGCAAAGGTAAAAATGATTACTAACAGTATTTTTAAAGAGGAATAGATAATGTAGTATATAAATCACATTAGACATTAGTTCTAGTACCAGATCTGTCCCTAATTTGCTGTGTGAAACTTCCTAAGTTTCTGAGTTTCCCTGTTTGCTCCTTCCCTAACAAATAGACCTGGTTTATTCTTTTAACTCCACGTGTAGTCACCATTCAAGACAAACCCAGTAGATGGTGGTCATGAAAGTGGCAATTGTAGCTACCAGAAATGAGCCTGACTCTCCCAAATATAGACAAATAAAAATAGAACAGTGACAATATTCTTGCTTTATGTAAAGGATGTAATTTGCCTTCATACATTCCATCTGTCATGGAGAAATCATGAGATCTAAGTAGACCACTATGCCTAAGTATATGATCTTTTTCAATTTGTAGCCTAATCTTGACTATGTATCTATTAGAGTATTTATGAATATTTGGTCTTACACAGCACATTTATGATTATTCACAATTTCAAATAGAATTGTGTCACTTAGAGTGATAAACATAATTACTTGTTATTATTACTACTATCATTTAAGCATTCTTCAGTACAGTGGTTCCTTCACAACACAGGTATGAGTTGACTTTTTGTCTTTGGATAATGAAGAATAATATCTATTTTTAATAAAACTCCCAAATCAGAGGTAGATGGAGAAACAGTCAAGGAAAGAATTTCTGATTCCTGACCTCCCACATTCAAACATGAGAGAGTAAGAAAACACAAGAGAAAATGTATTATCAAATGCTTATTCCTGGAGAGACTGGGTGGGAAGCTGTTTTCCACATAAAGATCCTGTTTCAGCACTTTTTAGATCAAACTCCTCCTCACTCCATGCAAGCACCTGAGAGCCCTGGGAGCCCGAGATATAAGGCAGGGGTCTTCACTGTGAGTGCTTCAGTACTTAAACACAGTACTTAACCTCTTTCATTTTAATTATGAAGAACCAGAAGTTAAGCTCACACAGCTAGTCACTGGCAGAGCTAGAAATAGATTCTAGGTCTCAAAAACCTATCAGCTTTTGAGTTGTCTAACAGTTTGTTTAAAAAAAAAAAAATTATAGTGCATTTTCTAATTGTTTTAACCTTAACTCACAGAAAGCTCTTGGTAAACCTTTAAATTATTTTAAAGTTCATTCTAAAAATAAAGTTATTTCCTCAAGGATCGCCAAAAGGATGATCCCTTTATTTAGATAATTAGAGAAATGATAGACCTGTATCTGCCCTTAATTTTAAGTATTTCTGGATCAGGGCTACAGCAGTAACAAAGGGCCATAAAGAAGGCTATCTATTAAGACTGACTAAAAAGAGCCTACAGCTGGAGTTGAAAGGCCTGGGTTCAAGACCCACGTTCCATCTCTGGTCCTGGCAAAATCCCTACACATAATTTATTGGGCATATACTACTTACTTCATGGGATACTTTGATGACTAAATAGGGGGATATAGGCTGTATTTTTAAAAAATGTAAATTGTTATATATATGGTTAACACTTAAAACATGAAATAGGAAATGAACAAATAGGAACATTTTAGTTTCACAGACAAAAAAGTTTAAACACAAAAAAATGGCTTGTACAAACACAGGTAGCCAGGAATAGAATCTAATTCTAGGAAAATAATCAATTAAATGATATTATTTTTTACGACCAAGGCTTCAATCCAAAGGTATTCTGGCAATGGCAGACTTAATGAACATATTTATCACGCAGCTTGCAAGGGAAACACTAGAAATAAGAAAACATACCGGAAGTGCTAAAGGGTTCCTGGCCTTCAGAGGAATTCTGCTCTGTTTCTCTTACATAAAATGTAAGCTGAGTTGGTTTCAAAGACTTGAAGCCTGGTTTCTGGAGGTTTTCTAAGTAGACACTTAATCTTTTAAGAGAATTTTCATTGACTTCCTGGAAAAAACACATCAAGAGGCATTTACACACAAAATAGAACAAGAAAACAACAGAAATTTTATCCTGACCTTTAAACATATTATTGAGGGCACTAAATAATTTAGTATTAAAAAAGTTGGGATTCCATAGCTCTTTGATGAAGAATAAAATTGGATCCACATTCTTACAACATGTAACAGAACAAACTCCTTATGGCTAAGATGTGAAAAAAAGTAACTATGTAAGTACTAGAAGAGAACATGTTGAACTCCTTTATAACTTTGGTGTGGAAAAAGCTAATTATAACTAAATATCTCTAATACATGATTGACAATACATGATTGGTAAGTCCACTTACGTAAAAAATTAAAAACTAAGGAAAAAAAAGCACACAAAAAACCACACACACACACACACACACCATAAGCAGTTTACAGACAAATAAGCTACTGGGAGAAAATGTTTGCAAGTTATTTCTCTCTATAAAGGGCTCTTAAAATGACCATACTGAGACTGGTTGAATTATGGTACATTCATTCAATGGAGTACTATATAACCAAAAAGAAAAGAGAGAATGAATGTGGTGCAAGTATCTAGGAAATGACATGGAGTTATTTCCAAGATTGTTAAGTGAAAAAAAGAAACATCCTTTAGTGAAGGAATAGCTCTACAGAATGGCATAAATAGTAACCATGTTTCCTATCACTGTAGGTTTCTTCTCAGACACACGATGTGATCTGAAATTAGGAACAATCAGTTTATTTTTGTCTGTTTAACTGACTGTAATATGTTGTTCTTAGCTACCATAGTTCAGTGGGCAGCTGAGGTACATTTCCTTCTAGTGTAAGACTAAATCTTCATAATTCTGTTTTGCCACAAGTTTCTACTTTTGCCAAAAAGAAACAGAACCCAGAAACTAATAAAAATGGTTATATACAGGAAGTTATACCAATGGGGTAAAAGAAATGGAGACAGGAGTGAGACTTCTGAGTAAACTTTGTATTTAGTTTTGATTTCCGAAACCTAGAAGTGTTTTCTGTATTTTAAAACTGAGTTAAAATGAAGAGGATTAACAACAATAGCTGTGCTTCACTCTGACACCCTGGCCTGTTGCTGACTAGATAGCACTTTCTGTCTGTTCCTTTAGAAAAGGGACAAGGGTGTCCCATACAAATGCAGAGAAGACTGGACTGAACATGAGGTGCCAGGAAGGGTGAACTGCCTTTGCAGAGCTTGCACTTTGGTGACAGTATGTCTAATATGGGAGGGAAAGAGAAACAGTACTGCAGGATATGGGGGACAGAGAGTGCTGGGAAGGAAGGTAGGGTGACAGTTTCAGATAGGGCAATCTGTGAGAGCCTCATGAAACGTGACACTTAAACAAGAAAGGAAAGGACAAGCCATATCTATGTGACTGACGCCCAATAAAAACCCAGAAACCACGGCTTGGCACGGAGTAGGCACTCAAACACAAGTTGAAAGAGTAAATGAAAATACAGCTGACTTCTGAACAACATGGGTTTGAATTTCATGGGCCCACTTATACGTGGATTTCTTTTTTATAAATACAGCACTGTAAATGTCTTTTTTCTTCGTTATGATTTCTTAATAACATTTTCTATTCTCTAGCTTATTTTATTGTAAAAACACAGAATATAATATATATAACATGCAGAATATATGTTAACTATTTATATTATTGGTAAATAACGCTTCCGGTCAACAGTAGGCTATCAGTAGTTAAGTTTTGGGGAAGTCAAAGCTTATACACAGATTTTCGAATGTGCAGGGGGTTAGTGCCCCATCCCTGGCACTGTTCAAGGGTCAGCTATATTAATTTACTAGAACAATTACATTTCAGGCATATTGTGTTGGAGCTCTCCATGACCACTTTCGGGTTCAATTTGATAGAGGGATTTACAGAACTCAGAAAAACTTATACTCACGGTTACGGTTTATTACAGCAAAAGGATACAGATTGAAATCAGCAAAGAGAAAAGGCATGTAGGATAGAGTCCAGGAGAGGCCGGGTGCAAGGTTCCAGTTGTCCTCTCCCAGTGGATTTGCAGGGCTAGCACTTAAGCCCAGCAACATTGTGTGACAATGCATGAGAAGTGTTGCCAACTAAGGAAGCTCATCCAAGTCTTGGTGTCCAGCATTTTACTGGGCTCGCTCACGCACACATGTAGCGCCCAAGTGACTGACCTTAGCTCTTCAAATAGTCTCCAGCACACCCAGAGGGCCTCAGACATATGAATACAGGCATTCACCAAAAATCACATAGCGTAAAATATCTGGCATGGCCTGAGACCTCACATATATAAAAGATTCCCATCAGGCAGGATATTCTAAGGGCTCAGAGCTTATCTCCCAGGAGGCAGTCAAGGGCCAATACCAAAGCCAGGCATTTCTCTGGAATGTAGAGTTTAAGTAACCCATGCCTGCTGAGTTCACTTTTTAGAGCACACAGAAGTTTTAATTTAAAAAAAAAAAAAAAAAGATACATTGGTAGAGGAGGGAAAACATTCATCTACTGCTAGGCATAATTTTTCCATACATGTTGGGTTTAAAAACTTTAAAAAATTAACATCCTCAGAGCAATGGATATTTTTCTGTTGATTCATTTTACTAATTACTTAGAAAAGATCTGACTTTTAATAGCCAACATATATATCAAAAATCACAATCAGAATATTTTCCTAGAGCAAAGAAGCAAAATTAATTTTTTTCCACTGCAAGTAGAAAAAAATTATATAATTATGTTCTAAATTTTCAAGAGTTCTAAATTCCTCTTCATGTTAAACCAGGTATTAATGTTAAAGAAGATAAACAGAACCAATGAAATAATACTGAGTGTCCTCACTAAGTTTACTGTAAGTTACTCTTCATCTCTGTCTGCATTCCTTGAGCACACAGTAACTGAGGTTGTAGGGAAGTGAACCAGCAGCATGCAACAGAAGGGAAAACCATTCAGGGCACTTAAAAACTTTCCTTGTAATTATCCTTAAAAAAAAAAGACTGACCGTGGTGTAGAAGCTGGAAATTTTCTTTCAAACACTCAATTTTACTCTAAAAACTGGTTCAGAAAACATTACTACTAATACTTTGAAGAGTCTCCACGACAGCTTTATTGCCTTCATAAAAAATGACAGATTTCATACAGAGGAAAAGCCCAGTCTATCTCCTGTGTGCCTCCTGCATATTCACACAAAACACTTGACTTCTGACACTTCTGGTCACCAAATGAATGGAGGTTTTCCCCCACAATAAGCGATTCTCTGTGACACCAGCTGGGTGTCCTACTATTTAACTCAATTCTGACATTATGTATCTAAAGACAGCATCAGATCCCACAGGTTAAGGGCTCAGTTCCCCAAGACTGTCCTCTCCCTCTGCCACCCCACCCCCATATACACACTTCAGATGCCAGTCACACCTGTTATCACCTGCACTTTTGACCAACCAGCGATTTGCAGCAACCCCCTCCTTAGATTCTATTAATTTGCTAGAGCAGCTCACAGAACTCAGGGAAAAACTTACTTATGTTTACCATATTAAAGGATATAATAAAGGATGCAGATAAACAGCCAGCTGAAGAGAGACACAGAGTCCCAAGTGCAGGAGCTTTTGTCCCCATGGAGTTTGGGAGCACTACCCTCCAGTGTAGATGTGTCTGCCCACCTGAAGCTGTCTGAACCCCATACTCCTAGAGTTTTACGGAGGCTTCCTCATGTAGGCATGATCAATTATTAACTCTATTTCCAGCCCTTTCCTCCTCTCTGGAGGTTGAGGGTTGGGGCTGAAAACTCCAAGCTTCTAATCATGCCTTGGTCTTTCTGCTGACCAGCTCCCATGTAGGAGCCACCCAGAGTCACCACATTGGAACAAAAGATGCTCCTGGTGCTGCTACCATTTAGGGATTTGTATACAAGGGTTTTAGGAGTCAGGAGTCAGGGATGGGGTCAAAGACCAAAGAACAGAACAAGAGATGCTTCTAGGGCTCTTCTCACTTAGGAAGTTACAAGGGTGTCAGGAGGTCTATGCCAGAAACTCGGGGCAGAGCCCAATGTATGCATTTTCCACTCCCTCAGATTTCATAAGACAACAATAATTAGATTTTCAATTTTCAGTATGTGTATTTCAAAGCAATTCAGAACACTGACTTTATCACTATGACAGAACAATCCAAATTTATAGAACTTTGTATTATATTGTGTCGAAAATTAGTAAAACTTCAGTTTATGAAATGCGGACTAAAGGTTAAATAAACAAAAGTTTACCCTTTCTCTGGGGTGCTGTCCAAAGAAATCTGGATGTACTGCAAAATAGAATGGCCTCAAGGCATTGACTGCTTCAGCTCCTGATAAAGCTCTTGAGGAGAGAAACCAGTGTGGAAATATCTTCTCTAGACATGACCTTTTAAAAAGATGTGGATTTATTATTCACCAAGGTCACTGACACACACACACACACACACAGATCCCCAATGCATAAAGTGACAATATAGTAACATTAAAATTATTATGCTTGGAAAATACCACAGAAACAAGACAGAAATCAAAACTGTGGTTTTCTGAAATCTATAAAAGTTTTAACAAGCAATGTCCAATTATGAAATAAATAAGTTGTGGGGATGTAATGTATAGTATAGGGAATACAGTCCATAATATTGTAATAACTTTGTATGGTGACAGATGGTAACTAAACTTATCATGGGATCATTTAATAATGTATAAAAATACTGAATCATTATGATATACACCCGAAACTAACAGGACATTGTACATCAATTATAGTTCAATTAAAAAGAATTTAACAAATAAATAAGATATATATTGACTTTTAACAGAAAGTGCCACATTGTTTCTAAAAACAGTGGTTATAAATTCCTCTGATGCAATATGAGAAAATAATATTAATTAATAATAATAACATTTCCCCTCAAAGCCTACTTTGAAATGTTAACTGGCTTTACTGCAGATGGTGACAATTTCCTGTGTCATTTTTTTCTTCAGATAAAAAACCCTCAATATCCATAGTGTAATCTTTTCTTTATAGTGAAAAATATTTTGAGTACAATGCTTAAAATAAGAAGATGCCTCTTAGTTTACTTCCTCATGGCTGGCATGCTAAAATTATCCTCGTTGGATAACTTGACATTCTTATTCTTAAATTTTGGCATAACTCACCTAAGACTGTTTTTTTACCATACAGTTTTAAATCCAAATGGAATTATTTGCAATTTTTGGGAAGCACTTTCATGACATCAATTTTTGGAACGTTATTTTACCTCCATTCTATAATAGTCTATAAAGAAGTCTAACTATTAGGCACCTTTTTGTCTCATACATTAGCTCATACAATATTGAGTACTATGTCTCTCATACATTATTGAGTCTATGGAAGGGCTTTATATTTTTAAAATGACAGAGATTACAGGATCATTTACGGAGATTTTTAGCAATCTGGAGACCACCACCAACATATTTTCAGATTACCTTTTTTTTTTGCACGTACTTGAACCTTTTACAAAGTCAATATTCAAGGTTGTGCATGAAGGACTACAACGAGGAGTTCGAACAATAAAGTAAGCAGTAAGCCAGGTCCTGACGTCCTCAGTATGAGGCCGTATAAGCAAACAGTGGCAGGTCCACTGATTCCCCCCATTTGAGCTTCATTTCTCATTTCCAAGTGTCTGACAGACACTTCAGCTATCCTGCCAGCCTCTCAAATTTTGTGTGTCTAAAAAAAGGAGTAGAGGTCACTGTTTTCCTTCTAGTCTCAGCCTGGATACAGAAAGCAAGAAAGCAGTTCAACCCAGGATTATCTTCCTTATTCCTGTCACCGTGGTACCACTTTTCTCAGTGTTGCCAGAGTACAAATCTGCAGACAGTACCCTGCCCAATTTTGGGTGGTCTGGAAGTTGGTTGTTTCTTCTCACTTTACAATATCCCAGAAACCGTTCCTTCTTTCCATTTTCTCTGCCACCCATTATCACCAAAAAATAGAACTGCATAGCCTCACAATCTGTCTATGCTCTAGTGCCTTTTCCCTACCATTTTATATACAGGTTAATTTTCCCAAAATCCCACTATGACTGTATTCCCTATTGTAACACTTTGCTCGTGTTTCAACTCCTGCGAATAAAATCCACTTCTTAGTCTGGTGTTTCAAATCCTCTGTAATCATTTCCAATCTGTCTGAAGTGACTTCCTACCACTCTTTTAGATGCCCTTGGGCCAACCCTCAGTAACCTTTCTCATTCCTCTTATTTCTGCATGATTTCTAAGCCCTAAACATGCTCCCTGTATCCCAGTTCCACCTATCCAAACTGTGCTTATTCACTGAACAGTTACTAAGTAATACATGCCAGGAGACAAGGTGCCCATTTCCCCCAGAATCTTCTCTTTTGTATCCTCAGTATAGTCTTTCCCTCTTCTAAACTCTAAAAACAGAAACTGCTTACTCAGCATATTTGCAGCACAATACCATAATGTGTAAATGATGTTTCCATTTGTTCCTCTCTTCCTCCACCCACCCCATCCTCCTCAGCTACCATGCACCCTTGAAGGCAGTAAACATGTTTTACATATACTTGCTGTGGTTGGCTATGTTAGTTGGCATCTGCTGAAAAGCAGAGGTCAAGACACGCTTAGATGTGCGAGAGAATTGGGAAAGGGAGGAGAAGGTGGGGAGAGCTTTCAGATCCTGATGTAGGTCTGACACCTGCAGGACAGAGGAGAGGCAGGAGGACTGGGCAGGAAGTCTTGGACTGTCGTCCAAGTTCCCAGAAGGGCTCAGCCAGGCCAATGAGGAGTTGGACCAAAGGCACCCACTGGCAGAGTCCTGTGTCTTGTTGGAATAAACCTGACTCTGTATTCCTGCTCTGCTTGGGCACTGACAGCCAGGAAAGTGTGGCTTTGAGGCAAATCCATGTACCCAGGGAGATAGGAGAGCTCAGCGGATATCTGATGGCTGCCACAGCATAGGGTCTGGCACAAGTGTTATTGTTAATGTATGTTAAATGAATGTCTAGTAGGTATTTAATGAAAGGAAGCTTAACAGAATCAAGGAAAATTAAATCAAAAGCAATATTATGTTGCTTGAAATTGAGCAAATTGAGGGGCGCCTGGGTGGCTCAGTTGGTTAAGCAACTGCCTTCGGCTCAGGTCATGATCCTGGAGTCCCGGGATCGAGTCCTGCATCGGGCTCCCTGCTCAGCGGGGAGTCTGCTTCTCCCTCTGACCCTCCTCCCTCTCATGCTCTCTGTCTCTCATTCTCTCTGTCTCAAATAAATAAAATCTTAAAAAAAAAAAAAATTGAGCAAATGAAAATCTGGATTTATAAGACATTAGGAAAGGATTAGATTTTTGAAAGACAAATCACTAGAAGAGGGTCATATGGTAAACATTTTAGGCTTTGTGGGCCCCATGATCTGTGTTACAACTACTCTACTTTGTGGCTATAAGGGGAAAGCAGCCACAATAAAGCACATGAACGAGGGTGGCTGTGGTCAAATAGAACTTTACTTACATAAAAAGGCAGTGGGCCCATCTGACCCATGGACTATACTTTGCTGACCTCTGCACTAGAGGATTTAAATATAAGGACCTCAAGTAATTTAAAAATACACGTACAATTTACTTCTAATTTTTGTAGAACACAGACTATGTAAAGCGAGAAATCTGTCAAATCACTTGGATTTTTCCAAAAAAGAAAGTTATCCTACTGAAAAGAGCAACATTGCCTTGAGTTACAAATGGAGAGCCATTAACACTTTAGGAGATTAGGGAATTTACAGATTGAAGTAACAGAATGTCACTACTGGTATCTATTTCGTACTTAAAGCATATGACTTGATTTCTAATTAACAACTAAGAATTTGCACTGCAATTACTCTAAAGCAGTGCTTTTCATGACCCACAGTGCTGTAAAATAAACTTACAGAGCCATGACCAACATTAAAAAAGAGAAGACACGCAACAGAATATATCACTGGATACTGTGTGTGGCAAGGGTTAACTACGGTTATGAAACTTGTATTTTATGCATTATGATTAAAATACAGTTTTCTGAAGGCTGGAATAAAACAAGCTGGAAAAGCGTGGCTCTATTATGCAACCACTACTATTCACTGTCAATGGCACACGTGAGGAGGCAAGAATTCCTCCAGGCTCCTTTGATCTCTCCTTGTATTAGAGTATGAAAACACGTCAGCCTGGTTTTCTGTGGTTGAACATTATTAAGATACCACAACATGAAGAAGGTCTACACATCTGCAGAAGAACAATTTTTCCAGGCACACTGTATCTCAGTTTCTTTGTTTCCTGCCTCTCCTCCTCGTCCCTCCGTGTCCTAAGAACTGTGTCATAAATTCAATCAGAGTAAGTCTCCCTTTCTTTGAGAACTCTTGTCATAAACAAGTTGGTGGAAAAAGTCTGTTTCCCCTAATTAACTCCCTTTTGACAGTGACTATTTACTGGAACAGGATAGTTATTTAAAAGTACTAATTATTTGCCAAATATTTTATATTTGGTAAATATTTTAGAAACCTAACACTCCACATATCATTTTTACTTAACAGGTCAACTTGTATTTTATTTGGAGCCAAATGCACACGATTTTTCCCTTTTTTAGCTTGGTTACCAAGAAACCAGGACTAAATGTGACATTTGAGTAATTGTTTAATCAGTTCTGCTTTTTAACACAATAATCTTTTTCTCTACAGGGCTTCTGATCTCTTTCAATTATCCTATATATGCCCATTATAAAATGTCAATTAAATTTGTAGAGTTGAACTCCTTAAATCCTTTCTTGAAGAAGGATTTAGATTATATATCATGAATAGCAAATACAGTAGTCAAATGATCTTACTATACAATTTAAAAGTAAAGTGGTTTTCCACATGATAGCAATAGACTTGAGGGCAACATGACAAAAACTGTGCTAAGGACAAACTTTATCTTTTTTCCTCTTAAACTTTTAACAGTGAACTATTCTGAAAGATGGTATTTTTTTCATCTTTTGCCCTGAATGAACTCTTGGAGGACCTGGATGTTCATATGAATTTTCTTTTTCTCTTTTTGTTCCTGCCCTCCACCACCATAATATAATTTTAGAATTTGAAAAATAACAATTAAAATTAGCCAAATACATAACAGAATCCCCCCCCATACTAATTACATAATGGACCACAAAGCTTACCTTCTCACAGGTTTCAGGTGGCAAAACATTTCTGAATATATATGTACATCAACTCCCAGGCATCCATTAATCACTTAAAAAGTTAAGCAGATACAAGTGATGAACAAGTGGAATTTGAAATTAAGACATTTCCATTTATATTAACACCCCCCAAAATGAAATGCTTACCTATAAATCTAACAAAATATGTACAAGATCTAAATGAGTAAAACTACAAAAATGATGAATGAAATCAAAGAAGAATTAAATAGAGAGATATCAGAAGACTCAATATTGTCAAGATGTCAGTACTTTCCAATTTAATCTATAGGACAACAGACTGAATCTATAGATTCCGAGCAATCCCATTCAAAACTCCAGTAAGTTATTTTATAGATACTAACTCAGGTAAAAGACTCAGAATAGCCAACTCAATACTGAAGAACAAAGTTGGAAGAATGACACTACCTGACTTCAAGACTTACTATAAAGCTATAGCAATCAAGACAGTGTGGTATTGGTAAAAGAACAGACAAACAGATCAATGGAACAGAATAGAGAGCTCAGAAATAGATCCACATAAGTATAGTCAACTGATCTTTAGAGCAAAGATAGTCTTTTCAACAAATGGTGCTAGAACTGGACATCGACATGCAAATAAATTATTTTACACCCTTCACAAAAATTAACTCAAAATGGATCACAGACTTAAATGTAAATCACAAAACTATAAAACTCCTAGAAGATAACATTGGGAAAAAATCTAGATGACTTTGGGTATGTTGATGACTTTTTAGATACAACACCAAAGGCACGATCCATGAAAAAAAGAACTGATAAAGTGAACTTCATTAAAATTAAAAACTTGTGCTCTGCAAAAGACAATGAGAAGACAAACCACACACTGGGAACAAATATTTACAAAAGATACACATATCTGAAAAAGGGCTGTTCTCCAAAATATACACAAAAAAATCCTTAAACTCAACAAGAAGAAAATGAACAACCTGATTAAAGAAAGGGCAAATTAAATGTGTCCTTTGTTATTTTAAATATATCGAGATATTTTAATTAAAAATTTTACCCAACTGAACAAATTTTATAGTATTTGTATCTATTTTGGTGTTTTGTCTTTATAGTAAATAAAGTTTTTGAACAAAGAAAAAAAAGACCAAAGACCTGAATAGATACCTCATTAAATAAGATACACAGACGGCAAATAATCATATGAAAAGATGTTCAACATGACATATAATTAGCGAATTGCAAATTAAAACAACAATGAAATACTACTATACATCTATTAGAATGGCCAAAATCCAGAACACTGACACCACCAAATGCTGATGAGAACAACAGGAACTCTAATTCACTGCTGGTGGGAATGCAAATGGCACAGCCACTTTGAAGGACAGTATGGCAGTTCCTTACAAAACTAAAATTACTTCTACCGTATGATCCAGCAATCACACTCCTTGGTACTTACCCAAAGGAACTGAAAACTATGTTTATATAGAAACCTGCACACAGGGTGCCTGAGTGGCTCAGTCGGTTAAGCGACTGCCTTCGGCTCAGGTCACGATTCCGGGGTACCGGGATCAAGTCCCGCATCGGGCTCCCCGCTCAGCGAGGAGTCTGCTTCTCCCTCTGACCCTCTCCCCTTCTTGTGTTCTCTCTCTCTCACTCTCTCTCTCAAATAAATAAAATTTAAATAAATAAATAAATAAATAAAAAGAAACCTGCACACAGATGTTTCTTTTTTTTAATTTTAAAAAAGATTTTATTTATTTATTTGTCTGGGAGGGGGTGCACAAGCAGGGGGAGTGGCAGGCAGAGCAAGAAGCAAGCTCCCTGTTGAGCAAGGAGCCCAATGTGGGATTCGATCCCAGGACCCTGGGGATCATGACCTGAGCCAAAGGCTTAACCAACTGAGCCACACAGACGTCCCCATACAGATGTTTACAGAAGTTTTATTCATAATTGCCAAAACTTGGGAGCAACCAAGATATTCTTCAGTAGGTGAATGGATTAATAAACTGTGGTATATCTAAACAATGGATTATTATTCAGTGCTAAAAACAAAAGTGCCATCAAGCCATGAAAAGACATGGAAGAAGCTTCAAAAGCTACAGTAATTAAAACAGTATGATACTGGCATAAAAACAGACATTTAGATTAATGGGACAGAATACAGAGCCCCAAAATAAATCTATGCATATTATGGTTAATTAATTTATGACAGAGGAGTCAAGAATATACCATGGGGGAAGGACAGTCTCTTTAAGAAATAATGCTGGGAAAATTGGACAGCCATATACAAAAGAAGTAAACTGGATCTCTTGTCTTACACCAGACACAAAAATTAATTCAAAATGGATTAAAGACTTCAACATAAGACCTAAAAACATAAAACTCCTAGAAGAAAACAAAAAGTGGCCGGCTCTTTAAAATAGCTCTTGGCGACGGTGGACTCTGAAAAACAAGCAGGGTTCTAGAGGGGAGGGGGGTGGGAGGATGGGTTAGCCTGGTGGTGGGTATTGAGGAGGGCACATTCTGCATGGAGCACTGGGTGTTATGCACAAACAATGAATCATGGAACACTTCATCTAAAACTAATGTTGTAATGTATGGGGATTAACATAAGAATAAAAAAATGAAAAAAAAAATAAAATAAAATAGCTCTTGGCAATGATTTTTTTTTTTTGAATCTGATACCCAAAGCAAAAGTAACTAAAGCAAAAATAAACAATTAGGACTACATCAAACTCAAAAGGTTTTGCACAGCAAAGGAAACCATCCACAAAATGAAAAGGCAACCTACCGAATGGGAGAAAATAACTGCAAATCATATATCCGATAAGGAGCCAATATCCAAAATATATAAAGAATTCAACTCAATAGCAAACAAACAATCTGATTAAAAAATGGGCAGAAGATCTGAATGGACATTTTTCTAAAGAAAACACACAGAATGGCCAACAGACATATGAAAAGATGGTCAGCCTCACTAATTATCAGGGAAATGCAAATGAAAACTACAATGAGATATCACTTCACACTCTTTAGAATGCTTATTATCAAAAAGACAAAAGAAATAACAAGGGTTGGTGAGGATGTGGAGAAAAGGAAACCCTTGTGCAGTGTTGTGGGAATGTAAGTTGGTGTGACTACTATGGAAAACAGTATGGAGGTTCCTCAAAAAAATTAAAGAGTGAACTACCAACAATTCCTTCTGGGTATTTATCCAAAGAAAACAAAACCACTAATTCGAAAAGATACATGCATCCCCATGTTCTTGCAGCATTATTCACAATAGCCCAGATACAGACACAACCTAAGTGTCCACTGATGAATGAATGGATAAGGAAGATGTGGTATGTGTATATATGTCACACACACACACACAATCAAATATTATTCAGCCATAAAAAAGAATGAAATCTTGCCATTTGCAACAACATAGATGGATCTCAGGGACAATATGCTCAGTGAAATAAGTCAGACAAAGGAAGACAAATACTACATGATCTTTTATGTGCGATCTAAAAAACAAACAAAAACAAAATTAAAAAACCCACCAAGCTCATAGATACAGAAAACAGACTGGTGGATGCAAAAGGAGGGTGGGGGTTGAGGGGAAGAAATGAGTGAACTGTCCTTTTTTAGTTTAAATAAATGCAATATAAATTTTTAAAAAGTTTTAAAAAGATAAAGAAATGAGCTTTCAAGCCACAAAAAGACATGGAGGAAACTTAAATGCAAATTACTAAGTGACAGAGGCCAATCTGCAAAGATTATATACTATATGATTCCAACTATAAAATATTCTGGAAAAGGCAAACTATGGAGATAGTAAAAAGTTCAGTGGTTGTCATGGGTTGCACGGAGAGAGGGATGAACAGCTGGAGCACAGACGATTTTTAGAGCAATGAAACTACTCTCTGAGATACTACCATGGTGGATACATATCATTAAACTTTTGTCAAAGTCCATGGAATATACACCACCAAGAGTGAACCCTAATATAAACTGTGGACTTTGGGTGATAATGATGTGTCACTGTAGGTTCATGAATTATAACAAATGTCCCATGCAGGGTGTGGAAGACTGTGTGTATCAGGAACAGGGAGTATATGGGAACTCTATACTTTGCTCTGAACCTAAAACTGCTCTAAAAAAGTTTTATTTTTTAAAAAAAGTTAAGCAGATAAATGGGGGAAAAGATTTTAATTACATGAACTTTTCCAATAATTTAGATTTTAGGAAGATCTTCAACTATAGTATGATATCCATGTCAACTGACAAAGTGATTTTAAAAAAAATGCTATGAGAAAAAAAATCCTAAAAGTAGTCCCTAAATAAATCTTGAAATGCCAAATAATTGAAATAATCACAGGTAAAAAATTATTTTCCCCCCTATTAACAAGCTCTTAAGCTTTCTCACTCTCCATTATTCTCTTCTAGAGATCTGTTTAGCAGCATACTCTCTCAAAACAAACCACCAGATGTCTAAAATCATATTCCGTCAAAGCTTGAGCATTAAGTATGCTTAAAAAAATATTCTCATGAGAGGCGCCTGGGTGGCTCAGTTGGTTAAGTATCCGACTCTTGATTTCAGCTCAGGTCATGATCTCAGGGTCTTAAGATCCAGCCCCGTGTCGGGCTCCCTGCTGGGCGTGGAGCCTGCTTCTCTCTTTCCCTCTCCCTCTGTCCATTCCCCCCTCTCCACCTTCAAAAAAAAATATTTTCATGATATAGTTAATATACCCAAGCCAAGATAATATAATGAAGCATAACTGCCATTAACAGAATGATAGAAATACGTATTTTAAAGACAAATCAAGATATTCAAACAATGGATACTTTATTTTCCGGCTGACTGGTGTGGCAAGAGTCTCTGGGATGCATAATGTGTTTAGAAGTATTTATTTAAATGTTTAAAAAGGTGATTTTATTTAACCATTTACCTTTATAATTTATCTGAGACAAACACACAGATACAGGAAATACTGTTATCATTTTGAAGAGTGGAGATCAAATGGAGATGCAATGAGGAAATAAAACCATTTGGACTATCTAAATACAGGTTCAATGTAATCTGTGATGGACTGAATTCTCACCAAATTTCTTCAAGAAATAACCAGAATAATCTAATCTTAGTTAAGACAGCACAGATACAAGGCTCAAAGCTTGCAAAGAAAAGACTAGAAGGATATACATATGCAATCTCTAACTGGTTATCTCTAGGTAGTGGGATATTAAGTGCTTTAATTTTTTAATTTCCTAGTTTATTTACAATGAACATGTGACATACATTCTTAAAATTTTTTTTTAAGTCAATGCTTTTAGCATTCAAATTAAATGAAGAAAATGTATATAGTAGGAAAGGGTGTCCTTTTTTTGAATCTGATACCCAAAGCAAAAGTAACTAAAGCAAAAATAAACAATTAGGACTACACTTGGTATTTAAGACAGGACCCGATCCCCTGGGATATCTGTCCAAAGACAGTCCTAGACTATAGTCCCAATTTAGCTCAAGAAGAAACAGCTTGCCACGCGCACACATAATGAAATTTCATTTTTTATGTTATTTTTTTAAAGTTTATTTTTTTTAGTACTCTCCACACCCAACGTGGGGCTCGCATTTACAACCCCAAGATCAAGAGTCACACACACTTCTGACTGAGCCAGCCAGGTGCCCCTCATTTTTTATATTATTAAGAAAATTTATGCCATTTAACTGCAAAGATACTAATAAATGAGCTAAAACTGTGGATAAGAAATGAGGAATAATACTTGAGAGGCATATGATCATCCAAGAATACAGATGGGAAACAGATGAAATACGCAGCCATGCTCTAACCAACATCCATTATTCAGCATAAAACGATCCTAAAAGCACCCTTAAAAAGCCAGAATAACTGAAAAATGCAAAGCACCTTGACGTACAACAGTGCAACCTGTTTTGTCTTTTGCAGCAATATCTTAGAAAGTCATAAAATAAAAATGTCTCCATCTGATGAACAAGGTAAGTGATCCAAACGACATGCTCTACTACACATTTTCAAAAGCAAGACATCAAAACAAACACAACACTGAAAAGAAACTGTTACGATAACTGATTTGAAAAAAATGTTTTGAAGTTTGAAAATTAAAACACACTATAGACAAAAATTTTGAAATGAATTTAGGAAAGACTAGTTGCTTCAAATTTGATTCATAAAGAGTTTTCGAGGCAGACAGCCAAGTTACACTAAATATATATCTAAACATTTATGAATAAGATTTGCTAGGAAAAGCAGCTCATTTACCATATGAAGTAGCTTTATAACTTCAGAGTTAGCTCAGAATTAGTCTCCAAAGAATAACCAACAGCAAAATTGCAAAAATTATAAAAAATCCTTAATGATTTTCAAACATGGAGCACAAGGTATGTTGTGCAGAGAATTTTTTTTTGTGCAGAGACTTTATGTAGCATGTTTTAGAAGCGTTTCTGTCAAAAATAAAGCAAAAAAAAGTTTCTTGAATTTCAGTAACTTGAATTTAAATAAGCAAGCTTCTGTACTTAAAGTACTGGTTTTCAGTTGTACAGAAAAATTATACATTCACTGTCCACTTTGTAATCATAGGGTAAAATTACTACTGAGCAATGACTAATAAAGGACATTAATACTTAGAAATGGGACAACGGATTCTCCCAATGAAAATAAAATGTTCCTAAATACAAGTCTGAACATTAAATCATGGTTTCTAGATTTAGAGAGAACCTAAAAAAGAAAAAGGCTATTACAGGTTAAGAGTTAGGTGTTTTCTGTCTGCTTTTGTAGTAAGTAGGTGATTTCCTAAAAAGGTTCACATGGGGGGTACCTAGGTGGCTCAGTGGGTAAAGTGTTTGACTCTTGGTTTAGGCTCAAGGCATGATCTCAGGGTGCTGGAATCAAGCTCAGCACCAGGCTCTGTGCTCAGCACTGAGTCAGTTTGTCCCTCTCTCTCTCTCAAATAAATAAAATCTTTTAAAAAAAGTTAAAAAAAAAAAAAAGGTTCACATGCACTAGAGTAAAAAGAATTAGCATGTATGGTAGCCACTATACCACACGTTGACTACTCCGAATTGAGACGTATTTTAAGTGTAAAGTATGCACTGGATTTTAAAGATTTGGTACAAAGAGAGAATGCCAAAGTATCTCATTAATACTTTTCTATATCGATTAGAAGTTGAAATAATTTATTAAAATTAATCTTAGTTTCTTTTTGCTTTTTAAAAAGTAAAACAAAATTTGTCTTTTGCAGTTTACTAGAAAATGTAAATTTACATCTGTGGTTCATATTATACTTCTATTGGATTGTGCTGATCTAAGCCAGTGCAAGGCAAAAATGCTTTTAAGTTAACATGACTCGGTCAGAGAAGGCAGTCTGCACAATGGTTAGGAAAGGGAGGTTGCCCTGTCTGAAATCTGTATTCAAATGTTGATTCTGGCACTACCTGTGTGACCTTGGGCAAGTTATTTCACCTTCCTGAGTCTGTTTCCTCATCTTGTAAATAACACAGATGGTTCAAGAGCTGTCTCGTCTATGAAAAAAGTTTAATGTGAATTAGCTTAGGTACAGCTGGTGAATAGGGGAAAGATGTTATATCCTATGCAGTTTTTTCCCACCATGTTAAAGGTTTGGAGTGATCAGAAGTGGTCTTTCTACAATTACAAAGGCCTCAGCCATATGTAAAGACCTTTAAGAAGTTGAGGGTTAGTGGCTTCAAGTATCCCTGCATTTTTCACGACATCAAGCAATCTGGAAAGCTGTTAATGCAGATGAAAAAGCTGGAGACTTCCACATGTCTTGTTTTGTTTTGTTTTTTTTAAAGATTTTATTTATTTATTTGACAGAGAGAGACACAGCGAGAGAGGGAACACAAGCAGGGGGAGTGGGAGAGGGAGAAGCAGGCTTCCCGCGGAGCAGGGAGCCCGATGCGGGGCTCGATCCCAGGATCCTGGGATCATGACCTGAGCCGAAGGCAGACGCTTAACGACTGAGCCACCCAGGCGCCCCCACATGTCTTGTTTTGAGTGGTGTGTATTTTTTCTTCATAAACCCTGCTATTTTAGTGTATTGTCCTGCAGAATGTCAGGATTTCCAGGAACGTGTGTATGTCATTACAGCAGAAACACCTGTATAATATGTACTGTCACCCAAACTGCTCTTTAATTCAAAATTAAAAATTTTCCATTAGCTGAGAGAATACTTGGAGCTAACACTATGCTATATATAGTCTGCTAGACAGAAGTAGTTTAGGCATAAACTTTATTGTAGAAAATGTCAATTCAGTAAGTATTTTATTGACCTTTGTCTTTATCAAAAGGGAAGAATTACAATTCTACTACTAGCAATAAAGACTAACAAATTTAATACAAATGAAACAACAATAAATATAGGTATCATCGTTTGTCTAGTCACCGGACTAGACTGAAGTTATCTGCACTGTGTAAGAGAATATGTTGAAAGACACATATAAAATGCTGGAAATATTCATTACAGTCTATTTCTAAAAGCTGAAATGTAATCTAGATTATTATAATTATTTTTTAGCTCTCTGGATATGGAGTCCCACATTAGACTTTTTTTTTTTTTAAGATTTTATTTATTTATCAGAGAGAGAGAGAGACAGAGGCAGGCAGAGGGAGAAGCAGGCTCCTTGCTGAGCAAGGAGCCCGATGTGGGACTCAATCCCAGGACCCTGGGATCATGACCTGAGCCGAAGGCAGACGCTTAACCAACTGAGCCACTCAGGCGTCCCACACATTAGACTTTTTTAAAAAAGATTTTATTTATTTATTTGAGAGAGAGCAAGAGCAGGGGGAGGGGCAGAGGGAGAAGCAGACTCCCCGCTGAGCAGTGAGCCCCACACAGGACTCAATCCCAGGACCCCAGGACCCCAGGACTATGACCTGAGCCAAAGGCAGACACTTAACCAACTGAATCACCCAGGCGCCGCCCCCCCCACCCCCCTGCATTAGACTTTTGTACGTTTTAAGGAGTATATTATGTGTAAAAAGTAGGGGCTGTCTAGGATTTTTGGGAAACTTAAATATAATAATGTACGTAAGGAATTTAGCAACATCTGGCAAACAGAAAATTCATATAAGTGGCAACTATTATTATTATACAATTCAGGGTGTATAAAATTCTGCAGAATTCCTTTTAACCCCTCCTAATAAGGGCTTACATATAGGTAGAACATGTATTTTATTTATTTGTTTTTTTAAAGATTGTATTTATTTATTTGACAGAGAGAGAGAGAGCACAAGTAGGCAGAGGGGCAGGCAGAGGTAGGCTCTCTGCTGAGCAGGGAGCCCAACATGGGGCTCGATCCCAGGACCCCAGGATCATGACCTGAGCCGAAGGCAGCCGCTTAACCGACTGAGCTACCCAGGCACCCCAGAACATGTATTTACACACAACATTTTATCCAAAAACAAATTTCATAACTGGAAAACTCAGAATTATAATAAGGGTGTGTGAAAGTCTTAAAAAAGACAATGCAAGACTATATACAAGTAAAAAATTACAAATGAATGATTTAATTTCATAAACTTTAGGGAAAAAACTAAATCTATCAGAACAAATAAATATGGCTGTTTATTTTTGTTATTCAAAGACAAAAAGAAAGCACTTGCTAAGTAATAAAAAAAACAAGATTCAAAGACAAAAAGAAAGTTAGCACTTGCTAAGTAATAAAAAAAAACAAGTTTTCACAGTAGTACTTCTCTTCAAAAAAAGAGAACTTAACTTGGGGCACCTGGGTGGCTCAGTTGTTAAGCTTCTGTCTCCAGCTCAGGTCATGATCCCAGGGTCCTGGGATAGAGTTCCATGTTGGGCTCCCTGCTCAGCAGGAAGCCTGCTTCTCCCTCTCCCACTCCCCCCGCTTGTGTTCCCTCTCTCACTGTGTCTGTCAAAAAAATAAATAAAATCTTAAAAAAAAAGAGAACTTAACTGGATATAATAAAATTATATTGTGCTGTGGGAATTGCCTTTTTAATGAATTAATAAAGCGGTTTTCTCAACTGGGAGGAGGAGAGACAACATGAGAGGAAATAGAACTTCTTTTCCTTTTGCCAACAATCCCCCCTTCTCCCCACCAATGGTGGCCAACTCATATTTCTATAGGAAAAAGCCTATGTACATAAAAAAAATTCACTTAATTCTGATATACACTCAACAAAATTATTATTCTAAGATGATCGTTTCCTATTTAAATCACTGAAAAAATTAAAAATATTTTTTCTGGTTCTGAAGAACCAGATAGGAAATGTGTGGTTTCCCCTTGAAGTCCTATGAGTTTTTTTAAGCATTTCCTGTAAGTCTTCCTTGAAGAGTGGGCTCAGACAACTAAGTGACAGGCAAAGTATGATGGGATCAGGTTCCTTTTGGAAAGGTGGGGATTAGGGAAGAAACAAAAGAAAAAGAAACAGGAAACAATCTTTAGGGCAGTAGTTGTCAAAGGGGAACAGAATCTCTGGGAACTTAGAAATGCAAATGACTAGGCCCCGCCCCAGTCCTGCAGAATCAGAAACTGGGTGGGGCCCAGCAATCTTTTTTAACATGCCTTTGGGATTCTGATGCACACTTAAGTTTAGGGAACCCTTATTTCATCATTTTACAGGATTGAGGTGTCAGAAAACTTTTAAATTTTAATTCATTAAAAATGCTTCTTCAACAAACTTACGGAAATATCTCTGGATACTCAATTGTATGTGAAAAATCAAATAATTTTAAGTTTTGTTTGAACTAGTTCTTTGTTTTCTGTATGGTTTACCTACTTCTTGAGCTTAAAAAAAATTCTAAGTGGAAACAAGGTTAAACCTCAGCCCTCTGGCAGGCATGGCTGCTTGCCTTTTCATGTGGCACAGATCCTGGGTCAGTCCTCGTCTCTGCAACACCAAGAACCCAACTTCATCACTCTAGCCAGAAATACACAGGCCTCAGGGAAAACAAAATCATAAGGGGCCTGACTCATAACTGCCCAATGTTAACGTTTAAATTTACTATGCGAAATGTGATGGCCAACAAGACAAGAAGACTTAAATCTGTGTTTCTTTCCCTTATAGGACTTCGCTACCCTGAAAGTCAAAATGACTTTTAGCAGATTGAAAATCCACTGCTTCAGAGTAGAGTTGGGTGCTCCCACTTGCTAGTGAGAAACAGTTTGAAAGCCTGGGGCACCCAGGTCAACTGCAGGGTTCTTGTCTCCAGACAAATTTTTACATGGGTGGTTCTTAAACAAATTCCATATAGCCTACTATTCTTCCATTTGGAAAAGGCCTCAGGCATGCTATAAAATAACTAACTCTTCAGGGAAGCATCTGGGTCCTTAACTCACCTAATTTATCAACAGGCATTTATCAAGTTCTTATGTGCCAGGCTCTGTGCAAAGTACCGGGAATAAAAAAACACTAAGCCAATCCCACTTGTCCAAAAATTTAGTTTAGGAAAGATGGAGGGAATGGAAAAATAAAGATAATTATAAAATATAGTTAATAATACAGCCATGCACTGAGTATTATGGGGGGGGTAGGGGGATTTGGAAGGTCTTTTCCAAGGAGATAGAGAACTCTGGATTGAGGCTGGAAGATGAGGAAGGTCACAATTCATTTACAAACCATCTTAAATGGCCACTGTCATCCACTTAGTAGGGATATTAGCTTTTATTTCATAAAATGAAAATTTGATTTTTACCTAAACTCTGTGCTGAGGCATTAAATCTATGCAGTTTCAGATCAAATCTAGGAGAAAGAGGTATCTAATTTGTGGAAAAGCCAAATTATGGGTTGTTTAAAGAAAAACGGTTTTGCTTACCTCTGATAGATACAGAAATAGTAAGTGTTTGTTAAATAAAGGTTCTAGGATTGGTCTTTGGCCATTTGGCACAATTTTTATTTGAAAGTAACTTATTTTAACAAAGTTTAATATCCTCAGGCTACTCTCATTTAAACCTGTGACTTATCTTAGTAACTATATTGCAAGGTTTTTAAAAGCAGTTTGTTCCGTCAAGGAGAAATAAAAGCAGGCAATTTTTCATCGCTTTTCAGTTGACTACTTCTCAGGGAAGCGAAAAAGGCAAAGAAAAAGGAAAGCAGGAAATTCCTATTAAATAAATTAATCAATTATAACAACAGCAAAGAACCTAGGTTCTTTAGCTTCCGTCCTAAATCTTTAGCTATGAGGTCACAACACTTCTATGATAAAAGTAAGGACTTCGGGGAAACATTATAGTCGGAAACAAACCTAAACCGTCTTTGGTTTCTCATTTCAAAACAAGTTAAAACAGATGCGGTGCGTACACTCCGGGCCCTGGAATCGCTTTTCAGAAGTTATCATGTCGACCTAAGGTGACTCCGCAAGCGGCCCGCCCGGACCCCTTTCCGCGATGAGCAGCCCGACGGCACCACTGGAGGCCCTCCCCTCCTGCTCCTTACAGTTCCGCCCAGCGTCCGCCGCGTGGGATGCCGCGGACCTGCTCCACCTCCCACCCCGCATCAGGAGGAAGGATTGTCGCTCCCGCCGGGCTGTGCGGGGGCGCATGCGCACCGGGGCGCCAGCCCTGCCAACTGGCGCGCGCCCCAGGGCCTGGCGTTCTCACCTGCATTCGTCCCACTGGACCAGCTGACGGGTTTCTACAGGCAGTGATCGCTGAGCCCCTGCCCCTGAAATCCCAGTCGGGCGCGCACCGCTCGCCCATCCCTCCGGCACCGGCCTCGGCGGGTCGCTCAGGGTGAGTCCGGCGCGCTATCGGCGCCGAGCTTGCGCTCTCATTGGCCGACGCGTGCCCGGCCTTCCTCCCTGAGCGCCTGCGCGCAGCCGGACGCGGGGGAACCCCCTATTGGTCCCCAGGTGACCCGGCTGTCATCCCTGCTCCCCTGAAGCCCTTGCCCCTCCGCCTTCTTACCGGCGGGCCGGGGGGCGCTCCGCGGAAAGCTTTGGGAGACGCGAATGATCACTTGGAGACGTAACGGGCTAGGCCGCCGGGCGTCAGGAAAATGACTAGGCGGCAGGTGGCGGGGCCTGACCGGAACGGGTGGACAGGACGGGGAGCGGAGGGTGACCGAGCACGCGCTGGAGCCTGAAGTAGGGGCACACGCGCATGCGCCGGGCCGCCTCGCGCCCTTCCGCCCCGCGTCTCCCACCCAGGGCGTCCAGGGAGGGGGCGAGGCTGTCCTTGCCAGTCGCCCGCGGCGCTTTCGGAGCTGAATCCTTAGGTCGGCTCTCAATTGAGAGCACCAGATTTTAAAGGTTTTATTGAAGTATGCCCTTTAGGATTCCTAACAGAAATATAGCTAATTCCTAAACATTTTTCTCCAGCTTACATTTTGTTTTTGATTTTGGTCCCTTCGAGATCTTGCTATTTTCAAACCTTAAACATTCCCTCCGCCCCCTTTTTTGGGGTTTTAGCTTTACTTTGCTCTTGTGGCTTTGATTATCCCAAGGAACGGCCACAAATGAAATTAGGCATATGCACCAACCGCTCTTTTCCCTACCTTTTGGCACTGTTGAGAGAGGAAAAAGAAAAGGAAGGAAGGAAGGAAGGAAGGAAAGCCGCCTCCCATTTGTTCCATCCCTAAAGGCTCTTGCTCCTGACAATTTGGTCACTTGTGATCCATTCCATCCAATCCCATTTTTTTCCCCCTATAAGCTTAATTTACCATCTTTCGCATTTTAATCTTTCCAAATGCCTCTTGGCCACCAGCGTCTAAATGGTCTCATATTTCTTTAACCCCTTTCTTTGGTTTTCAGTTTCCATCTATAGGAAGGGCTAATTTATAAGTGTCCTCAAAGGCGCCTCAAACCGATGCTAGTAATCTCCAAACCTATTTTCTAGGTGCCGCATTTAAGTAATGGCAGTTACTGTCACTGGGTTTCTTCATACTAGAGAAGTGAGCATTTTTTTTTTTACCCTTCCTCTGCTTCACTTCCCATATCTCGTTCTGATAGTATTCATTTCACATTTCATCATTATGATAATAGGCATTTTGCTAAGTGCTAGGATTTAACTTTTTTTTAGTCTTGGGAGGGTATAGACTTATTCCAGTGATGCTATTACCATATTTTGAGAATTTTAAGAAATACTTTAAGTCCCCTTAGTCACGACTTACTCTTTTATTACTCACCTTATTCAGACTTTTTCTCTAAATGATTTTAAATTATGTTTTAAAGTATCAAATCAAGAATTGAGAATGATCACTTTGGATAGTGCTACAGATCCGGAGGAAGACTTGAGAAAAGGAGTTTTAACTTCCTAAGGTGGTTGGGAACAGTCCTTATTAGGGTATTTAGGTTGTGGTATATTTGTTTCAAATAGTTTTCTTTAGTCATACCTAATGTAACAAATTACAAATTTCCAAAATACATAACATTCTAAGGTACACTCAAGGAAAATTATTCGATGGTAATTTAAAATTGTTTGGTATAACTCAGAAGGTGCTCTAGAATTTTAGTATCATTTTTCAATAGTATTTACTATTCTAGATTACAGATGTAAAATTGGATTTAGACCCTGTACTGTGTATAAACTTATTTCATTCCCCTAAAGGTTTATCTGAAAACTCCAGTTACCTGCTCACCTACTTTCCCTTTTAAGGTCTTCCTCTTATTAAATGCTGCACAATATTCAGTTTGTGATTTTCCACTGTTTAGATTTCAGAATAAATAGGGATTAATCATACATAGGCTTACCTAAGGTAAAGAGAAGTCAAAAAGTAATTTGAAAAATCACTTTTCAGTGTGGATAAAACCATTTGCATACTTCAATCCAAATTTTTAGTGTTTGGAAACTATTAACTTACTATAAACCAATAAAAGGTAAAAGGTGAATATAGTGAAAACTGTCTTTATTTTTATTGCCTTTTATTTTCAACAATGATTACTTGAACTTAAAAAAAAAAAAAAAGCCTTTATTAACTAATGGTTACTGAAAAGCCAAACCTTTCCAGCCCACTTCATATTCTCTTTCAACCATTTCAGGGCAGAACAGTGTTCCAAACTATAAACCTGTTCCTTATTAACATTGACGGTCATGTGCTTAATGAAGAGCTTTGGATCCGATATACGAGCAGCCATAATTAATCTTTCCACTGCGGCTTGATAATCATCCTTGCTCCGAGATTTGTTTTCTTCACATCTACAAATTGAACAACTCACAAAGTCAGAAACTATAGTTTATTCAAAAGAATCATTTACATTTACTGGCACTAAGCTACGAGTCTTTTTACTGTATTCCTCTGATAGTGGCTTTCAAATTTTTTCGAACATTTTATACTGTGACCCAGTATATACCCTCATACATAAAGATGGAAGTTTCACAAAACAAGACTTACCCTTAAGACAAGGTACTCTACTTTCTACTGTCTTTTATTTTTTTTAAAGATTTTATTAATTATTTGACAGAGAGAAAGCAAGCACAAGCAGGGGGTGGAGCAGGCAGAGGGAGAGGCAGGCTCTCTGCTGAGCAGGGAGCCCCACGGTGGGACTCCTTCTGGGAGCATGACCTGAGCTGAAAGCAGTCGTTTAACTGACTGAGCCACCCAGGCGGGATCCCTGTCTTTTATTTTTTTAATAATGTGGTTGTAGGGGTGCCTAAGTGGCACAGTTGATTAATCTTCTTACTCTTGGTTTCAGGCCCCGATCTCAGGGTTGTGAGATCAAGCCCATTCCCATGTTTCACTCTGCACTCAGCGAAGAATCTGCTTAAGACTTTCTCTCCTCCTTTTCCCCTCCCCTATATGTACTTCCTCTCTCTTTCTCAAATAAGTAAATAAATCTTTAAAAAAAATAATGTGGTTGCAATTCCCTAAATTGATTTCATCACACAAATGCACTACAGCCCACAGTTTGAAAAACAGTGATCTGGAACACAGCTAATAATCTCTCTTTTTGTATTCTGAAAGTTGGTAACTGCATACTATTCACTGTAATGTATATAAGAATACTGAATTTAATCAAATTGGAGTTACTAACAGTCACATGTCTTACCTTGATATTAGCTATTTTTAATTATAAGCATATACTTAACAGGTAGCTAACCTTTGGTAACAGAATTGTAGCTATATACTTTTACTAAATTTCCAGGTTTTTTTTTTTTAGTCTTGATTTAAGATTCTTCACAAAGTGCTAGTTACTTTTCTAATAACTTTTCTACCAGTCTCCAAATTTCATAAAATTCTTATGACTGTTTATCCTAAGGGATAGGGAGTGGGAAGTTTTTAAAATAGAGATGTGGCTGTTATTTTAGGCATCAGTTTTTTGTGTTCACTGTATCCTGCTCTTGGCACCTGTAGGGCCCAACAGCAGGGTGCAAGAATGAGTCTACTTGCATTAATACCTTAGTGTGTTGCACAGAGTGGTGCGAGTGAGAACTTCAGCTTAGTCACCAAGTGGTCACAGAGTAGTCACAGAGAGGTCACAGAGAAAAAGGACTGGCAGGTGCCTTCTACTACATTCTGGCTTAAGAAGTGGTGCCTAAAATCTGGTAGACTGGGCATATGCCAACTAGGTGCAGTTTTTGAAAGTCTAAAGATGAATAAAATTCTCCCTGAGAGAGGTTAGTGTAACAAGGCAGGTCTTAGTATGATAATAATAATAGAGAAAATCATATTGTTTGGGACAAAGTTAAAGATTTAGGCATGTCACTAGTTATGCACTGAGGTCACAAATACCCCCCAAATTCAGCAATGAATAAAAAGGCTGCATATATATGGGGAATGAAAAGCTATGAGAAAATCAGACCCTCCTCAGGAAGTTGGGGAGCCCAAATGCCTCATGCCACTTAGAGTGCACAGTAGTAAACAAGGAGGCCCTCAGAAAAGAACAGAGCTACTAAAAGAAAAAAACAAAAAGCTAATTGTAGTGGGTTTTTAAAAAAGTGTGGACCTAAAATAAATTATTTCCTGGGGTGCCTGGGTGGCTCAGTCGGTTAAGTGTCTGACTCGACCTCAGCTCAGGTCTTGATCTCAGGGTTGTGAGTTCAAGCCCAGCGTAGAACCTACTTTAAAAAAATTATTTTCTAAAAAAAAAGAAGAAGATAGCAGGAGGGGAAGAATGAAGGGGGGGAAATCGGAGGGGGAGACGAACCATGAGAGACGATGGACTCTGAAAAACAAACTGAGGGTTCTAGAGGGGTGGGGGGTGGGAGGATGGGTTAGCCTGGTGATGGGTATTAAAGAGGGCATGTTCTGCATGGAGCACTGGTGTTATGCACAAACAATGAATCATGGAACACTACATCTAAAACTAATGATGTAATGTATGATGATTAACATAACAATAAAAAAATTTAAAAAAATTATTTTCTAATTTTCTTCCCTTTAAGTATGGGCTAGGTTAAATGACTCGCTATCACACATGGAATTAGGCAGAAATGACAGCGTGTACCTTTGGACACTGGTTATTAGATGACAATTCTTCCTGGGTCTCTGCATTTCTAGAAGTTTTGAGAGCAGAGACACTGACTACCTCTTGTTCTGCATTTCAAGGATGTTTATATAGTGGACAACCTCGAAAGACAAAGATAGGGTCTTCTAGAGCAAAGGGTAGGTTTGCTTATAGCCTTACAAGATGGAGATGGTATTTCCCTGCAGAGCAACAGGGCAGGCATGCTTATCATTCACTGTAACAGATTCAGGTCCCCTATAGTTCAAGATTACTCTTCTATAACAGAACCCAGTGCATGTGCAAGTATCCAGCTGGGCCCATCTGTGGGACTTGGGGAGCAAAACAAGAGATACAAATATGTAGATAATCATACTGCTTGCTATACCATAAGTAATAACATCTTCTGTCTCCAATGCAAGAATCTTGCGTCTTAGGGGCACCTGGGTGGCTCAGTTGGTTAAGCGACTGCCTTCAGCTCGGGTCATGATCCCAGGGTCCTGGGCTCGAGCCCCGCATTGGGCTCCCCGCTCAGCGGAGAGCCTGCTTCTCCCTCTCCCTCTGCCTGCCGCTCCCCCTGCTTGTGCTCTCTCTCTGTGTGTCAAATAAATAAATAAAATCTTAAAAAAAAAAAAAAGAATCTTGCGTCTTATGCTAGGATTTAGGAACCGTGTCAGATTGACTGGTAGCCTGCAAATAGGGTGAAATTGAGAGCCTTCACAGTTCTTGATATAGGTCATAAAAGGCACTGTAGGGGCGCCTGGGTGGCTCAGTCTTTAAGCGTCTGCCTTCGGCTCAGGTCATGATCCCAGGGTCCTGGGATCGAGTCCCGCATCAGGCTCCTTGCTCAGCGGGGAGCCTGCTTCTCCCTCTGCCACTCCCTGCCACTCTGCCTACTTGTGATTCCTCTCTCTCTCTCTCTCTCTGTGTCAAATAAATAAATAAAATCTTAAAAAAAAAAAAAAGGCACTGTAGCTTCCTCCTTGCCTTTTCTCTCTTGGATCACTCACTCAGAGAAGTTAGCTGTCTGTCATGAAAACACTCAAGGAACTGAGGATTCTTGGCAACAGGTATGTTAGTGAGCCATCTAGAAAATGGATCCTCCAGCCTCAGTCAAACCATCATGTAGGTGACCTCAACTCCTGACCAACTCAGAGATTCTGAGCCAGAACCATACTGCTAAGCTACTCCAAAATTCCTGACCCACAGAAATTAAAATAATATTTGCTGTTTTAAGCTGTTTGGGGATAATTTATATGCAGTAATAGATAACTGATAGGATATCCAATCTGATGATGTGGTTTATAATACTGATAAACTGAAGCAAAATTCTTGTCAAGAAACTCTAAAACAGGAAACCCATGAGATCTTTATTAGTTTCCTTGATAGGCTGATAAGAAATTTGAGTGGTGGGGCGCCTGGGTGGCTAGTTGGTTAAGCGACTGCCTTCGGCTCAGGTCATGATCCTGGAGTCCCGGGATCGAGTCCTGCATCAGGCTCTCTGCTCGGCAGGGAGTCTGCTTCTCCCTCTGACCCTCCTCCCTCTCATGCTCTCTGTCTCTCATTCTCTCTCTCAAATAAATAAATAAAATCTTAAAAAAAAAAAAAAGAAAGAAATTTGAGTGGTATAAGCCTACAGTCTGGGACTTCGAACAAAATTATTCGAAGAGATACCAGTCTGGTCCAACAGCTACATTATAATATTATGCATTTATAACAACATTTTAAAATCTAGAAATTAGGCTGATAGCTTTATTTTCAACAGAATTCTTTACTGAGCCAAATAAACTATCACATATTTCCCTTTTAGACCTGGTTTTTAGATCTTTTGTGTTGACCAGAAAGATAAGTAACTTTTAGATACCTATCTAAAAACTATCTGTACACAAGAAAGGCTGATACTTAAAGAGGGTCTATTTCTTTGAACATCTGACAGCATCTTGAAGTTGCTAATGTATTTATTAAATGCCAGCTTATTTGGTTTTAAGTCTCAAACAGGTCAAATCCTTTTTCAATTTAAATGTTACCAAAGTTTGTAAATACATACATATACTAGTGTAAATACATACATATACTAGTATGTATGTATATGTACATATATATTATATATGTGTGTATATATAAAGTATGCATAAAAATATATATAATATTTATTATAAAATGTAAGATATATAAAAACATTTACATCCTAGGTCAGGTGTAGGGAGCCATGATCTGCTTTTAGCATGCAGTTAGAAGTTACCAACCTTTTCAAAACTATCTGCAGGATCTGTGTAGAAGTTCCAGGACTCTGAATACTACTAGCATTAGATACTAGGAAGATTTCAATAGCTAAAAGCATTTCAATCTCAGATAAATAAGAAGGAATCAATAGAAGTTTTCGGTATAAATTTCCCTCCAACGGTGGGTAGCAACCCAATGAAAGAGCACCTGGAAATCAAATAATAGATCAAACTTTACTAAAACCCCAACAAGTGAAAAGCTAGACTTCCACAGGTGATAATTACTTACATTACAGAATGATTCTTCAGATCAGTAGGTTTATTATACAAATTATATGGTGGTAAGCTTATCCTAGTACATTTGATATTATTCTTTGTAAAATACCTCTGAAACATTAAATATGAAGTAAGAAATATATTTTAAAAACTCTCCTAAAAACTACTTTTGAGCCTCATTGTGGCAACTACCCATTTATTTCAAGCCATGGTCAACACAACATAATTTCAGAATAACTAAAAAAACCAGAATAGCGACTTGGGTTTTGTTTAAATGGGATCTGGTCTAATAGCAACTACATATATTTGTAATTATTGCCTATCCTGAATTATGAATCCAAAATGTAGAAAAAAAGTAGAAATTATAATTTGGAGATTTTTCTGTCACACAGATATTATACTATTTTTGAGCATTTATTTATAGTGCTGTTATAGTTTGTGTAATAAACATTTACTGTTCTACTCTATGTCTGATATTGAGCTAAGCATTATTTAGATATAAAAATAAATAAAATACATATCTTTCCTGTAGGTGATCACTGTGTTGTAGGTGCTCAGTGTGTTGTAGGTGTTCACCAATTCATGTTCTAAAAATTTTACTTTTCAAGAAAAGAGATTTAATTTTTAAACTGTTTAGGTGCTTATTACAAATGATATGTAGGGAAATACCCTTAAGTCCTAAGACATCCAACCTGTATATAGACAATATTATACTGTCCTGTTTTACTGAAACCAATTTAAATCTGTATGTAAAATTTGTTTAAAATGTTTTGTTAAGATAAGTTCTTTAAGAAATCTAATATGGATGATGATGGTTAATCTTTGAGGACTTACTATGTGCCAGGAACCTGTGGTAAACACATAGGTTTTACCTAATTTTAACTGACAGTTTACTATTTTGAAATCAGGTACAGTGACTCCCACATTATAGGTGAAGGGGCTTTGGGAATCACCCCAGCCTTCTGACTCCACAGATTTTGGATTCCTAAATACTAGGTAGTCCCACCTCCCTAGGTCACTTCTAGGACTACTATCAACTCATTTACTTTCCTAGCTATTGATAAGTATAATTTACATACATTCTTGTTTTACTTTGCTGATCAGATGAGGAAAACAAAAAATAACAAACTGAATAGAAATTTACTATCATTAACTTTTTTCCCCTAAAAGCAAATATGAAAAGAAAAATATTCCCATTTGGTTTTAGGGGGAAAACATAATGGAAAGACACACTAATAACATCTCCCTTCCTGACTTTCCGGCTCTGAGAGAAAATCAGTATTTTTAGGACTAGTGAGAGCAAGTCAGCAGCATCAGGAAGGCAACTTTACCGTCCCTGGACAGTTTCCTTTTGATTAGTTTGAAAACAAAAAACAAAGCCAAGCCATAAAGAAAGTGAAAGACAATTCACAGAGTGGAGGAAAAAAATCGAAATTCATGTATTCGACATGGGACTTGCATTCAGGGCATATATATATCTATATGTGTACTGTGTGCATGTGTATGTGTATATATGTGTGTACTCTTACAACTCAACAATAAACCCAATTTAAAAATGTACAAAGAAAAAAATGGGTAAAGGATTTCTCCACAGAAGATACACAAATGGCCAATAAGCACATGAAAAGGTGTTCAACATCATTAGTCATTAGGATTATGCAAAATCAAAACCACAATGAAATATCACTTTATATCCACCAAGAAAGCTAAAATAAAAAACACAGTGTAATAAGTGTTGGTGAAGATGTGAAGAAAATGGAAATCTCAAACTTGAGTGGTGGGTATGTAAACATAAAATGATGCAGCTTCTTTGGGAAAATAGATTGGCAGTTTCTCAAAATAGTAAAAACATAGATTTAGCATATGAGCCAGCAATTCTGCCCCCAAGAGAAATAAAAATATATATCCACACAAAAACTTCTATGCGAATGTTTGCACAGTGTTATTAATAATAACCAAAAAGTAGAAACCACTCAAATGTCCATCAAAGGATGGATGGATAAATAAATTCCATACAATGGAATATTATTCAGCAATAAAAAGGAATAAAGTATTGATACATGCTACAACATGGATGAACCTTGAAAATATTCTACTAAGTGTAAGAAGCTAGTCATAAAAAACTACATACTGAATTATTTCACTTATGTGGAATGTCCAGAATGTGCAAATCCACAGAAATAGAGTAGATTACTTGTTGTCTAGGGCTGGGTCAGCAGGAGGCATCTAGGGAATGCTAATGTGTTTAGGGTTTCTTTTTCTGGTGGTGCTGAAGATGTTCTAAAATTAGATTGTGATGATGGCTGCACAATCTGTGAGTATAATAAAAACTAATGCACTGTCCACTTTAAATGGGTGAATTTTATGGTATGTGAAGTTATTTCAATAAAGCTGTATAAAATATTAAAAAAAAAAAAAAGCAGAACAAAGGCACTGGCACCACAGTCTTAACAGTGTCTTGATGAAAAAGACATCGGCCCAGAATCAGGTACCACTAGACTGATTATAAGGCACTGAAAGGCTTTTTAGAGTGGTAACTATGTGTGAAGATAAATCTAAAGAAAGATCCAATGATATTTTAAATGTCAACACTGTCAGGAAATAAGATGTTTTGAAGACTGATCAATGATTGTAAATTACTCATTTCATTCTATAACTCAGGTACATTAAAAAAAAAAAAAATAGAGACACCTGGGTGGCTCAGTCAGTTAAGCATCTGCCTTTGGTTCAGGTCATGATCCTGGGTTCCTGGGATCGAGCCCCACATCCAGCTCCCTGCTCGGCAGCAGGGAGTCTGCTTCTCCCTCTCCCTCTGCCTCTGCCCCTCCCCCTGCTTGTGTGCTCTCTTTCTTTTTATAAATAAATAAAATCTTTAAAAAAAAATACTCTGTCCTATACCTCACCTGCATAAGTCCCAGAAGTTCACTGCATATGAAACTAGGCATAGATGTGTTTAGATAAGAGGAAAAGTGCTAGTAAAAAAGGTACTGTATTGTACCTAGGCATGAATTGTTTTAACACTACTAAAAAAGAAAAACTCTAAAAATAAATTATGATTAGGACTGGAAGAATTTGGGGGGAAAATGGGGAATGATTGCTAATGGATATGGGGTTTCTTTTTGGCATGATGAAAATGTTCTAAATGAACTGTGGTGATGGCTACACAACTGTGAATACCTTACCACCACTATAAATGGGTGAACTGTAATGGTATTTGAGTTATGTCTCAATAAAGGTGTTAATAAAAAATTTTACAAGTTTTTTTAAGTTTAGCTGCTTTAATACAAAATCTTATTTCCAACTAAAAAATAGATATTCATAGAAATCTCACTGAAATGTTTCCAAGTTTAGGTTTTGTTCCTGTCACATATAAACACCTTCTAATTGTTCAATTTGGGGAACACGCCATTATTAACAATTATTTGGAAAATAAATAACCCCATTAACATTGATTCTAAAAACTAAAATCAAAAAGTTATAGCAAACAGTACATATATACTTTGTGTGTGATTTCTAGTAATCTGCAGTGAAACAGTATAAGGAGTTGAAACATAACCACAAAATTGAAATGAGGTGTTTATGAACAAACTAAATTTCTGATCATCCTTAAAAAAAAACAACAACTCTGCTTTCAAAACTTTTGATTGACCCAGTACATAATCTGTATACATGTAACTGAAATGAAATTTTACCAAATAATACTTAACCTTACTACCTGTAATGTATGCTAAGGTTTTCTTTCTTGTTTCATTGGGAAAAAAAGTCACCACCGGCTTAACTGATCACAGCTGGCAGTGTGAAAAACACTTCCCAGTGCTGTGGGGATGGCTGGGATGTTTGGCCCATCTGGCATAGTAGTGACACATAGTAGGCACTCAAATGTTTATTATATACATGGCAGTCAAAGAAATGGAAATTCAAGGGCACCTGTGCAGCTCAGGTCATGATCTCAGGGTTGTGAGATCAAGCTTAGGATTCTTTCTCTCCCTCTCCCCTTGCCCCTCCCCCTCTCGCTCATGCTTGCAGGCTCTCTCTCTCAAAAAAAAAAAAAAAAAAAAAAACAGAAATTTAAGACAAATTACTGTAGGAAGGCAGAAAAGAGTTGTTTTCTGGATCTAGATTCTATACGAAATTACTTCCCAATTCAAATACCTGTGAGGTGGCTGGGACTAGAGAAAGCATTAGTTTTCCAGGCTTACTGGTTAAGAACAACTGTAAACAGATTAACAAAGTTCTATTACTAGGAACCATGCAAAAAAACTATGTATCATGTTCAGTAATGGCAGCCTCTGTACTTCCTATGTGGCCTGCTATAAAATATTCTAACTTATAAAGATGAGGGATATGGCAGGGATGAATAAAATATATAAACACTCCTTAAACTTCATTCTACCCAGTTATTTTACTCCTATATATTTATAAGTTATGCCAAACTGGTTCAAATGCTGTCATTTATTTCCTTTGTGCACCCTCCAGTGGGCATACTAATGTGCAAAGAAATGAAGATATAATAATTAGAAACAAGGGAAAGAACAGGTTTCAAAAGAGAGCACAAATCTGTGTAGACCACTATATTTGAATGTGTATCAAATGCTCTTTTTATATATTTAAATGCCTAGTCATAAAAATTATGCAAGGCTTCAGGGTTAGAAAAATCAAAGTCAAAACTAATATAACAAATATAAATTTTTTAAATGTAACTTACTTTTGTAGTGGGCTCTGGCTTTGAGCCATAAACAACTCCTTCCTAAAGAAGTAATTAATCTTCTAAGAAAGGAGAAATCAATAGGGATGTTCTTTGAAATCATGAATTCTGCTACAGAGGATGACATACCAAGACTGTTGCTTTCTATACAGGCATCTAGAAGTTTATTAAAAAGAAGGCTATACTGTGAGACCTCCACAGTTTCTGGAAAAAAAAAAAAAGAAGATATGAAATCGATCTAGCTTAGTCTCTCCATCTTCTCTCTCACTATTTTCTTTTCTCTCTGCTCCCATTGGCACTTTGCTACACACTATGGGAGTCACAGTCACTAAAATGCAATCATCTTATATATTCTCTAAGAAACAAATAAGCATTCAACAAAAGCAAACTCATTCATTTACTTCGTAACAAAGAATAAGAAAGGAAGCTTGACAACTATTGCAGAGGCTGCATTAAACACCCATTCGTGATCCCCACGTGTCTGCATCTGCAGTGTCTCAAAATGAATGACTTGCACAGTTCTGCTTGCATTGTCTACATACAGTTCAGACCTCAGACTTAATTTCCCATGACTAAAAATAAATCACCCCCTCATAATATTCTCTCTCAAATTAAAAACAAATCTTTTATTGGGCATTTCTAGTTCAATTCCTCACTTAGAAGAAAGTGAAGTCACCTTGGAGACTGCCAAGTCTTTTATTCCCTATATTCAGTCAGTTCAATCTATAACCTAGACTCTGGTCTTTATCACTTTATCTGCAGCAACCTTTAGGGATCTAGGCCTTAGCAGGAAATTAATCTCCTTACCTTTTAGTCTCTTCCTAAACATCTCCACCAGTGGAACTTTCCTATAACACTGACTGACTGATAAAACAGTGTGGGAGGCCCTCAGGTTAACATTCTGATGAAGCGGTAACCTGCCACTCTGAACCCATTGCTCAGCTCATTTTGACCCAAAGCTTTTGCTCATGCTTCCCTTAACATGGGCTCTCTTCCTGTTCATACTTGACATACTCAGACTTGAGCGTTAGGATCTGAGAGCACTACCTACTATGGCCCACATTAATAATCCCTTTCTTTAAACTTGTCATTTGCTAATTTCCTCCATTTATTTCATGTTTCCCTATGTTTCAAGGTAATGGAAACTAAGCTTTATATTTATATATATAGTAAGTAATAAAAGAAGTATTCTTCATTATTCTAATGAATGAATTTTTACCACATGAAGCTTGCTGGGGCATTACTGTTTGCTGCTGACCTGACAGGTAAGGAAAGGGGACTGACGAAAACAGTTGGGAACTGCTGACAACCCAAAGGTGAGCACCTCTGCTTTAAAACAAAACAAAACAAAACAAGACAAAACAAAGAAAAGCATATTCAGTTTTCAGAGAGCACATTTTGCAGAAAACAATTTCATTAAAAATATATGCTCAACCAAAACAGGTGCAGAACTGTTTCTTATTTAAACACCAGATGGGGACGCCTGGGTAGCTCAGTCAGTTAAGCGTCTGCCTTCAGCTCAGGTCAAGATCCCAGGATTCTGGGATCGAGTCCTACATTGGTCTCCTTGCTTGTTGGAGAGCCTGCTTCTCCCTCTGCCTGCCTCTCCCCCTGCTTGTGTGTGTGTGCATGCTCTCTGACAAATAAACAAAATCTTAAAAAAAAAAAAAAAAACAAACCCAGATGGACAAGAGATTAATTGAAACTTTTAAAAAACATACCTTGAGAATTTTGAAAACCTGGTAGATTTTGCAAAACTTCAAATGTCTGTCTGTAAAGGCTCTTGGCCAAGATTTCATGTGCAATTGTACAGAGCAGATTATGTCGATTGAGTACATCCAGTCTATCACAAGGCCACAGTGGTGTATTGATGATCCATTCTGACTCTTGCAAAAAGAAAAAGGTACTAATACTTTATACTATGGAAATTACACTTAACAATATAATCACAACTGTTTTCAAATATAAGTATCAAAACTTAAGTATGTGTTCAGAAAAGATAACAATAACTCAAATTTATTAGAAACAACTTATATAGCGAGGATCACCATCCTAAGGAGATGCAAACTAATAAGCACTTTGTTATATGTATTTTTTAATTAATTCATTTTTCTAAGTGAACTAATCAGTTATTGATTCTGAAGTTAATGTTTATTTTTGCATGACAATAATGTTTTGATTATAGTGAATATTTGTTATAATGTAAAATATTATTTGTGTGGACAAGTTTAACAATTTTACAATAAAGAATACATAATTTAGGGGCCCCTGGGTGGCTCAGTCAGTTAAGCGTCTGACTCTTGATTTCAACTCAGGTCATGATCTCAGGGTCGAGAGACGGAGCCCTGCATTGGGCTCTGTGCTCAGTGCAGAATTGGCTTGAGATTCTCTCCTTCCCCTCTGCCCCTCCCCCTGCTCACGCACTCTCTCTCTCTCTCAAATAAATAAAGGGGAGCCTGGGTGACGCAGTCAGTTAAGGGTCAGAGTCTTGGTTTCAGCTGCTCAGGTTATGATCTCAGGGTCAGGAGATTGAGCTCTGCATTGGGCTCCACAAACAGTGTGGAGTATGCTAAAGTTTCTCTCTCTCTCTGCCCCTTCCCACACTCGTGCCCTCTCTCTCTCTCTGAAATAAATAAATAAATAAATAAACAAACAAACAAACAAACAAATCTTTAAAAAATAAAATACATAAAATCTTAAAAAAATACATAATTTAATTAGTTATTTTGGAGAACAGCTCCCTCCCAATTTTTAAACAATTTTTATTATAAAATATTTTACATGTACACAAGAATATCCAACATACGTAAGTTAAAAAAACATAATAAAGTTTTATGTACCCTTCATTCAGCTTAAAAAAAAGAATATTACCTATAATGCTGAAGTTCCTTAATTTCTGCCCTGATTTGCACAATAAAAGCAATAGGAGACTGTAATACAGAACACTGAGGTGCTAAAATATTAGATATGCCAATATTTCATCATTTACCTAATTCCCTCAATCATCATACACAAGATACATAAATGAAACATTGTTATATAACACTCAAGTCACATTCCCCTGTTCTTCTTTTTTAACTTGACTAAGTGCAGGAGTCATGTATTCTTTTTCTTTTGTGGCCTTCCCAGCACAGTGAATACAAATAGTATTAAAGAAAGATTTGGCAATTCACGTACAGAATGCCAAAATAAAGCCTTAATTATCCAGTATAACTTTAAAATGAGCTTGTTTTGAAATTACTAGAGCCCACTTGATTGACTGATTGCTTGACTTGCTTTATAGTATGTGCTAGGCAATGTTTTACAAATATTGTTGCTCATTTAAACAGATACTTTCATTAATTTACTCCCAAATTTGCTTAAATTTTAATATATAGAGAAATTTAAATGAACTTATTATCTTCTGAAAGGACTACATAAATCAGCTGTTAAAACATAATTCCCGGTGTGCCTGGGTGGCTTAGTCGTTAAGCATCTGCCTTTGGCTCAGGTCATGATCCCAGAATCCTGGGAGCCCCGCATCGGGCTCCCTGCTCAGTGGGAAGTCTGCTTCTCCCTCTCCCACTCCCCCTGCTTGTGTTCCCTCTCTCACTGTGTCTCTCTCTGTCAAATAAATAAATAAAATCTTTATAAAACAAAAAACATAATTTCCATTTTTCCCCATAATTCCCAAAAGTAAAACCACTAAATCACCATTCCTTATAAACTGAATTGTATTTTTATCAAATAAGTTCAATTATTATTGGTTATATCTGGTAGATATGTCATATTTATAAAAAGTAGACTATGTGGCCTTTTTTATAACAATTGTATTGTTCTTTATTTAGTACTCATTTTTTAATTATTAAGGTAGAATAATGGTCCCATTTTTTGAAAGAATAGACGGTATTTTAGGAGATTCATTTTGAAATCTTACCAAATTGTGTAGCTATCTTAAAAAATCTGAGTAAGTTGGCCATTTTATGTACCAAAATTAACTGAGACTGGTAATTGGGAAGTCATTTGTGAAATTAATAGCTTTTAACTAATCCACCCCATTCACAACTCTATCACTTTTATGAACATTTTATAAGAACTCTTAGGAGAATTAAATTCTCAAAAACAAAAACCAGTTTACTCGTGTAAATACTAGTTTTATGGTGATAAAAGTTCTCATTGCATTAATCCTCATGTTTTTCTCTGTTCCACAGTTGGGAATATTTTCCATTTGTCTAAAAAATCTCAGAATCAAAGTGCAAGCAAATTTTCTATAATATCAATTCTTTGTCTATGCATATTCAGTCATTATTCATGCAAAATTTTGAATATAGGGCACTAAGAATATAAAGACTATTAAGATGGTCTGCAGTGAATGAATTCCCAGGCTAGTCAGTGAGATTTACCGAATTACTATCCTTTACCATAGTGAATACTGCATATACCATAAGGAATATCTAAAGATACCTTTTTCCCTTTAATATATACATTTAATATAATCCCAATCAAATTTCCTATAGAACTGTATGAAAAACTGACCCAGTAACTCTGAAATTCATCCAAAAGAATAAGCACTTGAGAATGTAAATAATAGTTTTGGAAGAGAAGTGAAAATGATCTTGCCTAAATAGACATTATCACATATTCTAAAGCTACATTAACTAAAAAGAGTTTGGTGCTACCACAGAAACAGAGATCCCTGGGAGAGAAAGCTAGTACAGAAACAGACCTAAGCAGACACAAGATTCCAATATATAATAAAAGTGGCATTTCAAAGAAGTGAATAAAGGGTGAGCTATGGCGTTTTGGGGGAATAAAATTACATTCCTACCTCATATCAAAATTTAAAACTGGTAATGAACCAAAAATTTTGAAAAACATAGGGTAAATATATAATTTTGAGATAGCTAAGGACTGCCTTAAAGCATGATACAAAACAAAAATTAGTAATAATTTAAAAAGCAGACCCATAAATACTGAGAATAAACTGTGGTGGAGAGGGAATGGACAAAATAGGTCAAGGAGAGTGGGAGATACAGGCTTCTAGTTATGGAATGAATAAGTCATGGGAATAAAAGGTATAGCACAGGGAATATAGTAAATGGTATTCTAATAGTGTTGTATGGTGACAGATGCTAGCTACGCTTGTAGTGAAAATTAACATAATATATAGAGATGTTGAGTCACTATGTTGTACACTTGAAACGAATGTAATATAGTGTGCCAGCTATACTAAAAAAAGAATATTAAAAAAATAGTTATACAAAAAAGAATACTAAAAAGAAAAAGCAGTTTCTGTTTAAGTAGAAAAAAGGTCAGGTGGGCGAAAGAAAAACAAAAATGCAAAAATATCATAAAGTTAAAGGAAAATGAAAAGCTAAGGAAGATATTTGCAAATATCCAACAAATCAAAGACTAATATCTTTTTTTTAAATTTTATTATGTTAGTCACCATACAGTACATCATTAGTTTTTGATGTAGTGTTCCATCATGATTCATTGTTTGCGTATAACACCCAGTGCTCCATGCGATACATGCCCTCCTTAATACCCATCACTGGGCTAACATCTTTTTTTTTTTAAAAGCTTTTTTTTTTTTTAAGATTTTTATTTATTTGACAGAGAGAGAGACAGCGAGAGAGTGAACACAAGCAGGGGGCGTTGGAGAGGGAGAAGCAGGCTCCCCGCGGAGCAAGGAGCCTGATGTGGGACTCGATCCCAGGACCCTGGGATCATGACCTGAGCTGAAGGCAGTCGCTTAACCGACTGAGCCACCCAGGCGCCCTGGGCTAATATCTTTAATATTAATTAAGGCTAGTCAGTGAGATTACCAAATAACTATATTATTAATTAATAATAATTAATATTAAGATCGAACTATCATAATATTTTTTAAAGATTTTTTTATTTATTTGACAGAGAGAGGGAACACAAGCAGGGGGAGTGGGAGAGGGAGAAGCAGGCTTCCCACTGAGCAGGGAGCCTGATGTGGGGCTTGATCCCAGGACCCTGGGATCATGACCTGAGCCGAAGGCAGAGGCTTAACGACTGAGTCACCCAGGCGCCCCAGAACTATCATAATATTAAGGGGCATAATTTACAGTATGGTTTTTCCTGAGTGTGAATATATGCATCACTGATGGCAAGTTCCTGACTGGTTTTTAAGTTACATTATAATTTTAATAATTTATTTGTGTATTATAAAATTTATAAAAATAAAAGAGCATATTAAGTATAAAAACCAGATTAAACTGGTGATTTCATAGATACTATTGTTCAGGATGAGACCAAGCTGATTTACTCACTTTTAAAATAATGTTTATATTTTGGGGCGCCTGGGTGGCTCAGTCAGTTAAGCATCCAACTCTTGATTTCGGCTCAGATCATGCTCTCAGGGTCCAGGGATCAAATCGACATTGGGCTCCATGCTCAGCAGGGAGTCTGCTTGAGATTTCTCTCTCTCTTTCTCCCTCTGCCCCTCCCCCTGCTCATGTGCACTCTCTCTCTCTAAAATAAATAAATCTTAAAAAAAATGTTTATTTTTAAAATATAAACAATCACTATAAAAAATTAAAGCAAAACAGAAAAATACAAAGAAGAAATTAACAAAAATCTAAATCACTGAAAATGATTTCATATTTGATGAAAATTATTTGGGGGCACCTGGGTGGCTCAGTTGGTTGGGCGACTGCCTTCGGCTCAGGTCATGATCCCAGAGTCCCAGGATCGAGTCCTGCATCGGGCTCCCTGCTCAGTGGGGAGTCTGCTTCTCCCTCTGACCCTACCCCCTCTTGTGCTCTCTCTCTCTCAAATAAATAAAATAAAATCTTTAAAAAAAAAGAAAATTATTTGGGAAAGAGTTGTCAGTGACCTAAATAACGGCTATGCCTACATAGGTAGATATAAGTGAAACTGTTATATGAAAACAGAGACTGAAGAAGATGGCCTGGCCTAACACAACATTGTGCTGAACAGAGCCATCCACTGATTGAAAATGAAGACGACAGAGTTTTTCCCAAATATCAACACTGTTTATATGCTTATATTAGTACTGCAGTAACAGTCACTGGTCTAGGTATTCAGGTTAACCTGTATGCTAAATTTCCTACTACAAAAATATTAACACTTTTCTAAACAAACAAACCAAAAGAAACACACACACACACACACTTTAAACAATTCCAGCCTACAACAATAGAGATGGACTTTGAGAGCATTATGCTAAGTGAAGTAAGTGAAAAAGAGAAAGACAAATACTGTATGATCTCACTTATATGTGGAATCTTAAAAAAACATAAACTCCTAGGGCTGCCTGGGTGGCTCAGTTGGTTAAGCATCTGTCTTCAGCTCAGGTCATGATCCTGGGGTCCTGGGATCAAGCCCTGTATCAGGCTCCCTGCTCAGTGGGGAGTCTGGTTCTCCCTTTCTCTCTCCCTCTGCCCCTCCCCCAGCTTGTGCACTCTCACATAAATAAATAAAATCTTTACACACACACACACACACCTAGAAAAAGAGATCAGATTTGTGGTTACCAGAGGTGGGGGGTAGGGAAATGGATGAAGGTGGTCCAAAGGCACAAACTCCTAATTATAATACTGCGGAGGTAATATACAACATGGTGACTATAGTTAACACTGCTGTATGACATACAGGAAAGTTTTTGAGAGTAGATCCTAAGAGTTCTCATCACAAGGGAAAAAAATACTTTTTTTTTCTTTTTCTTGTATCTATATGAGATGATAGATATTAGCTAAACTTACTATACTAATCAATTCACAATATATATTATGCTATACTCCTTAAACTTACACAGTAGTGTATGTCAATTGTATCTCAATAAAATTAGGAAAAAGTCTAAATGAAAAACTCAAGAAGGTGCAAAGATACTTAAAGGAAAAAAATCCACAAGTAATGCATAATAAAAATGTAATAGTTATAGGGGAATGACTTGACGAAGTGTGGCTTAGGGACACAAGGGGAGGTGTGAGAAGTCCCCATGTGAGAGAGCTGTAGGATAGTGGTCTTCAAAGTGAGGTTCCCAGACCAGCATCAGCATCAGCAACATCTGAGAACTTCTAAGTAATGCAAATTCTCAGGACCCATCCCAGACTTAATGAATCAGAAAATCTGGGAATGGGCCAAGCAATTTGTGTTTTAACAATCTTCCAGTGTGTTCTGATGGTCAGCTTTGAGAATCACTGTCTTGGATTTATAAAAACAAGATCGGAATCACCATCTTCCTCAGGTCGCTGGCTAAGTTAGATCCAGGTCTGTTTATGTGATTTGTGCTTTGGCCCTAGTTGCAATTTTATAAAGTCCATTTAGAGGAAAGACTAGGAAAATAACAGTACTGGTATAAGGCTTAAAAATATGGACTTTGCAATCAGACAGACCTGGATTGGAATTCTTGCTCTATACTTATTTGCTGTGTGATCTTCTCTGAACCTCAGTGTCTTCATCTTGGGATACTTTCACCTACCTCATGGGGCTAGTGTTGATTAAATGAGGTGACACAAGTAACACACTTAACACAATGCTTTGGTATATAGCAAATACATTATTAAATCAATAATGAAGAGAAAGACTAAAATCTGAAAACAGACCAAGAACACGAACTAGTAATTCACAAAAAAGTAAGTACAAATGGAAAAAAAGGAGAGTTTTCTAATAAGCAATTAAATGCAAAGTAAAGCAGTAAATATCACTTTTCCCCTATCAAATTAGCAAAGAGATAAGAAAAATAATATTCGAAAAATAATACTGGTGAGGGTGTTTCATAACATGCATCTTCATACACTGGTAAGACTATAATTATTATAACCTTTCTAAAGGTATAGGGTACTTTTGTATTCCATTCCAAGAGATAAGACCTGGAATGGAAAGTACTGATAGCCAAATTAGGGTTTGTATAACTGGAATGCACCAGTCTGTCTGATAACTAAAAACCATAATATTGGGCACTAACACTTGGACTGTTTATATGCACCTGTGACTCCTTAAAAGGACAATGTCTGTATAGAAGAGATACCTATGCAATAGTTCTCTAGGATTTTCTTACAAAGGGAGGCTTTTTAATAAACTTAAAATAACCTGACGCAAATCTGAATGGGAATGAGGGCAAATCTACCTAGCAATTCCATCAGAATTTATCCTAAGAATGTAATATTAGCAGGGATGTTTAGCAGGGATTATTGTTTTTCATAGACATCTGAAAACAAACTAGACCAAGAAAAGTGGATCCACAGAAATATTTATATAAATATATATATACTACTTCATTATTTATATATCTATATATTTATATAAATATACATATTACTTCATAAGAGAGAAAACCATGCATTCCAGTAAGTGATGTTGTAGAAGACTATTCCTTTTCACAAAAAGATGTCCATAGAAAGACTGTTCCCTGAAAAAAAAATGCAAGGTACAAAAAAAGTATGTATAGTAACATTAAAGCAGTTAACAGTCATTTCTGGCTGGACTGCATAAGGAATTTCTATCATCAGTTTTTCTTATCTACCTTTTATTTCTTGATAATGAATATGTGTTACTTACATTAAGGCAATAAAATTTAAAGTTCAAGGGCAGCTTCTCAAGAAATGGCATAACTTTTTACAAAATGTATATTCAAAGGGTTAAGACACTTATTCTTCAGCATCCAAACAATCATTACATAAATTATGGTTTTAAGGCTCTTTTTTATGCTGGTAAGGGGAGAAGGCAGGAATTCATTGTTCAATTGCCAAGATAGAAACTACTAGTACTGAGAAAGTTTTAAATGTCAAACTAAAACTCCAAAACAATAGATTTCTTCTCATCATAAAGTCTGCCACTCACTAAAATGTGTAAAATATTCTGCATTTCTGAAACATAACTAATGTATAACTCTTCTATAAAAACTTTAGGAGGTAATAAGTGCATATTTTTCCAAAAGGAAAAATATAGAAAAAACATATGTAAAAAGTTAATCTGCCACTTATCCCTGTCCTCCAAGTACTCAATTCCTTTTCCCAGAAGCAACCACATCATTTATTTCTTGTGCATCCTTCTACAAATATTTTAAGGGTATAAAAGCAAATATGTATTTATCCATATTATTTATTTTTGTTACTATGCACACTGGTCGGCACATTCCTTTTTTCACCTCGCAATAGATCCTGGAGATCATTCCAAATGAGTATCTGTAGATCTGCCTCACTCTACTCCATCATATGGCTATCACAAAGTTAATCAACTGGTACTCTCTTAATGGACATTTAAGTTATATGAATCCTTTGTTATCACTGTTGATGGTAAAAAAAAAAAAAAGAAAAAGATTCTGGATAACTTACAATACATACCCTTGTGTTTGTAGGAGAAATTCCTAGGAATAGAGATGATATATAAAAGGAAATATGCACTCTTAAATTGTGACAGATATTTAGCCCAAAACCCCTAAAGACAATGTATATGAATGGCTTTCTCTATACTCTCAGGAAAAGTATATCACTAAACTCTTATTTTGCTAGTCTGATAGGTGTTTTGTAATTTTAATATGTATTTCTCTTATTATGAGTATTACTCACATGTGTTACAAATGAGATAGAGACCTTTGTATTTCCTTTCTTAAGAAAGGTCTGTTTACTGCAGAATGCTTTTAAGAACAAAACACTTCTGGGGGAAGGGGAAGATAGCGGCACAGTAGGGGACCTCATTTCATCTGCTCCCTCAAATTTAGCTGGATATCTATAAAACGATTCTGAACACACATGAATTCAACCTGAGATGTAAGATTTATCTGGACCTCCACAAGCAGAAAAACAACTACTTTTTGCAAGGTAGGAGGTGTGGAACCTTGAATCTTTGGGGGAAATATCTGAAGATAAGTGGAGGGGGGTGGGAGCCTCCATAAGCCGGCTGCCAGAAAGTGATATGACACCAGAGAAAAAAATCAGGACCCTTAGAAATCTACTCTAGTGAGAGGTACCCCCTTCTGAAGAGGGCACAGGGGGCAAATAAGGGCAGAATTTTAAGTGGATCATTGTGGACTCAGGATTCCAGGAGACTCAAAAAGAAGAGGGGAGCCTGAACTGATAGAGTGCCAAGCAGTGGAGCAGAGACACTGGATATGGTCAGTGAGCCTAGAGGGGACTTTCAGTTCTGGGCACCACAAACCGAGAGCTGAGGGGCTAGGGACACTGACCTCTGCCTGACCAACCCGAAAAGGACTAGAAAATGCGGGCTAACATCCTAGGGGACATACAGAACAGCTTGCACCAGCCATTCTGGAAAACAGAATGGAGGTTCCTCAAAAAGTTGAAAAGAGAGCATATGACCCAGCAAATGCGCTACTGGGTATTTAACCCAAAGATACAAATGTAGGGATCCGAAGGGGTAGGTGCACCCCAATGTTTATAGCAGCAATGTCCACAATAGCCAAACTGTGGAAAGAGCCAAGTTGTCCATCAACAGATGAATGGATAAAGAAGATATGGTGTATGTATACAATGGAATATTATGCAGCCATCAAAAAAAAAAAAAACAACGAAATCTTGCCATTTGCAACTACATGGATAGAACTAGAGGGTATTAGGCTAAGTGAAATAAGTCAATCAGAGAAAGACATTATCATATGATCTCACTGATATGAGGAATTCTTTTTTTTTTTTTTTAAAGATTTTATTTATTTATTTGAGACAGAGAGAATGAGAGACAGAGAGCATGAGAGGGAGGAGGGTCAGAGGGAGAAGCAGACTCCCTGCCGAGCAGGGAGCCTGATCCGGGACTCGATCCAGGGACTCCAGGATCATGACCTGAGCCGGAGGCAGTCGCTTAACCAACTGAGCCACCCAGGCGCCCGATATGAGGAATTCTTAATCTCAGGAAACAAACTGAGGGTTGCTGGAATGGTGGGGGGTGGGAGGGATGGGGGGGCTGGGTGACAGACATTGGGGAGGGTACGTGCTATGGTGAGCGCTGTGAATTGTGTAAGATTGATGAATCACAGACCTGTACCTCTGAAACAAATAATTCATTATATGTTAAAAAAAAAAAAAAAGATAGTAGGAAGAGATAAATGAAGGGGGGGATCAGAGGGGGAGACAAACCATGAGAGACTGTGGACTCTGAGAAACAAACTGAGGGTTCTAGAGGGGTGGGGGGTGGGAGGATGGGTTGGCCTGGTGATGGGTATTAAAGAGGGCACATATTGCAAGGAGCACTGGGTGTTATACACAAACAATAAATCATGGAGCACTACATCAAAAACTAATGATGTACGGGGGAGGAGCAAGATGGCAGAGGAGTAGGAGACCTAAATTTCGTCTGGTCCCAGGAATTCAGCTGGATAGGAATCAAACCATTCTGAACACCTATGAACTCAACAGGAGATCGAAGAAAAGAATAGCAACAGCTCTCTGAACAGAAAAGTGACCACTTTCTGGAAGGTAGGACGCGTGGAGAAGTGAATCCAAGGTGATATTCGGGAAGATAGATGGCAGGGGAGGGGGCCTCCGTTGGCCGCTACTGGCAAGTGATACAGCAGCAGAGCACAAAATCGGAAATTTTAGAAGTCTGCTCTGCTGAGGGACGTCGCTCCAGTGGCTAAGCGGGGGGTGGAACCCTCGCTAGGACAGTGTGGTCTCAGGACCCTTGGGGTCACAGAAAGACCGGGGGTGCCTGAGTGCGGCAGAGCTCCCAGGTATCACAGCAGGGAAGCCAGCTGCAGAGATGGAGCCGAGGAGTGGGCTCTCAGCTCGGGGTTGCCATAAACCGTGATCCGCGGGCACAGTTGGGCCACTACACTTTGAGCAGGGACCCAACAAGCGGCAAATCAGGGAGACTCCCCTTCCTCCCCCTGGAGGAGCGGCAGGGGAGCGCACCCCAGGAACCTGCTGTGCTTGGAGACTCCACATGAGGTCGTTTGCCAGAGATAGAAAAGTTCGGTCACAGGCCGGGTGAGCACAGAGTGCAGCCGGAGACCAGGGAGACGGGAGTGATTGACTGCTTTTCTCTAGGGGCTCACTGAGGAGTGGGGCCCCGAGTTCTCGGCTACTCAGGGGCAAAGATTGGGAGGCTGCCATTTTCACTCTCATCCTCCAAAGCTGTAGGGAAATCTTTCAGGGAAAAAAAGCTACCAGAGCAAACCTGAGCAGATTATTTAGTCCGACCCTGGGCAAGGGCAGGCAGTTCCGGCAAGGGCAGGCAGTTCCGCCAACAGCAAAGACATTTGAGAACCATGGCAACAGGCCCCTCCCCCAGAAGATCAGCAAGAACAGCCAGCCAAGACCAAGTTTACTGATCAATGAGAACAGCAGAACTCCAGCACTAGGGGAATACTGCACATAGAATTCATGGCTTTTTCCCCATGATTCTTTAGTCTTTAAACTTATTTTTTTAAATTATATATATATTTTTTAATTTTTCTTTTTCCCTTTTTCAACCAACATCTTATCAATCCCTTTTTATAAAAAATCTTTTTGATTTTTCATTTTTAGAGTCATATTCTATTCCTTCATAGTAGTTAACCTTATTTTTGGTATATATATAAGTTGTTCTCTCTTTAAAATTTTGGGATACAGTTTCTTCTATCAGACCAAAACATACCCTAAATCTCTAGTGTATGGCTTTGTTCTAGTCTCATGCCTGATTACATTCTCTCCCCTTTTTTTTTAAATCCTCTTCTTTTCTCAACCAATTTCTTATTAATTCCTTTTATAAAATGTTTTATAATTTTCATCTTTTTTTAAAAAATTTTATTATGTTATGTTAGTCACAATTAGTTTTTGATGTAGTGATCCACGATCCATTGTTTTTGTATAACACCCAGTGCTCCATGCAGTACGTGCCCTCCTTAATACCCATCACCCATACCCTAACCAATCCCCCCTCCCCCCTCCCCTCTAAAACCCTGTTTGTTTCTCAGGTCCATAGTCTCTCATGGTTCATCTCTCCCTCCAATTCCCCCCGCCCATTTTTCCCTTCCTTCTCCTAATGTCCTCCATGTTATTCCTTATGTTCCACAAATAAGTGAAACCGTATGATAATTGACTTTCTCTGCTTGACTTATTTCACTTAGCATAATCTCCTCCAGTCCCATCCATTTGATGTAAAAGTTGGGTATTCATCTTTTCTGATGGCTGAGTAATATTCCATTGTATATATGGACCACATCTTCTTTATCCATTCATCTGTTGAAGGGCATCTCAGCTCTTTCCACAGTTTGGCTATTGTGGACATTGTTGCTATGAACATTGGGGAGCATATGAACATTCTTTTCACTACATCTGTGTCTTTGGGGTAAATACCCAGTAGTGCAATTGCTGGGTCATAAGGTAGCTCTATTTTTAATTTTTTGAGGCACCTCCACACTGTTTTCCAAAGTGGCTGTACCAACTTGCATTCCCACCAACAGTGTAAGAGGGTTCCCCTTTCTCCACAACCTCTCCAACATTTGTTGTTTCCTTCCCTGTCCATTTTGGCCATTCTAACTGGTGTAAGGTGGTATCTCAGTGTGGTTTTGATTTGGATTTCCCTGATGGCTAATGATGATGAACATTTTTTCATGTGTCTGTTAGCCATTTGTATGTCTTCTTCAGAGAAGTGTCTGTTCATCTCTTCTGCCCACTTTTTGACTTGATTATTTGTTTTTTGGGTGTTGAGTTTGAGAAGTTCTTTATAGATCTTGGATACCAGCCCTTTATCTGTAGTGTCATTTGCAAATATCTTCTCCCATTCTGTGGGCTGCCTCTTTGTTTTGTTGACTGTTTCCTTTGCTGTGCAGAAGCTTTTTATCTTGATGAAGTCCCAAAAGTTCATTTTTGCTTTTGTTTCACTAGCTTTTGGAGATGTATCTTAAAAGAAGTTGCTGTGGCCGATGTCAAAGAGGTTACTGCCTATGTTCTCCTCTAGGATTTGGATGGATTCCTGTCTCACATTGAGGTCTTTCATCCACTTTGAGTTTATCTTTGTGAGTGGTGTTAGAGAATGGTTGAGTTTCATCCTTCTGCATGTGGCTGTCCAATTTGCCCAGCACCATTTATTGAAGAGACTGTCTTTTTTCCATTGCATGTTTCTTCCTGCTTTGTCAAAGATTATTTTGCCATAGAGTTGAGCCATATCTGGGTTCTCTATTCTGTTCCATTGGTCTGTATGTCTGTTTTTGTGCCAGTACCATGCTGTCTTGGTGATCACAGCTTTGTAATATAGCTTGAAATCAGGCAACGTGATGCCCCCAGCTTTGTTTTTCTTTTTCAACATCTCCTTGGTGATTCGGGGTCTTTTCTGATTCCATACAAATTTTAGGATTGTTTGTTCCAGCACTTTGAAAAATGTCATTGGAATTTTGATTGGGATGGCATTGAAGGTATAGATTGCTCTGGGTAGCATAGACATTTTAATAATGTTTATTCTTCCGATCCATGAGCATGGAATATTTTTCCATCTTTTTGTGTCTTCTTCAATTTCTTTCATGAGTGTTTTGTAGTTCCGAGAGTATAGATCCTTAACCTCTTTGGTTAGGTTTATTCTGAGGTATCTTATGGTTTTTGGTGCTATTGTAAATGGAATCGTTTCTTTAATTTCTCTTTCTACAGTTGTGTTGTTAGTGTATAAGAAAGCAACTGATTTCTGTGCATTGATTTTGGATCCTGCCACATTACTGAGTGGCTGGATGAGTTCTAGTAATTTGGGGGTGGAGTCTTTTGGATTTTCCACATAAAGTATCGTGTTGTCTGCGAAAAGAGAGAGTTTGACTTCTTCTTTGCCAATTTGAGTACCTTTTATTTCTTTTTGTTGTCTGATTGCTGTTGCTAGGACTTCTAGTACTATGTTGAACAACAGTGGTGAGAGTGGGCACCCTTGACGTGTTCCTGATCTTAAGGGAAAGGCTCTCAGCTTTTCCCTGTTGAGGATGATATTTGCTGTGGGTTTTTCATAGAAGGATTTTATGAGCTTGAGGAATGTTCCCTCTATCCCTATACTCTGGAGAGTTTTAATCAGGAAAGGATGCTGTATTTTATCAAATGCTTTTTCTGCATCAGTTGAGAGGACCATATGGTTCTTCTCTCTCCTCTTATTAATGTGTTTATCACATTGATTGATTTGTGAATGTTGAACCACCCTTGCATCCCGGGGATAAATCCCACTTGGTCGTGGTGGATGATCCGTTTAATGTATTGTTGGATCCTATTACCTAGGATTTTGTTGAGGATTTTGGGATCCATATTCATCAGGGATATCGGTCTGAAATTCTCCTTTTTGATGGGGTCTTTCCCTGGTTTGGGGATTAAGGTAATGCTAGCCTCATAGAATGAGTTTGGAAGTTTTCCTTCTGTTTCTATTTTTTGAAACAGCTTCAGTAGAATAGGTATTATTTCTTCTTTGAATGTTTGGTAGAATTCCCCAGGGAATCCATCAGGCCCTGGACTCTTGTTTTTTGGGAGGTTTTGGATCACTGCTTCAATCTCGTTACTGGTTATTGGCCTAGTCAGGTTGTCAATTTCTTCCTGTTTCAGTCTTAGCAGCTTATAGGTTTCCAGGAAGGCCTCCATTTCATCCAGATTGCTCAGTTTCTTGGCATATAGTTGTTGACAATAATTTCTAATAATTGTTTCTATTTCCTTGGTGTTAGTCGTGATCTCTCCCCTTTTATTCATAATTTTATTAATTTGGGGCTTTTCTTTTGGATAAGTCTGGCCAGTGGTTTATCAATCTTATTAATTCTTTCAAAGAACCAACTTCTAGTTTCGTTGATCTGATCTACTGTGTTTCTGGTTTCTAATTCATTGATTTCTGCTCTAATTTTAATTATTTCTCTTCTAATGCGTGGCTTAGGTGTTGTTTGTTGCTTTTTCTCTAGTTCTTTAAGGTGTAGAGTTAGTTGGTGAATTCGGGATTTTTCTATTTTTTTGAGTGAGCCTTGGATGGCTATGTATTTCCCCCTTAGGACCACCTTTGCAGTATCCCATAGGTTTTGGACTGATGTGTTTTTGTTCTCATTGATTTCCATGAATTGTTTAAGTTCTTCTTGATTTCTTGGTTGACCCAAACATTCTTGAGCAGAGTGGTCTTTAGCTTCCAAGTGTTTGAATTTCTGCCAAATTTTTTCTTGTGATTGAGTTCCAGTTTTAGAGCATCGTGGTCTGAGAATATGCAGGGAATATTCTAAATCTTTTGGTATCAGTTGAGACCTGATTTGTGACCCAGTATATGGTCAATTCTGGAGAAAGCCCCCAGTCCTGCCTCCAGGTCGGGGCTCGTCTCTGCCCTTTGTGCTTCTAAAACCGCCAGCTGCTCCCAGTTTGCGCACGCGCGACTCCGCCGCTCGGGGTTCCCACCCCGGGGGTTGCAGTTCACCGGTGGGACACGGTGCACCGGGTTTCCGACTCGGAGGCTACAGTCCGCGTGTGTGCGACCGTCGCTCCAGGTTTCTGTCCGGGGGCTTGCGGTTCATGCGCGCGCGACCCCGCCTGTCTGGTTTTCCACCCTGGGGGCTGCCCTAAAGTTCTTTCCCGACGCTACCAGTCTGTGAGTCTGTGCCCCGTCCACAGCATGCGAGGCTGTCACTCACCGGCGGTGCAGGATCCCCAGGCCAGGCACACTCCCGCTGCCGTTTATCCTCCGATATCTGCCCGCAGAATCACGGCTCTCCGCTTCGTACCTCAAAACCAACTGCCTGCAATATTCTGTTTGTAGAGATCCAGATCTTCTTACATCTCAGGCTGGTTTCGTGTGTGCTCAGAGTGGTCTGGTAGAGATGCAGCTCAATTCCGGGGACCAGTTGAAATAGGGTCCCCTACTCCTCCGCCATCTTTCCCCCCTCTATAATTTTCATCTTTACAATAATGTTCCATCCCTTCATCGTATTTACTCCTATTTTTGCAGATAAGTAAGTTTTTTCTTCTTTAAAATTTTGGGAGGCACTTTCTTCTAACAGACCAAAATATGCCCCAAATCTAGTGTGTGGCACTGATCTATGCACCAGCCTGATCATATTTGATCATATTCTGTTTTTGGTTTGTTTTTATCTTTTTCTTTTTCCTTTTTTTTCTTTTTTCTTTCTTTCCCTTTGTCTTCCCCCGGTTTTAGGTCTCTTCTGACTTTGTTTAGTGTATATTTTTCTAGGGTCATTGTTACCCTGTTAGCATTTTGTTCTCTCATTCATCTCTTGTCCTCTGGACAAAATGACAAGATGGAAAAAATCACCTCAAAAAAAAGAACAAGAGGTAGTACCAACTGCCAGGGACCTAATCAATACGGACATTACTAAGATGTCGGAACTAGAGTTCAGAATGACGATATTAAAGATACTAGCTGGGCTTGAAAAAAGCATGGGAGATATTAGAGAAACCCTTTCTGGACAAATAAAAGAACTAAAATCTAACCAAGTCGAAATCAAAAAGGCTATTAATGAGGTGGAATCAAAAATGGAGGCACTAACTGCTAGGAAAAATGAGGCAGAAGAGAGAATTAGTGATATAGAAGACCAAATAATGGACAATAAAGAAGCTGAGAAAAAGAGAGATAAACAACTACTGGATCACAAGGGCAGATTTGAGAGATAAGTGATACCATAGACGAAACAATATTAGAATAATTGGGATCCCAGAAGAAGAAGAAAGAGAGAGAGAGAGGGGCAGAAGGTATATTGGAGCAAATTATAGCAGAGAACTTCCCTAATTTGGGGAAGGAAACAGGCACCAAAATCCAGGAGGCACAGAGAACCCCTCTCAAAATCAATAAAAATAGGGCAACACCCCAACATCTAATAGTAAAACTTACAAGTCTCAGAAACAAAGAGAAAATCCTGAAAGCAGCTCGGGAGAAGAGATCTGAACCTACAGTGGTAGAAACATTAGATTGGCAACAGACCCATCCACAGAGACCTGGCAGGCCAGAAAGAACTGGCAGGATATATTCAGAGCACTAAATGAGAAAAATATGCAGCCAAGAATACTATATCCAGCTAGGCTGTCATTGAAAATAGAAGGAGAGATAAAAAGCATCCAGGACAAACAAAAACTAAAGGAATTTGCAAACACAAAACCAGTCCTACAAGAAACATTGAAAGGGGTCCTCTAAGCAAAGAGAGAGCCTAAAAGTAACACAGACAAGGAAAGAACACAGACAATACACAGTAACAGTAACCTTACGGGCAATACAATGGCACTAAATTCCTATCTTTCAATAGTTACCCTGAATGTAAATGGGCTAAATGCCCCAAATCAAAAGACACAGGGTATCTGATTGGATAAAAAAATAAGACCCATCAATATGCTATCTGCAAGAGACTCATTTTAGATCCAAAGACACCCCCAGATTGAAAGTGAGGTGGTGGAAAACCACAAGCCAATTAATAACAAAAGCAAAGAAACACACTGACAACAATACAATAACAGTAGGGGACTCTAACAACCCCCTCACTGAAATGGACAGATCATCTAAGCAAAAGATCCACAAGGAAATAAAGACTTTAAATGACACACTGGACCAAATGGACTTCACAGACATATTCAGACATTCCATTCCCAAGCAACAGAATACACATTCTTCTCTAGTGCCCATGGAACATTCTCCAGAATAGATCACATCCTAAGTCACAAATCAGGTCTCAACTGGTATCAAAAGACTGGGATCATTCCCTGCATATTTTCAGACCACAGTGCTTTGAAACTAGAACGCAATCACAAGAGGAGTCAGAAAGAACTCAAATACAGGGAGGCTAAAGAGCATCCTACTAAAGAATGAATGGGTCAACCAGGAAATTAAAGAAGAATTAAAAAAAATTCATGGAAACCAATGAAAATGAAAACACAACTGTTCAAAATCTTTGGGATACAGCAAAGGCAGTCCTGAGAGGAAAGTATATAGCAATACAAGCCTTTCTCAAGAAACAAGAAGGTCTCAAATACACAACCTAACCCTCCACCTAAAGGAGCTGGAGAAAGAACAGCAAATAAAGCCTAAACCCAGCAGGAGCAGAGAAATAATAAAGATCAGAGCAGAAATCAATGAAATAGAAACCAAAAGAACAGTAGAACAGATCAATGAAACTAGGAGCTGATTCTTTGAAAGAATTACAAGATTGATAAACCCCTGGCCAAACTCATCAAAAAGAAAGAGAAATGACCCAAATAAGTAAAATCATGAATGAAAGAGGAGGGATCACAACCAACACCAAAGAAATACAAACAAATATAAGAACATATTATGAGCAAGTATATGCCAGCAAATTCGATAATCTGGAAGAAATGGATGCATTCCTAGAGATGTATCAACTACCAAAACTGAACCAGGAAGAAATAGAAAACCTGAACAGACCTATAACCACTAAGGAAACTGAAGCAGTCATCAAAAATCTCCCAACAAAGGCCCAGGGCCAGATGGCTTCCCAGGGGAATTCTACCAAACATTTCAAGAAGAATTAATACCTATTCTTCTGAAACTGTTCCAAAAAATAGAAATGGAAGGACAACTTCCAAACTCGTTTTATGAGGCCACCATTACCTTGATCCCCAAGCCAAAGACCGCATCGAAAAGGAGAATTACAGACCAATATCCTTGATGAACATGGATGCAAAAATTCTCACCAAAATGCTAGCCAATAGGATCCAACAGTACATTAAAAGGATTATTCACCACGACCAAGTGGGATTTATCCCTGGGCTGCAAGTTTGGTTCAACATCTGCAAATCAATCAATGCGATACAATACATTAATAAAAGAAAGAACAAGAACCATATGATCCTCTCAATAGATGCAGAAAAAGCATTTGACAAAGTACAGCATCCTTTCTTGTTCAAAATTCTTCAGAGTATAGGAATATAGGATACATACCTCAATATCATAAAAGCCATCTATGAAAAACGCACAGCAAATATTATTCTCAATGGGGAAAAACTGAGTGCTTTCTCCCTAAGGTCAGGAACACAGCAGGGATGTCCATTATCACCACTGCTATTCAACATAGTATTAGAAGTCCTAGCCACAGCAATCAGACAACAAAAAGAAAGAAAAGGCATCTGAATTGGCAAAGAAGAAGTCAAACTCTCACTCTTTGCAGATGATATGACACTTTAGGTGGAAAACCCCAAGGACTCCACCCCAAAACTGCTAGAACTCGTACAGGATTTCAGTAAAGTGGCAGGATATAAAATCAATGCACAGAAATCAGTGGCATTCCTATACACCAACAACAAGACAGAAGAAAGAGAAATTAAGGAGTCGATCCCATTTACAATTGCACCCAAAAGCATAAGATACCTAGGAATAAAGCTAACCAAAGAGGCAAAGACCCTGTACTCAGAAAACTAGAAAATACTCATGAAAGAAATTGAGGAAGACACAAAGAAATGGAAAAACGGTCCATGCTCATGAATTGGAAGAACAAATATTGTGAAGATGTCAATGCTACCTAGAGCAATCTACACATTTAATGCAATCCCTATCAAAATACCATCAACTTTTTTCAAAGAAATGGAACAAATAATCCTAAGATTTGTATGGAACCAGAAAAGACCCTAAATAGCCAGAGGAATGTGGAAAAAGAAAAGCAGAGCTGGTGGCATCACAATTCCGGACTTCCAGCTCTATTACAAAGCTGTAATCATGAAGACAATATGGTACTGGCACAAAAACAGACACATAGATCAATGGAACAGAATAGAGAGCCCAGAAATGGACCCTCAACTCTATGGTCATTTATCTTCGACAAAGCAGGGAAGAATGTCCAATGGAAAAAAGACAGTCTCTTCAATAAATGGTGTTGGGAAAATTGGACAGCCACATGCAGAAAAATGAAACTGGACCATTTCCTTACACCACACACAAAAATAGACTCCAAATGGTTGAAAGACCTCAATGTGAGACAGGAGTCCATCAAAATCCTAAAGGGGAACACAGGCAGCAACCTCTTTGACCTCAGCCGCAGCAACTTCTTCCTAGTAACATCACCAAAGGCAAGGGAAGAAAAGGCAAAAATGAACTATTGGGACTTCATCAAGATAAAAAGCTTTTGCACAACAAAATAAACAGTCAACAAAACCAAAAGACAGCCAAGAGAATGGGAGAAGATATTTGCAAATGACATATCAGATAAAGGGCTAGTATCCAAAATCTATAAAGAACTTATCAGACTCAACACCCAAAGAACAAATGATCCAATCAAGAAAAGGGCAGAAGACATGAACAGACATTTTTCCAAAGAAGACATCCAAATGGCCAACAGACACATGAAAAAGTGCTCAACATCGCTTGACGTCAGGGAAATCCAAATCAAAACCTCAATGAGATACCACCTCACACCAGTCAGAATGGCTAAAATCAAGAAGTCAGGAAATGACAGATGTTGGTGGGGATGCAGAGAAAGGGGAACCCTCCTACACTGTTGGTGGGAATGCAAGCTGGTGCAGCCACTCTGGAAAACAGTATTGAGGTTCCTCAAAAAGTTGAAAAGAGAGCTACCCTATGACCCAGCAATTGTACTACTGGTATCTACCGCAAAGATACAAATGTAGTGATCTGAAGCAGTACGTGCACCCCAATAGCAGCAATGTCCACAACAGCCAAACTATGGAAAGAGCCAAGATGTCCATCGACAGATGAGTGGATAAAGAAGATCTGGTGTATATATATACAATGGAATATTATGCAGCCATCAAAAAAAAATGAAATCTTGCCATTTGCAACAGGTTGGATGGAAATGGAGGGTATTATGCTGAGTGAAGTAAGTCAATCAGAGAAAGACATGTATCATAGGATCTCACTGATAGGAGGAATTCTTAATCTCAGGAAACAAACTGAGGGTTGCTGGAGTGGTGGGGGGTGGGAGGGATGGGGTGGCTGGGTGATAGACATTGGGGAGCATATGTGCTATGGTGAACGCTCTGAATTGTGTAAGACTGTTGAATCACAGACCTGTACCTCTGAAAGAAATAATACATTATATGTTAAAAAAAAAAAAAAGATAGCAGGAAGGGATAAATGAAAGGGGGTAATTGGAGGGGAAGATGAACCATGAGAGACTATGGACTCTGAGAAACAAACAGGGTTCTAGAGGGGAGGGGGTGGGGGGATGGGTTAGCCTGCTGATGGATATTTAAGAGGGCACGTATTGCATGGAGCACTTTGTGTTATACGCAAACAATGAATCATGGAACACTAAAAAAAAAAAAAAAAACTAATGATATAATGTATGATGATTAACATAAGAAAATAAATTTAAAAAAAGAAATAAAACATCTATAAAAGAAAAAAAAAAAAAAGAACAGCTTGCACCCACAACAGGGACAGCTCTCAGGGCTGTGTGGCCCATGAGATGCTGGGGTGGCACCCAGCATGACCCTAGGAGCTTTGAAACATGGTGCACACACATGAGCCCAAGGTCGTGGGCAGTTGCGGAGGCACAAGGCACAGAGATGCTCGCGGGTCCCTGTGACTGCCCCCGGAGAGGTGGAGAGGTGTCAGGGGCACAAACTGCGCGAGTCTGTGGAGCAGTGGAGAAAGACTGACCTGGAGGATCTTTTTAGCTTGGGGCGGGGGGGGAGGCACGATTTGGGGGCTATGGGCCTGAGAGTCCCACATGGCCATGTTTTCTCTGCCCCTCTGAAGAGAAATGGAAAGATGCCAGGGAACAAAAGCCCCGTAACCCACCAGCTCACATTAAGCCCAGTCCCCTGACAAGGGGTGGGGCAACCCCACCCAGGCAAAGACACCTGAGAAGCTGAGCAGCAGGCCCCTCCCCCAGAAGACAGACTGGAAGAACAGGTGAATGATAAGCTTATTTCCCACAGGACTGTAAAACTCCAGCACCAGGGGAAAATAATATAGGGAGCTCCAGTTGTTCCCTCACAACTCACTTATACTTCAGGCTAAAATTTACATTTCTTTTTTAGTTTCTTTTCTTCTTCTTTTTTTTAACCCTGCTCTTGTTTCAAATAGATTCTTACTTCACAACCTATGTTTTTAAGTCTCTTCTTAACTTTTTTTTTCACATATATGTTTTTACAGCTTTATGCCCCATACTAAACTGTTTTTCATTCTACTCAATTTTATCTTGATATATATTATAAGTTCTGATTTCTTTGCAATTTTGGGATATAGTGTCTTCTAACACACAGACTGAAAATCAAGCAGGAACGGGCAAATCACCCTGCTGTGTCCACCCTGAGAGATTATAATCATCCTCCTCACTCCACACCCACTCATTTTTTTTTCTCTTTTCTTTTTTCTTTCTTTCGGTTTTATTGTTTTGGATCATCTTGGCTTTGGTGGCGTCTCTGTGGTAGCTTTTGACCACTTCAGATTTCTTCTAAGGTGCATTTTGCTTACGTAGTGGTTGGTATTTTGGATTCTGTACATTCTCTCAACCATCCCACAACAGAATGACTAGAAGGAAGAACTCCAAACAAAGAAAAGAACCAGAGATAATGTCATCTGCCACAGATCTAATGGCTATGGATATAAGCAAGATGTCAGAGATTAACTTCAGGGTAGCAATCATGAAGTCAATAGTTAGGCTTGAGAAAAGGATTAATGACAATACAGACTTTCTAAGGGCAGAAATGAGTTCTAATCAGGCCGAATTTAAAAATGCTATGAATGAGATACAGTCTAAACTGGATACTCTAACAGCCAGGGTAAATGAGGCAGAAGAACGAATTAGTGATCTAGAAGATAAGCTGATATAAAGGAAGGAAGCTAAAGAATTCAAACACTTGGAGGTTAAAGAGCATCCTACTAAACAATGAATGGGTCAACCAGAAAATTAAAGAAGAATTTTAAAAATTCATGGAAACAAATGAAATGAAAACACAACTGTTCAAAACCTTTGGGATGCAGCAAAGCTGGTCCTAAGAGGAAACTATATAGCAATACAAGACTTTCTCAAAAAATTAGAAAAGTCTCAAATACACAAGCTAACCTTACACCTAAAGGACCTGGAGAAAGAACAGCAAATAAAGCCTAAACCAAGCAGGAGAAGAGAAATAATAAAGATTAGAGCAGAAATCAATGAAATAGAAACTAGAAGAAGAAAACAGATCAACGGAACTAGAAGCTGGTTCTTTGAAAGAATTAGTAAGATCGATAAAGCTCTGGCCAGACTTATGCAAAAGAAAAAAGATAGGACCCAAATTAATAAAACCATGAATGAAAGGGGAGAAATTGCGACCAATACCAAAGAAATAAAGACAATTATTAGAACTTATTACCAGCAGCTATATGCCAACAAACTAGGCAATCTGGAAGAAATGGATGCATTCCTGGACATTTATAAACTACCAAGACTGAAACAGGAAGAAATAGACAATCTGAACATACCAATAACCAGCAAGGAAATTGAAGCATTAATTAAAAACCTCCCAGAAAACAAGAGTCCAGGGCCAGATGGCTTCCCAGGGGAATTCTACCAAACATTGAAAGAAGAAATCATATCTATTCTACTGAAGCTGTTCCAAAAAATAGAAATGGAAGGAAAACTTCCATCAGGCAAGTTGCCTGATGTCTGTGACATTTTTTATTTAAAAAAAGGGGGGGGGGGTTGTACTGATTTTAAACTCAGAGGGTTTCTATGAAGATGAACTGAGATAATCCAGGTAAAGCATTTTTGTATGGTCCCTAGGCCTAAGTAAGAACTAGCTTTTCAATAAAAGGTCATACAATTTTTTCTTTAAAGTTAGGTTAACTTTTGGGCACCTGGGTGGCTCAGTTGGTTAAGCGTCTGCCTTTGGCTCAGGTAGTGATCCCAAGGTCCTGGGATCAAGTCCTGCATCTGGTTCCCTGCTCTGTTTCTTCCTGTCCCCACTGCCCCTACCCCCAGCTCGTGCCTTCTCTCGCTCTCTCTCTCTTGAAGAAATAAATAAAATCTTAAAAAAAAATGAGGTTAACTTTCTCCTTCCATTTTACACAATAACCACCTACCTACCTACATGATCACTAAGGTTTACTAGGCCAAATTACCACCCACAATTCAACATCAATGTAAGGTAATTGCACACACAAGAATTTATAATAACAAATTATGTTATGCTTCCATATATCATAACTTACCCCTCAATACCCAAATGGCACCATCTAGGCTTCCACTTTTTAGAAAAATTTCTGCTGCAATATTCACAATTTGACATCTTGGTGCTAGCTTCTCGGGCCCTGTAAGTCCCTTTAAACTTGTAAAATGTATTTTTAATTCATATAGTTTATCTAAGACTTTCCTTCCCTAGAGTAAAAATAAAGAACACTAATTGAGTATCATTCATTTAGAGTATCACAGAGATATAAATAACATCAGTAATTATATAGAAGTCAATTACCCAATTTGAATCATCCTTCTAGACAGATGGTTCTCAAAAGACTCTTTCCTTAAGCTCCCTCCTGCTTAGCCACAGAGACAGACAGGGAAGGCGAGGAAGCAGGGCTTTGCCTCGTATTAATCCTCACCCTGCTGACCCACCTTTTCAAGTGTTTTTATACTTGTGCTTCCCCTAAAGATTTCATTTGAAAAATGCCCTAATGTGGAAAATTACTAACTATACATTTTGGTACTTCTGTTGATTACCCTAAGAGCCAAAGAGAGAGAGAGTGAAAATCAAGATCATGTTTTGTCAAATTTACATAATGATAGTGGGGAAAAGAAAAGAATAAAACTGCTGGCTGAAAATTGTTTTTTTGATTCAACAGATAATTATTTCACATAGTCTACATCTCCAGTTTGGACATCAGAAATTAGACATATACTATTATTTTATATAAGGGGTCAGCAAACCTTTTCTATAATTAGCCAGATAGTAAACACTTAGGCTCTGTAGGCCACATTTGGTCAGCTGCACATTCTTTCTGGTTGTTGCTGTTTTTATTTTCTAGCTCTTTAAAAATGTAAAAAACATTCTCAGCTCTTGAGATGTACAAAAACAGGCTGTGGGTCAGACTGGGCCCTTACTTTGTGGATCCTTGTTTTATATTATGTTCTATACTATTTGAGTCAGATGCATATTGTGATGTCAAGGTACTTTTAAGTTGATTATAGAAATGAATGCATTTTTAAGGAGATAGCTCTAGCTTATTTTCAGTGGTTTTACTTTGTGTTCAAAAGGAATATGTTTCACTAAAAAAATTCATACTAAGTAAAATAAAATATTCATTCCAAATAAGATAGTGAAAATTTTAAATTACAATACAGGCACAAACTCACCAGCCTCTTAAGAAATAATCACAACAAATAAAATTAAAATACAACCTAAAATTTCAGCAAAATCAATCTTTGTCAAAAATAGTTTATGTAGTCCTCAATTTCTCAAGCATTAAATATCCAAGAAATTAATGCTATGATGAACCTTAAGCTAGACTGTGAGACCAGGGACAAGGTATATTCTGCCCATCCCAGGCCTACTGCACAGTGAATGCTAACCTCTTGAAGACCTTGGAGACTGGAGACCTTATACACAAGGATTCTGTTGCTGTTGTTTTTTTTTAGTAAAAAAAAAAAAATCCATGAATTTGTATATGTATGAGTGACCATGTACTTAAATGTTATTGAACATATTCAGTTATGAAATAACTTTTTATAAGAAGAAGGAAGGAACAAAAGATACATTATAATAGCTGATTCAGTACTGACCACACTCTCAACTGCTCCATTTATCCCTCAGCACTTCCTTCCTATTTTAGATTTTCCTGTCCTCTATTTTATTTCACTTTATTGAATCTGTAACCACCAGCCACCGCAGGGAAATCTAAAGAATGGTAGTTCAGTATGGTCCAGAAGAACTAGACCGCTTCTATGGTGAGCTAAACCTCAAAGGTAGATATCAAGATATATGGTATATAGTGTTCCAGAGCATTCTAGGAGGTGATTTGTAAGGAGTTCTGTTAATTGTGAGTTCCCTAGGTTCTTCTTAAAAAGGTGTCTGGAACTTTTGCAAAATTATAATGTCATCAATACTTAAGAGGTAGCAAAAGTCTGTATTGAAAGTTGCTCCAAATAAATATGATACTTAGCACACTTCTGATACTTCTTCAGGGTAGCCAGTCTCATGCTACTGCCTTTCCACATTTGCCTAATACACTATACCTTGCTAGTCTGGGACTCATTTTGCCACTTATAACAATTATTAGCAAATTTCTAATTTGCAGGGTTAACTATACTTTGTTAAAAAAATTTTTAAATTAACACCCTCTGTACCAAGCCCAAACAAAAATTTAATGACATACCTTGGACCACTGCAACAGCTTGTGATAGAAGTACATAGCACTGATTCCGATTCTTCCCAGCAAAGTTTTATCTACTTCACTATTTTGTGGATCTTTGCTAACTGAAACACAAAGTAGGCATATGGAAAAACGTGAAAAAGTCATTAAAAATGGCAGCAAAGGCAAATTAATATGAAATTATTGATACTAGAACATAGACCAGGTGTTGGCAAACAAACCACAGCCTATAGGACAACTCTGGCCTGTGGCCTGTTTTTGTATAGCTTGTGAGCTAAGAATGGTTCCCCTATTTTTAAAGGGTTCTTTGAAAGGAAAAGAAAACTATGTGATTGTGTGATCATATGTGATTGTGTGAAGCCTAAAATATTTTTTTTTAAAGATTTTATTTATTTATTTGACAGGGAGAGACACAGCGAGAGAGGGAACATAAGCAGGGGGAGCGGGAGAGGGAGAAGCAGGCTTCCCGCAGAGCAGGGAGCCCGATGCGGGGCTCGATCCTGGGACCCTGGGATCATGACCTGAGCCGAAGGCAGACGCTTAACGACTGAGCCACCCAGGCGCCCCAAGCCTAAAATATTTACTCCTGGTCCTTTGCAGAAAAGGTCTGCTGACCTCTGATAAAAAATATAGCAGTGAAGAGCTCATGCCAAAAAAAAAAAAAAAAGTCTCAAAAACATATGAATTTTGTTGACTTGTAGTAGTGAAGGTAGTAACAACTTTAATGATTCAATAATTCAAGTGCTCCAGTATAATTTGCTAGCAATAGTTTTACCAATTTGAATGAAAATACAAATAAGAACATGAAACATGAGGTATTAAAACAATTCTTGACCTTATATCATTATAATCTAACTTGATAACAAAAAGATGAAAGATTTATAAAGAGAAGGAGAAGTATCTGAAATCTGCAATATTAATTTATCCCCAACATGGGAAAATAGTAAGAGCTTTACATTCCAGGTAAAACACTGCACCACCCTAATACACACAATACGTATACCCAAACAGTGACATTTTACCTGTTTCAGCAAATTCACAAAATGGAACACCTGGTCTCTCTTCTTTACAGTCTTTTGTTAGTGTTTCAGCAATACAAGCACAAAATCTCTGGAAATCTGCAAAGTTTTCACAGCCCATTTTTATGTTAATGTATAAATTTCCCAGTTTGGTCCAGTCACCTTTTTCTTTACAATGCTATCGGAATTATTAGAGACAAAACAAGAAAAAAGAAAGAAAGATGTCATTTATAAAAACATTATGGAATAGGCACATGTAGGCATTAGATATATAGAAATTAATAACATAATCTCTGTAGATGTTATAAACTTACTGACAGTGTTACACCATCAATAACTTGCTATTGTACAATTTGTGTTTCTGACTATAGCATAGTCTCTATAATTTCTGGATGGCAATGTACATTTGTTTTAATAATCTTTTCCTAATGTACTTAATGATGTCACCCCCAAACCTGAACTAGACAGTGGAGAGAGATTTTATGGAAAACAGATGATTAGCTATATGATTTGAGCTGTCTCTACAGAAATACATTATTTTACTACTTTTAGAGATTACGTTTTGCTATTATTTGGCCCCGTTTATAATATGGGGCCCAAATGTCATTTTGGGCATTACATTTCTTGTATGAAAAGGACTATAAAATAAATTTCACTAAACTTACCATCTTCTTATTATTTTCTATTGTAAACAAAGGAATAGTTTTCCACACCAACAAAAGATTATTTTAAGGATATAAATGCTAATTAAGACTAGACCAACAATTACTAGATGAGTACAAAAATGATCTTAAACTAAACAGTAAAATCATCCTGAAAGTTCTCTATTTTTAATACTCCAAATGCCTGGAGAGGGCACCCTGACCGTGGCTTTCTGCTATCATTTCACATACTGCAGCCATCCATGCATTATGACAAGAAAGCCAACTTTCTTGTACACTGAGTCTGTCCAGCGACAAGAATTAGAGGCTAATAAGCCTTAGATTATTATGCCTTAATATGTTAATTTTGAAACTGAACAATTATTTCTAGAATAGTCCATAACTCTAGAAATTGTTTGCATTTCAAAGTATTAAAAAAATACTAGACTTCTTTTCCTTGAGCATTTTCTCTGTATAACAACAGCATTTAAAAAACTTTTCCCACTATTCAAAGTTTGTTATTATTGGTTTTCAGAGATCCCAGCAATTCATTTAAAAAAATAAGTGTCATACCTCTATTTCATTCAAGGCTGAATCTAAATCATATTTCCATTTCTTTTTAAATTGCCTCATCCGTAACCTTTAACAATAGAAAAGGGTTAATTATGTTCACCCTCCAAATTACCCCTAATTCACTTGTTCTATAGTTTATACCTAAGAGACTATAAAAAAAAGGAATGTAGTAATATAAAAATTCCTAAGAGCTAAAGAAAATAGCAAATGCATAGATATCTACTTCATACTATCTCCTCCCCAAACCATAGGCAACAAGAAGGAAAAAGCAAATTCCACATGAAACCATACCTTAAGCCTTTAAGGTAATTCTAAGACAGAGAGTGCCAAAGCTTCAAAATGATTGTGAATAAAAAGAGAAAAAAATAGAAAAGCCAGCACTTGATCTTTCCTGCTCCCACTGTACCCTTGCTGATCCAACAAGTATTTGTGATAAGCAGAAACAGACCAGAACAAAAACAATGCAAAAAAACAAACAAACAAACAAACAAAACAAACCCATGGAAAACTGAACAGGCATGACCTAACACTGATTAAAAATATACTACCACATGTTCCTGATCTTAAGGGAAAGGCTTTCAGATTTTCCCCACTGAGGATGAGATTCGCTGTGGGATTTTCCATAGATGGATTTTATGAACTTCAGGAATGTTCCCTCTATCCCTATACTCTGAAGAGTTTTAATCAGGAAAGGATGCTTTATTTTGTCAAATGCTTTATCTGCATCGATTGAGAGGACCATATGGTTCTTCTTTCTCCTCTTATTAATGTGTTCTATCACATTGATTGATTTGCAAATGTTGAAACACCCTTGCATCCCGGGGATAAATCCCACATGCTCATGGTGGGTGATCCTTTTAATGTATTGTTGGATCCTATTAGCTAGGATTTTGTTGAGAATTTTGGAATCCATACCCATCAGGGATGTCAGTCTGGATTCTCCTTTTTGATGGGGTCTTTGCCTGGTTTGGGGATTAAGGTAATGCTGGCCTCATAGAATGAGTCTGGAAGCTTTCCTTCTGTTTCTGTTTTTTGAAACAGCTTCAGGAGGATAGATACTACTTCTTCTTTGAATGTTTGGTAGAATTCCCCAGGGAATCCATCAGGCCCTGGACTCTTGATTTTTGGGAGGTTTTGGATCACTGCTTCAATCTTGTTGCTGGTTATTGGCCTATTCAGGTTGTCAATTTCTTCCTGTTTCAGTCTTGGGAGTTTATAGGTTTCCAGGAAGGCATCCATTTCTTCCAGGTTGCTCAGTTTATTGGCATATAGTTGTTGATAATAATTTCTAATAATTGTTTCCATTTCCTTGATGTTAGTTGTGATCTCTCCCCTTTCATTCATAATTTTATTAATTTGGGTCCTTTCTCTCTTCTTTTGGATAAGTCTGGCCAGTGATTTATTGACCTTATCAATTCTTTCAAAGAATCAGCTTCTAGTTTCATTGATCTGATCTCCTGTGTTTCTGGTTTCTAATTCATTGATCTCTGCCCTAGTCTTAATTATTTCTCTTCTAATGTGTGGCTTAGGCATCGTTTGTTGCTTTTTCTCTAGTTCTTTAAGGTGTAAAGTTAGTTGGTGAATTCGGGATTTTTCTATTTTTTTGAGTGAGGTTTGGATGGCTATGTATTTCCGCCTCAGGACCGCCTTTAGAGTATCCCATAGGTTTTGGACTGATGTGTCTTTATTCTCATCAGGAACACATCAAGGACGCCCACTCTTGCCACTATTGTTCAACATAGTACTAGAGGTCCTAGCAACAGCAATCAGAAGACAAAAAGAAATAAGAGGTATTCAAACTGGCAAAGAAGAAGCCAACTCTCTCTCTTTGCAGATGACATGATTCTTTATGTGGAAAATCCAAAAGACTCCACCCCAAAATAACTAGACCCCATACAGCAATTTAGTAATGTGGCAGGATACAAAATCAATGCACAGAAATCAGTTGCTTTCTTATACACTAACAATGCAACTGTAGAAAGAGAAATTAGAGAAACGATTCCAATTACAACAGCACCAAAAAACCATAAGATACCTCGGAATAAACCTAACCAAAGAGGTTAAGGATCTACACTCTAGGAACTACAGAACACTCATGAAAGAAATTGAAGAAGACACAAAAAGATGGAAAAACATTCCATGCTCATGGATCGGAAGAATAAACATTGTTAAAATGGCTATGCTACCCAGAGCAATCTATACCTTCAATGCCATCCCAATCAAAATTCCAATGACATTTTTCAAAGTGCTGGAACAAACAATCCTAAAATTTGTATGGAATCAGAAAAGATCCCAAATCACCAAGGAAATGTTGAAAAAGAAAAACAAAGCTGGGGGCATCACATTGCCTGATTTCAAGCTATATTACAAAGCTGTGATCACCAAGACAGCATGGTCCTGGCACAAAAATAGACATACGGACCAATGGAACAGAACAGAGAGCCTAGATACGGACCCTCAACTCTATGGTCAAATAATCTTCAACAAAGCAGGAAAAAATATGCAATGGAAAAAAGACAGTCTCTTCAATAAATGGTGCTGGGAAAACAGGACAGTTATATACAGAAGAATAAAACTCAACCATTCTCTAACACCATACACAAAGATAAACTCAAAATGGATGAAAGACCTCAATGTGAGACAGGAATCCATCCAAATCCTAGAGGAGAACATAGGCAGTAACCTCTTTGACATCGGCCACAGCAACTTCTTTCAAGATACATTTCCAAAGGCTAGTGAAACAAAAGCAAAAATGAACTTTTGGGACTTCATCAAGATAAAAAGCTTCTGCACAGCAAAGGAAACAGTCAACAAAACAAAGAGGCAACTCACAGAATGCGAGAAGATATTTGCAAGTAACAGTACAGATAAAGAAAGGGCTGGTATCCAAGATCTATAATGAACTTCTCAAACTCAACACCCAAAAAACAAATAATCATGTCAAAAAATGGGCAGAAGACACGAACAGACACTTCTCCGAAGACGACATACAAATGGCTAACAGACACATGAAAAAATATTCAACATCATTAGTTGGGGGATGGGTTAGCCTGGTGATGGGTATTAAGGAGGGCATGTACTGCATGGAGCACTGGGTGTTATACAAAAACAGTGAATCGTGGATCACTACATCAAAAAGTAATGATGTACTATATGGTGACTAACATAACATAATAAAATTAAATTAAATTTAAAAAAGAATAAAAAAAAATACTACCTAAAGACTAAGTTTGAAAATGCTTAAAAAAATCTGAATAGATTAGAACACAAACCACACAAACCACACAGAAGGAACTTAAAAGTTTGTGTGATTTAAGGAACACAATCTATAAAATGCATAGCTTCTGGGAAAGAAAAAAAAAGACAAAAATGAAAGAAGACGCACCCTTTGCCAATTGGAAAGAGAAAAAGAAGAAAAAGGAGAAAGAAGAGGGTGCCACTAAACTAAAGAGTACTGTATAGCAGCCAACTGTGGGGTCAATTTTGGTAATTAGTCCCAATGCTCTATAAATGATTCCAGAGCATTAAAAAGGAAGCACAACTTCCTAATTCCTTTCATGAATCAACTATAAATAACACTGATACTTGATAAAGGCAGAACAAAGAAAGTGTAAAACAATATTACTTATAATGGTGATGCAAAAAGCTAGATAAAATATTAACAAGCAAATCAGTTTTTCAAATTGAAGAGTTATGGGGATGATGGTTGTGATGGTTGCACAACAATGTGAATGTATTTAATACCACTGAACTGTACGCTTAAAAATGGTTAAGATGGTAAGTTTTATATTAAGTGTATTATACCACAAAATTGAAAAAATATTGACAAACAGAATCCAAGACCACCTTCAGAAATGACATACCATGACAAAGTGGTATTCACTTCACAAATATAAAGTAACTTCAATATTAAAAAATCCATCAGTATTATATACCATATTAATAAATCTAACAGAAAAAAATCATGATTATTTCCATAGATATTAAAAAGGATTTGATAAAATTCAACATCAATTCACTTACAAATATAGGAACTGAGAGATACTTCCTTAAAATGTTTAAATATATATACTGTAGTCCTAAAGCCATGACTGTATTTAATGAGAAAATTCTAGAGATATTTCCACTAAGATCAGGAACATGAAAGGATGTCCACTATGTCCATTATTATTCAATACTGTACTAGAGGTATGAGCCAAGGCAATTAGATAAGACAAATTACTTACAGGCATAACAATGGTAAAGAAGAAGTAAAACAATCTCTACTCACAAATGATATGATAGTATAACTGGAAATGCCCACAGATTCAAAGACGAAACTAAGTCAAACAATAAAGACTTTAGAGTAAATTAACAGAATATAAAATTTACAAACAAAAATGCCCTTTATATATACAAAAATAAAGAAATGCAGCACATAAAAAATTCATTTATAATAGCAACAAAGATTAAATACTTATAGGAGGAAAATCCTAAAACACTCTTGAAAGACACATAAATTTGAATAACAGAAAAACATTTCATGTTCTTTAATAGAATTAAATATTATAAAGATGTTAGTTCTTACAAAGTTAATTCATAGATTTAATGTAATTCCAATAAAAATACCAATGTATTTAGTTCTGGGAAAGCTGGAAAACCACTGGGAAAAAATTAAATCTCTATCTTACACCACACATGCGAATAAACTTCAAATAGATTATGAACCTAACTATAAAAATGAAACCGTACAAATAATAGAAGAAAACATGGTGAATTCCTCCAAAAATCTTGGTGCTGGGAAATTATGACTCAAAATTCAGATGTAATAAAAAATAACTATGACTCAAAACTAAGGCAATAAAAAAAGATTGATAATTTAGGTTGAATAAAAATAAAAGTTTTTGCCATGCAAAAACCACCATAAACAAATTCAAAAGACAACTGACAAATTGGAAAAAAATATTTGTAATATATAGTACAGATAAAGGTCTAATACAATATATGAATAACTCTTGACATTTAAGGAACAAAGAACCAGAATCCAATAGAAAAATGGGAAAAGACAATTCACAATAAAAAGTATAAAAATGGCCCTCAAATATGTGAAAAGAAAATGTTCAAACTCATTTTTAAGAAAAGCAAATTAGAACAACAATGAAACACCATTTGTTACCTAACAGATTAGAGAAGATTAAAAAGTATGACAACACACTATATTAGCAAACCTGTGCTGAATAGTCTCTTATGTTTCTGGTTATATATATATATTCTTGTATATATATATATATACACATATATGTGTGTATTTATATATGCATATATACCACATAGATGTGCATATACATATGTGTATACCTACATGTACATATACCAAAATGCATATACAAACACATACACATATACCATATATACAAACATAACATATATACATACCATATATACAAATTGGTACAGCCTTCTTGGAGGGAAATTTGACAGTATCTATGTACTTACCTTTAAAATTTTATTTTGAAATAAATTATAGACTCACAGGAATTTTCAAAATAGTACACAGTCCTGGTACCCTTCATCCAGCTTCTTCCAATGATGGTTTCTTATATAATTGTGGAACAACATAAAAACTAGGAAACTGACATTGTTACAATACTGTTAATTAGACTACAGATATTATTCAGTTTTCACCACTTTTTACATGCATTCATCTGTGTGTGTGTAGTTCTGTGCAATTTTATCCTATGTATAGATTTATGTAACCATCACCACAATACAGATATAGAACTGTTCCATCACCACACAAAGGAACTTCCTCATACTATCCATTTATACTCATCCCCCAAGCCCTGTCCCCGGGTGTCCCTTGTCAATCAATAATTGGTTCTCCATATCTATAGCCCTGTCATTTTGAGAATGTTATATAAATGAAACCCTGTAGCATGTGGCCTTTGAGATCGGCTTTTTAAATTCAACACAATGAGATCAATTCATTTCATGTTTCAATAGTTTGTTGATTTTTACTGCTAAGTAGTTTCCTTGGTATGGACAGACAATTGAACTGTTCATTCACCTGTTAAGAACATCTGTATTTCCCCCCCGGTTTTTGGATATTACAATTAAAGCTGCTATGAACATTTGTACACAAGTTTTTAAATGAGTACAAGTTTTCATTTAATTAGGATAAATGCCCAGTAGTTCAATAGCTGTACTTGATTTTTACATGTTTGGTTTTTAAAGAAACTGTTATTTCCAGAATGACTATGCAATTTTACATTCCCACCAATAACACATGAGACACTTTTTCCACATCCTTGGTATTGGTATTGATACTTTTCTTTCCCCAGTTAAACTGAAGCATGTTGACAAATAAAAATTGTATATATTTAAGATATACATGTTTTACTAGATGTATGCATTGTGAAATAATTGTCACTATTGAGATAATTAATGTATCTATCGTGTCACCTAGTTTGTGTATGTATGGAGAACACAAGATCTACTCTCAGCAAATTTCAAGTACACAATATCAAGTACACAATATCAAGTACACAATACAGTCATCATACTGTAAAATAGGTCTCCAGAACTTAATAATCTTATAACTGCAAGTTTGTACCCTTTGGCTAACATCTCCTCCTTTGCCCCACTCCCCATCTCCTGGTAACAACCACTATTCTAATTTGTTGCTGAGTTAGACTTTTTTAGATTCCACATATAAGTGAGATCATGCAGATTTGTCTTTCTCTCTCTGCCTTATTTCATTTAGCATAATATACTCCACACTAATCCATGTTTTCATAGATGGTAGGATAACCTTTTTTTTAAAAGACTGAATAATATATATTCCATTGTATATATACACCACATCTTTATTCAAGATTGCTTTAGCCATTCAGGTTATGTTGTAGTTTCATATGCATTTTAAAATTTTTTCTATTTCTGTAAAAATTGTTAATAGAACTTTGATAGGAATTAAGTTGAATCTTTGGTTTTGGGTAGCATGGACATTTTCACAATATTAATTCTTCCAATCCATGATACAGAATAGCCTTCCATTTATTTGTTTTGATTTCCAATGTTTCATGGTTTTCAATGTACAGATCTTTTATCTCCTTAGTAAATTTATTTCTTAAGTATTTGTTTTTTGATGTTATTGTAAATGAGACTGTTTTCTTGATCTGTTTTTTTAAATACTTCATTGTTAGTATATAGAGATGCAACTGACCTATTTTTTATTTTTTAATTTTATTTTTAGGCTTTTATTTAAATTCCAGTTAATAGACACTGTAATATTACTTTCAGGTGTACAATTTAGTGATTCAACACTTCCACAAACACCTGGTGCTCATCACAACAAGTGATCCTTAATCCCCATCACCTATTTAACCCATCCCCCCAACTACCTCCCCACTGGTAGCCATCAGTTTGTTCTCTATAGTTAAGAGTCTGTGTCTTGGTTTCTCTCTCTCTTTTTTTCCTATGCTCATTGGTTTTGTTTCTTAAATTCTACATGAGTGAAATCATATGGTATTTGTCTTTCTCTGATTGACTTATTTCGCTTAGCAAAATACACTCTAGCTCCATCCACATTGTTGTAAATGGTGAGATTTCATTCTTTTTGATGGCTGAGTAATATTCCATTGTGTGTGTGTGTGTGTGTGTGTGTACATACATACACCACATCTTCTTTATTCATTCATGAGTCTATGGGCATTTGTGTTCTTTCCATAACTTGGCTATTGTTGATAATGCTATAAACATCAGGGTGCATGTATCCTTTTGAAAATAGTATTTTTGTATCTTTTGTGTTAATACCTAGTAGGGCAATTGCTGGATCCTAGGGTAGTTCTATTTTTAACTTTTTGAGGAAACTCCAAACTGTTTTTCAGAGTGGCTACACCAGTTTGCCTTCCCACAAATAATGCAAGAGGCTTCCCCTTTCTCTGCATCCTCGCCAACACTTATTGTTTCCTATGTTGTTAATTTTAGCCATTCTAACAGGTGTAAGGTGGTATCTCATTGTAATTTTGATCTGCATTTCCCGGATGGTAAGTGATGTTGAGCATTTTTTCATGTGCCTGGTGTCCATTTGTGTGTCTTTTGGAAAAATGTCTATTCGTGTCTTCTGCCCATTTCTTAACTGGATTATTTGGTTTTGGGGTCTTAAGTTTGATAAGTTCTTTATAGATTTTTGGATACTAACCCTTTATCAGATGTCATTTGCAAATATCTTCTCCCATTCCATAGGTTGCCTTTCAGTTTTGTTGATTGTTTCTTTCACTGTACAGAAATTTTTTATCTTAATGAAGTCCCAATAATTCATGTTTGCTTTTGTTTCCCTTCCTTCAGGAGATGTATCTAGTATAAGAAGTTGCTATGACTGATGTCAAAGAGGTTACTGCCTGTGTTCTCCTCTAAGATTTTAATGATTTCCTATCTCACTTTTATTTTATTTTAATTTTAGTTGAGAGACAGCACAAGCAGAGGGGGAAGGGGCAGAAGGAGAGGGAGAAGCAGACTCCCTGCACAGCAGGGCTCGATCCCAGAACCTTGAGATCATGACCTGAGCCAAAGGCAGGCGCTTAATAGACTGAGCCACCCAGGCGTCCCTCCTGTCTCACATTCAGGTCTTTCATCTTTTTTTTTTTTTTTTTAACTGAGATCCCAACTCTGCCTTTTATTATTTTTTTATTATGTTCAGTTTATTTTTGATTATGGTGTAAGGAAGTGGTCCAATTTCATTCTTTTGCATGTTGTTGTCCAGTCTTCCTGACACCGCTTGTTGAAGAGTCTCTTTTTTCCATTGGATATTCTTTCCTGCTTTGTCAAAGATTAGTTGACCATACAGTTGTGGGTCCATTTCTGGGGTTTCTGTTCTGTTCCATTGATCTATGTGTCTATTTTTGTGCGAGTACCATACTGTTTTGATCACTACAGCTCTGTAATATTACTTGAAGGCTAGAATTATGATGCCTCCTGCTTTGCTTTTCTTTTTCCTATTTAGGATATTTTGTGGTTCCATACAAATTTTAGGATTGTTCTAGCTCTGTGGAAAAGGCTGTTGGCATTTTGATATGGATTGCATTAAATGTGTAGATTGCTTTGTGTAGTACAGACATTTTAACAATATTTGTTCTTCCAATCCCTGAGCATGGACTGTCTTTTCATTTCTTGTGTCCTCTTCAATTTCTTTCATCAGTGTTTTATAGTTTTAGAGTACAGGTCTTTCACCTCTTTGCTTAGGTTTATTTCTAAGCAAATAAATGGTTTTTGGTGCAATTGTAAATGGGATCGATTCCTTGATTCCTCTTTCTGCTGCTTCATTATTGGTGTATAGAAATATGACAGATTACTGTACATTGATTTTGTATCCTGCAACTTTACTGAATTCGGGCATCAGTTCTAGGAATTTTTTGGTAGAGTCTTTTGGGTTTTCTACATACAGCATCATGTCATCTGCAAATGGTGAAAGTTTGACTTCTTCCTTGCCAATTTGGATGTCTTTTATTTCTTTTTGTTTTCTGATTGTGGTGGCTAGGGCTTCCAATACTGTTAAATAACAGTGGTGAGAGTGGACATCCCTGTCTTTTTCCTGACAGTAGAGGAATAGCTCTGTTTTTCCCCATTGAGGATATTAGGTGTAGGGGTTTTTGTATACAGCCTTTATTATGCTGAGGTACATTCCTTGTAACCCTACTTTGTGGAGGGTTTTTATCACAAATGGATGTTGTCAAATGCTTTTTCAAGATGCAACTGATTTTTGTATGTCAATATTGTATCCTGCAACTTTATTAAAAATACTTCATTTAGGGGCGCCTGGGTGGCTCAGTTGGTTAAGCGACTGCCTTCGGCTCAGGTCATGATCCTGGAGTCCCTGGATCGAGTCCCGCATCGGGCTCCCTGCTCGGCAGGGACCCTGCTTCTCCCTCTAACCCTCCCCCCGTCATGTACTCTCTCTCTCTCTCCCTCTCATTCTCGCTCTCTCAAATAAATAAATCTTTAAAAAAAAAATACTTCATTTATTAGTTCTAACAGGTTTTGGTGGAGTCTTTAAGGTTTTCTGTATGTAGGATCATGTTACCTGCAGAGACTATTTTAATTCTTTCTTTCTTTCTTCTTGCCTAATTGCTCTGGCTAGGACTTTTAGCATCATGCTAAATAGAAGTGGTGACAGTAGGCATCATTTCCTTGTTCCTGACCTCAGAGGAAAATATTTCAGCTTTTTTACTGTTTAGTATGATGTCAGCTATGGACTTGTCATACATGGCCATTATTATAGTGAGGTACATTCTTTCTATACCTAATGTGTTGGAAGTTTTTTTTTTTTTATCACAAAAGGATGTTAAATTTTGTCAAATGCTTTATCTGCATCTACTGAATCATTTGATATCTAGCCTTCATTCTGTTAATGTGCTATATCATATTTACTGATTTGTACATGTTGAACCATTACTGTATCCCAGGGATAAATCCCACTTTATCTTGGTGTATCATGTGTAGTTGAATTTGGTTTACTAATATTTTGTTGAGAATTTTTGTATCTATATTCATCAGGAATACCATCTTCTGATTTTCAATTTTTGTAATATCCTTGCCTGACTTTGGTACCAGAGTAATGCTGGATTTGTAAAGGAGTCTGGAGGTGTCCTCTCATCTTCAATTTTTTGGAAGGGTTTGAGAAGGATTTGTATTAATTCTTCCTTAACCGTTTGGTAAAATTCATCAGTGAAGCCACCTATTCCTGGGCTTTTCTTCATGGGGAGTTGCTTTTTTGTTTTGTTTTGTTTTACTGATTCAATCTCCTTACTCAAAATTGATCTGTTCAATTTTTCCATTTCTTCATGATTCAAACTTGGTAGGTTGTATATTTCTAGCAATTTATTCAATTATTTTAGATTGTCCAATTATTTGGTGTGTAATTGTTCATATTAGTCTTTTAAGAGCCTTTTTATTTATGTGCTATCAGTTGTAATGTTTCCTCTTTCATTTCTGATTTATGTGAGCCCTCTTTTTTCCTTAGTGTAGCTAAAGGTTTGTCAATTTTATCTTTTCAAAAACCAACCAACCAGTTTTGTTTTCTTTTCTATTGTTTTTCTAGTCTCTAATTATTTCTACTCTGATCTATATTCCTTCCTTCCATTAACCCTAACTCAGTTTGTTCTTCTTTTTCTAGTTCCTTGAGGTGTACATACAGTTAGGTTTGAGATACCCCTTTTTTCTTAATGTAGGTATTTATCACTACAAATGTCCCTCTTAGAACTGCTTTTGCTGTATCCCGTAGATTTTGGTATGTTGGGTTTCCATTTTCATTTGTCCAAGATTTTTTTTTTACATCTCTTTTGACTTCTTTTTTGACTCATTGGTTGTTCAGGAGTATGTTATTTAATTTCCACATATTTGTGGATTTTCCAGTTTTCCTCCTGCTATTGATTTCTAGTTTCATATTGACCAGGAAAGATACTTGATTCCATATTCTTAAATTTTTTTGACTTGTTTTGTGAACTAACATATGATCTATCCTGAGAATGGTCTGAGTGTGCTTGAGAAGAAATGTATTATGCTGCTGTTGGATGGAATAGTTTTGTATATGTGTGTTAGGACCATTTAGTCTAAAGTGTAGTTCAAGTCACATGTTTCTTTACTGATTTTCTGCTGGATGACATACACATTGTTGAAAGTGGGTATTGATGTTCCCTACTTTTATTACACTGGTTTCTATTTCTCCCATCAGATCTGTTAAGATTTGCTTTATATATTAGGCTGCTCTGATACTGGGTACACATATGTATTTACAATTGTTATATCCTCGTGATGAACTGACTCCTTTATCATTATATACTGACCATGTCTCTTGTTACTTAAAGTGTAGTTTTTCTGATAAAAGTATAGCTTGCCCTCTTTTGGCTTCCATTTGCATGGAATAGCCTTTTTCATCCCTTCACCTTCAGCGTAAGTGTGTCTTTATAGCTGAAGTAAGTCTTTTGAAGGCAGCATATAGCTGGGTCTTGTTTTTTGACCCATTCAGACACTCTTCTAATTAGAGAATTTAATCTAGTCACATTAAAGTAATATCGATAGGCAAGGACTCAGTACTGGTATTCTGTTAAATTGTTTTCTATTTTGTAGTTTCTTTGCTCCTTTCTTGCTATCTTCTTTGGTAATTTGATTTTATAGAGTCTCCAACTAAAGTTATAGATTTGTCTATTTTATCCATTCAGTTCTATCAGTTTTGCTTCATATATTTTGAAGCTCTGTTGTTGTATGCTGCATACACATTTAGGATTGCTAAGTCTCCTTGGTTGTTGCCAGTGTTGGGGTAGGGTAAACAGAAGATGAAACTTAAAACAACCCTGTGGCTCCAAAAAATAAGAAAATGGTAGAAAAATGAACAGTACATGATGAAAGGATATAGGAACCACCCTGAAGGACTTCCAAAGGTCAAATCTAGAAAAATTTGAGCAACAAAATAAATAATAATAGTGTTAGATTATATATAACCCATAAGATAAAATAAATACCCAGGAGTTCATACTGATATAAATGAATAAATAGGGAAGGGAAAACTCGTCTTTACTCAAAATGCCAATTAATAAATGTAGAAGAGAGAGAGAAAATACGGAATCACCACTGGGCAAATACCACAGTAGTAACTTGCAGGAAAGATCCCCTGATGAATACTAAAATTAATGTATAAAGTTTGAGGAGAAATAGGATAATATATAATGTTAAAGTCTCTTGCCCAAAATATTAATTACAAAGGGACAAACAGTAACTTTATAGTGTAGAAAACTGGCAGATAACATTTTTAACTAAGTTATCAAGGTTAACATAATCAGTAATAAGATATGTTGGCACCACGTACCTCCTCCTAGGATGCACTGAGATGTGCAGTTAATTGGATTTTACAACTACTGATTTCTTGGTTTTGATAACTGTACTATTACTATGTAGGATGTTAACATGAAAGAAAGCTAGATGAAGGATGCATGGAAAGTCTCTATACTAATTTTTGTAACATTCTGTAAATCTAAAATTATTTCAAAATAAAAAAATTTTGAAGTCATTAAATGTATGTTAAATGTCCTAGATTATAAACACACCTAAATTCTCACTGATATCCTGAATATGTTGGAATTCTTTGTGAATGTGAAAGCTTTTCTAATTTTCTACCCAATTAAAAACTACAATCAAAATCAAAGTATGAGTGTTCATTAAAACTCATTTCCCTAGCCCAGGTAATTATTTCGAAGGGTGTCAGGAAAATTCAAACATAAAATGATAAATACTAATTTTTTCCTTTTGCACTGAGGCCAGGTCCACATCCCTAACCACAATCCATACCCCTTAACTACCCACAGTTATTATCCTAGTCCATCCGTCTCCATCAAATAAGGCCACCAATGTTAATTCCTCTTACAAATACTAGATAATTCTTTTGAAGAGGGAGCACAGGAAGGAGCAGAGTGTATAAGGATACAATTTTCAAAATTAGGGGTTATAAAATAAGCTACAAAAATATTTGTGTGATCGTGTCAATTTGAAAATTTGAAAACTAAAGCTGGTTTGTTCTGGAGTCTTCCTATACCAAGAGATCCTTCTCCCAATCATTGCCTTAAGGGTAGAGTTGTGTAGCTGTCCTGGATACAAGGGTAGTGCTGCTCCTCTTGCACCTAGAGGTACACACTTCCCTTGTGCCAGATGCTACTCAATCTGACAGGAGACAAACATCTGCTAGCCATTTAAGCTCTCTGTCATAGCTGCCACTGTCCAAAACGCCAACTTGTTAGCATATGGATCAGGAGAAGAATGACTTAATGTTTGGAAGAAAATATCGATGTACTCTAGTTATTATAAATGGATTATATCCTAGAATTCTGTGCTAGACAAACTGCATTTTTCTCACAAAAACTTATTTCCTAGGTAGTCCCAACAATCTATTTAACCTAAATAGTATTATAATTTTTACAGACAACCTAAATATTAATTACCATTAGTTAAAGAAATGAAAAATCTCATAGAACTTGAAAAAGTCAAATGTATCTTCAATGCTGGTACTTCAAGGGAAGCAGTGTCATTTAGCAGAATCACTGAAATTCCTTAACTGTGTACCATGACATCCAGGGCACTAGAGCAAATTCACAGGAGCTCCACAGTTATTTTAAATTTTCAAAGCACCTTCTGTCAGATACCATCAAATTGCTACTGTCAACTTGTTTGGACCTAACTACTTAATAAATAAGACCATTAATTTACTTCTTTTAGCCTATGGACACTATAACCAAGGAAGTCTGAAAACCTTTCTATTAGAAGATAATCAGAAATGAGATGAAAACAGCTGTAGAAGCTGTACACGAAGGAGCTTTCTAGGCATTCTCAAGGACTTTCTTGGTTAATATCATTTGTACTTTATCAAATATGATTTCATTAAAAAGTTATGATTCTTTTAAATACTTACAATTAGTAAAACTATGTATGAATATTTTAAAATTTCTGTAAAAGTCATGGCTTTCAGGGCACCTGGGTGGCTCAGTCGTTAAGCGTCTGCCTTCGGCTCTGGTCATGATCCCAGTGTCCTGGGATCGAGCCCCACATTGGGCTCCCTGCTCAGCGGGAAGCCTGCTTCTCCCTCTCCCACTCCCCCTGCTTGTGTTCCCTCTGTCTCTCTCTGTCAAATAAATAAATAAAATCTAAAAAAAAAAAAAAGGTCATGGCTTTCCTTTTTCTCAATATAGGTATATTATGGTACTACTCATAATTATCATAGGTTTCCAAATAAAAAGGCCTTGGGAGGCCCATAAGCCACAGAGAGAAAGTGAACAAGTGAGAGAAAGAATGAAGAAGAGGCATTAAAATATTTTATTTAGCTTACGTGAAAAGAAGTGAAAGAAAGCAAAGAATTAAGGTAATTTATACACATAAAAGAGAGTGCATTAAGTATAATTAAGTAAGTTCTGAAACACAGGATAAGAGATTCCTTTTACACTTGATGTTCCAGGCACTGAGATGAATCAGGTACAAGATCTGGTGAGCCTGGCCAGGAAGGCTGTCTAGAGGCAGCTTGACTAATGACAATGTGACTAGGACAGAGCCAAGAGATGGGAGAAAGGCTTATGGTGGGCCACTATCTAGATGTTTGGAATATGAATAGTGATAAATAAGTGCTTTGCTTTCATCCTATGTAAGTCCCTAAAAAACACATATTTTATATATAAAATGTAATCTTAATTATAATGACTTCTTACCTGGATTTCATTTCCAGAACTGCAGATATTTCTTGTTGGGAAGCCTGTAGTTGGTATAAGAGCTTGACGATATAGCTAAAGTGTTCTGGGTCAAATACCATCCCAGCTTCAACAAACTGTAGAGGACAGAAAAAAAAAAAAAAAAAAGTCTTTCTTACACATATATGAAAGAGTTGAAAACCAGTATGTAACAACTATGAGAATGGTGGGAAAAAATGAAACAAGGAGACAAGTAGAATTATAATTCACTTAAAAAACCTGAAGCATATTTTCTTCCAATATTTGAGAACCACAGTAAGACATCCTACCTCAAGAATTTAAAGTGAAAATGAAAATAATGTTTGAATTTAAAACTGGAATATTCTGTTTTCCAAGTTATCTCAATGAATTTATCACCCATACCTCCTGTTTGGTACTCATTTCGTCTTTAGCCTACTACACTTGTGCTTATATCTCATTCCAGATTGTAAACTTCCTGAGAAGTATCAAACTGATGTTTTCTAAAACTACTAGTGGTGATCAGTAATTTCTGGTTCAAAAAATTTCCAGGCAGGTAATTCTGTCAAGTTTTGTAATGTGGACCTAGAGGTATTCACCGAAATATTTGTACATTCTGCTAGAGTGGTTCCAATGCTGCTCCTTAAAGAAAATGGGAGGTTTTCTTGATATTAGCCTGTTCTGAAATGGATGGTTGGGCAGTGCTAAATACCAGTAAGTATCCAAAAGTACAGATTTTAATATATTTTTAAAAAGCCATAAAAATTCTTTTTTCTTTTTGTTTAGTGTCAAATATAAAATCAATTCCTAGCCTCCATGTTTCTGCCTATCTACTTTCTTTGTTTTGGTCATGATTTTCTATTTATATATTGATCTGTGTATTTATTTTTGTTAATAAATGAGCTCATATCTTTTTGATAAAGACAGTTTTCTTTAACCATCTTTAAGGTGTAGATATGACTTCACAAATCAGAAAGAAGTCACCTGGAGTGCTTGGAACGATTTATTTAAAGGTAAGGCCCATCAGTCACTGGAATATGTTTATAAATCCTATTTTAAGAGAAAAAAAAATTTCTGAAAATAGAATTCTTTGGCATCAAGAATATGAGTAAAAGGCAGTTTAAGAGTATAAGTGGAAAGAATTATTTTCTTGGTTATTCACAATCAGAGAATAAAAGAGATAAAGTAAAGCATACCTTGCAAAATATATCAATTAAAGCAGGTACAGCATTCCTTAATTTCATAGTTGCCACATGTTCAAATATTTTTAGTAATATTTTCAGAGCAGGCTGGATAAAACAAAAAAATTACACTCATTTTCATGTTTTCTACCTTAAGTTTCTCAAATTTATTTATGCTGAAAAACACGTGTTCTCTAGGAAGTATTCAATAAACAGAAATTTAACTGCTAAATTATACAAACAAGAAATACAACAGAGAAATTCACTTACAATATTAAAAAGTATATATTTTCAGGTTACTTACCAGCATTTTAACCATTATGCTGAGGTTCACTACCTGAAATACTTCTTTCAATAAACAATGTTTGAGTAAAGAATTTAGAAGGTCATTTAGCACTTGTAAATCAAAGTGTATACCCGGTGGAAACTTTCGGTAGTAATCCATAAATGTGTTTACTAAAAATAAAAACATATAAAAGTCATTTGCTGAGTTTAAGATATTTATCTTTCCTAAATTAGACAAATTTTCTATATTTAAAGATTAAGTAGTATAAATTCATCTTCTTGAAAAGTACATTTCCATATCAGCAGTATTTGATGAAAGTAAATTAAAGCAAAAGTTAGTAACATTTGAAGTCAACCAAGCACAGGCACTAGACAGAGAGCTAACTCATGTGCTAACCACAAGAAATAGGTCCAAGTTGCCTCATACAACCTGGTCTCAATAGGAATTCTGAGGGAGCCATGCTCTCAGGGATTCTTCAGGCCCGGCTTGGTCAGGTATGAGAAACTGTGTAATTTGGGGATGGATGTAGACTATTCTGACACACACCCCTTCTTGTTTTAACCCCACCAACATGTTGATCCTAGGGATTTTTTTATTCCAGTTTACGATTGTGAACATTCTACTACAAAGTACACTGACTAATTTCCTTTGAGAAAGTAATTTCTTAATGTCAATTCAATTCCTTAATCTATTTTCTATACAACACTTAAACCACTTCTCATTTTCCCCATTAATTTTAGTAAAATTATTTTAGCTTTAAGGGATCACTCATTGATTATTTTTTCCCCATTCCAAAAGTTTGCAGGTCAAAATATCTACTGCCTTAGCTGAAACTGCCTTAATAAAAATTACCTTGGGTTTTATTTTTGTGTAATTATTCCTGCCCAAAATACTTATTACTATCTGGATTACTTAGTGCTGCTTGGGAAAATCAAGAGCTACTGATAAACTTCAATAGTGTAATAAGAAAAATTAATGTTGAAGTTATAATTACCTTATACAACTTTAATAATACAATATAATAATATTCAGCTTTATTTTAAAGCTCCTTTATATACTATAATTGTTTTTCCTGGGCACATACAGATGAATTCTTCCTGCTATTCACTTTGTAGTATCTACACAGTTGCCATCTTAGCAGGTAACATGGGAAATTCAGTGTCTGCTACTATAACTTATTAATAAAACTGGAACTGCATATGTTTAAAAAAAGAAAGCATAGTTGGAAAAAATTTGTTAGTGTTTAAGTAGTCCACACTAATTGACATGAAGCCCTCCTTCTTTTGTCATGAAGTACTTTTAAAATTTAAAATATTAATATAGCTTCTCCTTTTAAAATGATCTCCTTTGGTTAAACTGTTGGGAGAAAAAGGTTTGACTACTTTCAGTTTTTGATATGAACTGCTACATTGCTTTTTTCCCCGCAAATTTTTCATTGTGTTAAAATACACATAATATAAAATTTATCATCTTCATTATTTTTAGGTGTACAGTTCAGTGGTATTAAATATATTCATAATGTGCATCCATCTCCATAATTCTTTTCATCTTATAAAACTGAAACTCTATACCCATTAAACAATAATTCTCCCTTCCCCCTCTCCTCCCAGCTCCCAGTAACCACCATTCTACTTTCTGTCTCTATTATTTTGACTACTCTAAGTACCTCACGTAAGTATATAGAACAGTAATTGTTTTTTTGTGACTGACTTCACTTACCATAATGACCTCAAGGTCATCCATGTTGTAACATATGTTAGAGTTTCCTTTCTTTTTTAGGCTGAATAATATTCTACTGTATGTATATACCAAATTTTCCTAATCCATTCATGTCACTGAACACTTGGGTTTCTTCAGATTTTAGCTATTATAAATAATCCTGCTATGAACATGGGTGTACCCATATCCTTTCAAGACCCTGCTGTCAATTCTTTTGTGTATACACCTAGATCATATAGTAACTCTATTTTTAACTTTTTGAAGAACTGCCATACTCTTTTCCACAATGTAACATTTTACATTCCCACCAACAGTGCACAAAGGTTCCAATTTCTCCATATCCTAATGGATTTTTTGGTTTTTTTGGATAGTAACCATCCTAATGGGTGTGAGGTGGTATCACATTGTAGTTTTGTGTGCCTTTCCCTAATGATTACTGACGTTGAGGATCTTTTTTTATGTGCTTGTTGGCCATTTGTACATCATGCAAAAAAAAAAAAAAAGCCTACTCAAATACTTTGCCTATTTTTGAATCAGGTTGGATTTTTGCTGTTGAGTTTTAGGAGTTCTCTATATATTTTGGATATTAATCCATTATTAGATATATGATTTGCAAATATTTTCTCCCATTCTGTGGGCTGAAATTTTATTCTTTTGATACTGTCTTTTAATGGACATTTTTAAATTTTCATGAAGTCCAATTTGTCTTTTTCTTTTGTTGTCTGTGTTTTTATTGTCACATCTGAGAAATTACTGCCAAACCAGTGTTGTGAATCTTTTGTTCTCATGACTTCTTCTAAGGCTTTTATTGTTGTAGGTCTTACATTAAGGTCTTTGATCCATTTTGAATTAATTTTTGTATGTAGTGTTAGGTAAGGGTTTAGTTTTATTCTTTAGCATGTGGATATCCAGTATTCCCAGCACCATTTGTTGAAGAAACTATCCTTTCCTCATTGGATGGTCTTTGCACTACTGTCTAAAATAATTTGATCATATATATAAGGGTTTTTGTCTGGCTCTCTATTCTATTCCATTGGTTTGTATGTCTGTCTGTATGCCAGTACTGCAGTTTTTTATTACTAGCTTTGTAGGAAGTTTTCAAGTCAGGAATGATTCCTCCAGGTTGTTCTTTTTCAAGATTGCTTTTCAAAATTGTTTTGGGATTCCTTGCAATACCATATGAATTTTAGGATAGGTTTTTCTATTTCTGCAAAAAAATGTCATTGGGATTTTGATAGGGATTGCACTGAATCTTCAGCAGATCGCTTTGGGTAGTATGGACATTTTAACAATATTAAGTCTTCCAATCCATGAACATGGGATGTGTTTCTACTACTTTGTCTTCTTTAATTTCTTTCAGCAATGCTTTGTAGATTTCATTATACATGCCTTTCACTTCCTTGGCTAAGTTAATTCCTAAATATTTTATTATTTTTGATGCTATTGTAAATTGAAATGTTTTTGTTATTTCTTTTTCGGATTGTTCACTCTGAGTGTATAGAAATGCAAGTGATTTTTGCATGTTGACTCTGTATACCACTAGTTTGCTGAATTCATATTTTAGTTCTAATGGGGTTTTTTGGTGGAATCTTTAGGGTTTCTACATATAAGATCATATGATTTCCAAACAGATAATTTTTGTTTATTTGAAGTTTTTATTTAAATTCTATTTGGTTAATGTATATGGTAAAATTGGTTTCAGGTATAGAATTTAGCGATTCATCACTTACATAGAACAGCCAGTGCTCATCCCAACAAGTGCCCTCCTTAATACCCATCACTCATGAGCCCATCCCCCATCCTCATCAACCCTCAGTTTGTTCTCTATAGTTGAGTCTCTTATGGTTTGCTTCCCTCTTTTTCTCCCCCCCCATGTTCATCTGTTTTCTTAATTCCACGTATGAATGAAATCATATGGTATTTGTCTTTCTCTGACTTATTTCGCTTAGCATATACACTCTAGCTCCATCCATGTTATTGCAAAGGGCAAGATTTCATTCTTTTTATGGCTGCATAATATTCCATTATATATATGTATATGCGCGCGCACACACACACACCCACACATACACCCACATCCTCTTTATCCATTCATCAGTCAATGGATATTTGGGATCTTTCCATAATTTGGCTATTGTTGATAATGTGCAAACAGAGATAGTTTTACTTCTTCTTTTCCAAAATGGATGTATTTTATTTCCTTGCCTTACCTAATCACTCTGGCTAGAACTTCCAGTTAGTTCTCTGTTGAACAGAAGTGATGAAAATGGGTATCCTTGCCTTTGTTCCTGATCTTAAGGGGAAGAGTCTTCAGTCTTTCACCATGAAGTATGAGGTCTACAGTAGGTCTTTCATATACAGGTTTTCCTCACTCTTTGGAAGTTTGCTTTATGCCACTTCACTTTTATGAAAGACCTTAGTACAGGCCTACCTTGTTTTATTGCACTTCATTTTATTGCACTTTGCAGATACTTTATTTTTTACAAATTAAAGGTTTGTGGGAACCCTACATCAAATAAGCCTAGTGGCACCATTTTTTTTCCAACAGATTTGTTCACTTCATGTCTCTGTGTCACATTTTGGTAATTCTTGAAATATTTCAAACTTTTTCATTATTACATCTGTTGTAGTGATCTGTAATCAGTGATTGGGACTTGCTGAGGGCTTGGATGATGGCTAGAATTTTTAGCAATTAAGTTTAATGAAAGTATATATATATTCTTTTATTATTACACTTAACAGACTACAGTATAGTGTAAATAAATATAACTTTTTAATTTAAATTTTGTTAGTTAATATACAGTGCAATATTGGTTTCTGGAGTAGAATTCAGTGATTCATCACTTACATACAACACCCAGTGCTCATCACAAGTACCCTCTTTAACACCCATCACCCATCTAGCGCATCACCCTCCCACCTCCCTCCTGTTTGCTTTCTATCATTAAGAGTCACTTGTTTCCCTCTCTCCTTTTTTTCTTTTCCCCCTCCCCATATGTTCACCTGTTCCCTTTCTTAAATTCCCATATGTTCACCTCTTCTCATTGAAAATGGCAAGATTTCATTCCTTTTGATGGCTGAATAATATTCCATTGTGTACACACACACACACACACCCCTATATATACCACATCTTCTTTATCCATTCATCAGCCAATGGACATTTGGGCTCTCTCCATAGTTTGGCTATTGTTGATAATGCTGCTATAAACATCGAGGTTCATGTACCCCTTCAAATCTATATTTTTGTATCCTTTGGGTAAATACCTAGTACTGCAATTGCTGGGTTATAGGGTAGTTCTATTTCTAACCTTTTGAGGAACATCCAGACTGTTCTCCAGAGTGGCTGCACCAGTTTGCATTCCCACCAACAGTTCAAGAGGGTTCCCCTTTCTCTGCATCCTCACCAACACATGTTGTTTCTTGTGTTGTTAATTTTAGCCATTCTGACAGGTGTGAGGTGGTATCTCATCATAGTTTTGATTTGTATCTCCCTGATGATGAATGATAAATAGAACTTGTATATGCACTAGGAAACAAAAAATTCACTTGACTCGCTCTTGTGCTATATTTTACTGCAATGGTCTGGACCAGAACTCACAATATCTCTGAGGTAGAACTGTACCTATTTTCACTTACTTAAAGAAATCTGAAGAGGATTTTCACTTTTGCAAAATGGTAACTGTTTCTCCACTTTATGCCGTTTTGGCTTATGGAAGTTTTCATAGGAGCACTCTACTTTCAGATAGTGGGAGAAACTTGTATGGCTTTTAGTTTCCTCTTATTCCTAGTTTTTTTGAGTGTTCTTATCATGAAAGAATGTTGAATTTTATCACATGCTTTTTCTACATCAATTGAGATGATCCCATGGTTTTTCTCTTTCATTCTGTTAATGTGGTGCATTAATCCGACTGATTTTTATATGTTGAACTATCCTTGCAAGTCCAAGAATATATCTCACTTAGTTATGATGTATAATCCTCTCAGTGTGCTGCTGACTTTGGTTTGCTAGTATTTTGTTGAGGATTTCTGTATCAATATTCATAAGGGATACTGATCTGTAGTTTTCTTTTCTCATAGTGTCTTTGCCTGGCTTTGATATCAAAGTAATGACTAACTCAGCCTCATAGAATGAGTAATCAAGTGTTCCCTCCTCTTCAACTTTTTGGGAAAGATAGAGAATAACTGGTATTCTTTTTTAAATGTTTGGCAGAATTCACAATGAAGCCATTGGGCGCAAGGCTTTTGTCAGGAGACTTTTAATTACCAACTTATTCTCCTTACTAGTTATAGTTCTATTCAGATTTTCTATTCATCATTTAGTCTTGGCAGGTTTTATGTTTTCAGGAATTTGTCCATTTCATTTACTTTTGTGTACAATTATTCATTGTATTCATAGTATTCTCTTTTTTTAATTTAATTTAATTTTATTATGTTAGTCACCATACAATACATCATTAGTTTTTGATGTAGTGATCCATGATTCATTGCTTTCATATAACAACCAGTCCTCCATGCAGTACGTGCCCTCCTTAATACCCATCACTGGGCTAACCCATCCCCCCACCCCCCTCCCCTCTAAAACCCTCAGTTTCTTTCTCAGAGTCCATAGTCTCTCATGGTTCGTCTCCCCCTGTAGAACTGTATTAATGTCTGACTTTCATTTTTTATTTTAGTAATTTGAATACTCCTTTTTTTCTTAGTCCATCTAGCTAAAGGTTTGTTCGTCTCGTTGGTCTTTTTTAAGAACCAGCTTTTAGTTTCACTGATTTTCTCATTCTCTATTCCATTTATCTCTGCTCTGATTTTTATCATTTCCTTCCTTCTGCTAGCTTTGGGTTTAGTTTGTTTTTCTTTCTCTAAAGTTGTAAAGTTAAGTTGTTGATTTGAGATCTTTCTTGTTTTTTAATATAAGCCTTTAGACCTACAAACTTTCCTCTTAGCACCACGTTCACTGAATCCCATAAGTTTTGATATGTTGTGTTTCATTTTCATTTGTCTGTTTCTTTCTAATTTCTCTTGTGATTTCTTCTTTGATTCACCCATTCAACTTACACAGTTTTGTGAATTTTCCAGTTTTCTTTCTGTTATTGATGTCTAATTTTATCCTGTTGTGGTCAGAGAAGATACTTTGTGCAATATCTTTTTTTTTTTTAAAGTAGGCTCCATGTCCAGCATGGAGCCCAATTCAGGGCTTGAACTCACAACTCTGAATCAAAACCTGAGCTGAAATCAACAGTTGGAGGCTTAAGCAACTGAGCCACCTAGGTGCTTCTGCAATATCTATCTTTTAAAACCTGTTGAGACTTAATTTGTGGCCTAACGCATTGTCTATCCTGGAAAATGTCGCATGTGTTCATGAAAAGAGTATGTATGCTACTGTTATTGGGTAGAATATTGTGTATATGTCTGTTAGATTTAGTTGGTATATTGTGTGAAGTACTCTATTTCTTTTTTATTTTATTTTCTGGGACTTTTTTTATTATGTTATGTTAGTCACCATACAAAGTACTCTATATTTCTTTTATCTCGTTGTTCTATACATTATTGAGAATTGGATACTGAAGTCTCCAACTATTACTGGAAAACTACTTCTCTCTTCAATTGTCAGTTTTTGCTTTATGTATTTTGGTGGTCTGTCATTAGATGTGTAAATGTTTATAACTATTATATCTTCTTACTATATTGAAACTTTTATTACTATATAATGTCCTTTGTCTCTTTTAACCTCTTTTGATCTAAAGTCTATTTTGTCTGATAGTAGTATAGCCACTCCCCTGCTCTCTTTTGGTTAGTATTTGTATAGAACATCTTTTCCCATTCTTTTACTTTCAATCTATTTGTGTCTTTGGATCTAAGGTGAATATCCTGTAAACAGCATATAGTTGGACCATGTGTTTTTATTTACTCTGCTAATCTGTCCTTTAATTGGAAAGTTTAACTCATTTACTTTAAAAGTAACTACTGATAAGGAAGGACTTACTTCTGTCATTTTGCTATTTGTTTTCTATTTGCATACATGTAGATTTTTTGTTCCTTATTTCCTGCATTACCGTTGTCTTTTTGTATTTAGTTGATCTTTTTTATTAAACATTTAAATTCCTTTTTCATTTCTTTTTGTATATATTCTATAGCTATTTTGTGATTACCATGGGGATTACATTTAATATCCTAAAGTCATAACATTCTCATATGAACTTATACCAACTTAACTTCAGTAACATACAAAAACTCTGCTATTTTTACACTCCATCCCTACCCTTTTCAGTTGTTGATGTCACAAAATTACTTTTTATATACTGTGTGTCCCAAAATATTGTTTTTTTTTAAATGCATAAGTCTCTTAAATTATATAGAAAAGAGTATTTGGAGTTACCAAATTTGCAATACTACTAGTTTTTACACTAATAATAATGGTTTTCTTTAAATGTATTAGTCTCCTTAATCATGTAGAAAACAAAATAGCAGTTACACACTATTGTTACAATAATACTAGCTTTTACAACTGCCCATGCATTTACCTTTATTGAGATCCTTATTTTTCCACATAACCTTGAGTTACTGTCTTGCGTTTTTTCATTTCACCATGCAGGACTCCCTTGATCATTTCAGGCAGGGCAGGTCCAGGGAAAATGAACCCTCTTAGCTTTTGTTTATCTGAAAATGTCTTAATTTCCCTCTCATTTTTGAAGGGCAGTTTTGCTGAATATAGGGTTCCTGGTTGACAGAAATTTTCTTTAAGCATGTTGCATATATTGGCCCTCTGCCTTCTGGCCTCCAGTTTCTAATGAGAAATTTGTTTATAATGTTATTGAAGAACCCCTGGATGTGATGGTTTGCTTCTCTCTTGCTGCATTCAAGATTCTTTCTTTGTTTTTTGAAACTTCGATTATAACGTGTCTTGGTGTAGTCTCTTTGAGTTCATCTTACTTGAAGTTTGCTGAAATTTTTGGACCTTTAAATTCATGATTTTCATCAAATTTGGGAAGTTTTCAGCCATTATTCATTCACATACTCTTTCTGCCCCTTTCTCTTTCTCTTCTTCTGGAACTCCCACAATGTGTATATTGATCCATTTAACAGAGTCCTACAGGTCCCCTAGGCTGTGTTCACTTTTCTTCAATCTTTTGTCTTTGTTCTTTAGACTTGATCATTTCTATTGTCCTATCTTCAAGTTTGCTGATTTTTTGCCTGCTTAAATCTGCCTTTGATTCCTCATAGTGAATTTATCACTTCAGTTATTGTACTTTTTCAGCTCCAGATTTTTTTGAGTTTTTTTAGGCTTTCTGTCTTTATTGATACTTACATTTTGTTCATCCATCATTTTCTTTACCTTCTCTATATCTTTGTTAGTACATTAAGCACCTTTAAGACAGTTGTTTTGAGGTCACTGTCTCAACTATCTGCCATTAGATCTTTTACAGGGATAGTTTCTATTGATTTATTTTTTCCTTTGAGTGGGCTATTCTTTTTCCTATTTCTTTGTATACCTTGTGACTTTTTGTCAAAAAGTGGGCATTTGACTCTAATAATGTGGTTATTACAGAGCTCAGATTCTCTCCCTTCCCCAGGGTTTGCTGTTTTTTGTTATTGTTTTTGTTACTGTTTTGTTTTTTGATTGCAGTATGTTCTGTGGGGAGGACCAGCCTAAAGTGTCTTCTCAGGTCTTTTGTGAGCCTTTCCCATACAGTCACTTTTTAGTTTTCCCCATATATGCATGCAGATGTTTTTGAATATCCTAGTCTCTAAGATCTGGCTCCCAAAAGGGGAAAAAGAGAAAAATGAAAGAGAGGGTAAAAAAAAAGGGGGGGGGTGTTAGCCCTTTAAATCCTCTGGAAGTCACTTTAGCAGGAAGAAGAGGGCTTAAAACAATGGAGAAAAGTTCGACAGTAATAGCTGCCCATCTCTTTGCACCTCTGTGATCAGAAGTAACAATCAACAATCTGCTATTTCCTATGACTAAGACTTGAGATATGAATAGGTCTCTGCTATAGGGTAGGGGTATGGAAGAAAGGCTAGATAGAGATAGAGACAGATAGAGAACAGGAACAGTGGCTCTGATATTATAACAGAGGCTGGCCTGGTTAGGGAACTGCACATAACTCAGTATGGATGGTGCATTGGCCTCAAAGGGATAAGTATTAAAATGGAAGATAAAGAAGTAGGGAAGATCCAGTTTCTGAAATATCCCTTCAGAAAGATTTTAAGCCAATTAACAATATTATTTTTTCTATCTTACACTTATACATAAAATTTGTACATCATGCAAATATTAGTATGTAAGAGAATTATACTGTTAGGTGGATTCTAATTTTTTTAGTAACCAAAATGCCACACTTATTTTTAAACCTTTCTAAGACCATCAGAGCCACTCTAAGTTAGTATTCAGTTTTCATACCTAAAACTATTGAATTTACTTTCAAACTATAAGACACAATAGTTTGAAACACTCACATTCATGAATTTATAGTAATCATTCCATTGTCTCATACCTGCACGTTGTAGCAAACACAGTTCGTTGATACTTATATATTTCTTAAACACATCCATACAAACCTACAAATAATGAAAAACATAACATTACCTTTTTATATTTCGTAAAAAAGACACAAATTTCCATCCTATCTTTCTGCTTATTCTATTTTTTTAAGTGAACTTAAAGCAATGGCATAAAAAGTTGAAGTTAGGTTAACTCACAGATTTGAAATGCATATTGAATTCACTACAGAAACCTTATTTTAGAGATGCGCTGACAAAGAAATAGTCAAGGAAATAGACAAGATTAGCAAGCAATTGGGGAAGGGAGGAAATCCTTGAATATTTGAAATTTTAAAAACCTAAGGTCATTTAAAAAATAACCATTTACTGGTGCAAGGATAAATACATTTACCAATGGATTAGAACAGAAAGCCTACAAATAGACCCACTCATATTTAATCAGCTGATTTATATGACATGGTGACCCTGCAGTACAGTGGGGGAAAGAATGGTCTTTTTTTAGTAAAGGGTTTTGGGTCACTTACAGATCCACATGGGAAAAAATATTTATCTTGACCTTTTTCTCACATCATAAACAAAAATCAATACCAGGTGACTTAGTGTTCTAAATGCAAAGATTAAAAAACAGACCTTTTAAAGAAAAAAAATAAGATCTTGGCAAAGATTTCTTCAACAGGATGCAAAAAGTTAACATAAAAAATTGACAAAATTGGACTACATAAAAATTAAGAAATTCTGTTTACCAAAAGACATTTTTAAGAGGGTGAAAGGGTAACCTGTACACTAGTAAAAGTTACCTGCTATACACATATCCAACAAAGAACTTAGAATATATAAAGAATTCTTAAGATAGGTAAGAAAAAGACAATCCCATAGAATATAGGCAAAATATTTAGGTATTTCCCAAAAGAGGGTATCCAAATGTCCAATGACTTTGAAAGATGCTCAGCTTCATCAGTCATCATCAGGGAAGGCATCACTCCCCACCCACCAGAATGGCTAAAGTTAAAAGGCCGATAAATACCAAGAGCTGGTAAGGCTGTGAAGCAACCAGAACTCTCAGACATTGCTGGTGAGAGTGTAATTTGGCAGACCACTTCAGGTTTGGCAGTGTTGACTAAAATTGAACATATGCAGATTCTATGACCCAGCAATTCCAGCTTTAAGTATAACCCATCAGAAAGTGTACATATATTCACCAAAAGACATGCAGAAGAACACTGATAGCATCACTATTGTAATTACCAAATTTAGAAAACACTCAAATAAATCAAAAGTAGTATGTATCACTAAATTTTGACATACACAATGGAATATTCAATATTATACAGCAATGAGAAAGGAATGTTTATAATTAAGTAAAAAATATAGATGAATCTCAAAAATATTGAGCAAAAAGTAGCCAGAAACTAAAGAATACAGACTGTATGATTTCATTTATATAAAGCACAAAACCAGGCAAAGCTCATCTATGCTATTAGGAGTCAAAGAAAATCTGAATTAAAACATATGACTGAGATGATCATTAAAACAATCTCTACTTCAAAGACTTTACATATTTTACCTTTTCATCCCCTTGCTCAGGCGCATGAGCAAACTTGCATTGTGATCGCTCACAGCCACGTAATGTATTAAAATGAAATTTGCAATATCTATGGGGCAGCATCAACCCTAGGGGCTTCTGGAACACCTAGAAAATTAGATAAATTCTCTTTCTATGTTAATTGTAAAACACCATAATCAAGTGAGAAAGTATTTGAAGGAACCAGAAATATTATATACCCCAAACAGTATCAAGACAAATAGTTTGTTGACTTGATAAAAAAAAAAACCTCCAACCAATTTGTATTTCCAAAAATAATGAAACAAAAAAAACAATTTAAAATGATTTGTCTAAATTTTTGCAATTTCCTTCAGTGTAAAATATTCCAAAGTTACTACTGCTTTACTTTACATGTTTTTAAAAGTTTATACATTCCATCGCTTCTTGGCCTTTTGGCTAAGATCAAGTGTAAAAGTTTATACATTCCCTCCACTTTCTCATACACCTGCCCCCTCTGCTTTTATAAAAAGTTATTCTATTATAACATGCATCATATTTCAGATGCATTTATTTAGAACCCAAACTTTCCATAGCTTTTCTGATTAACAGAAAGAGAAGTGACAGAATCAAAGTATTCACAACAAACTTTTCCTATAAACTGCTATCACTAGCTTTCTCTTATATCACAGGGAACTTTTCATCCTATATTTTCTGTTTTGGATATCCCCCTCCACCCTACCCACCCAGCCTTCTGCTTTCAACCTCTTATATTATTTGTGAATATCTTCTGAATCACTACTCCTTTTCTCCTTCTTACCATCAACTGTCATTCAAAATCTGTAAATGGCCAGAAGTGCTTAAAAAATGATAGGGAAATACAACCAAAATATGTGCTTTATAGGATTATTTGTTTTATATGGAAGACTTACCCCTACATTTTTTTCCCTCTTAAATATTTCACAAGTTTCAGGATTCTGAAGCTTTAGGAGAGAATGTTTTCCTGGAAATCTGAAATCTAGAAATGATTAAGAATGACATCACACACCAACATGTTACAGCTTCTTCCCTTCATAACAATGAAACAGATTACCACTACTATCTGCTTTAAAGTTTCACTTTGGGCTACTCATACTCAGTTCAGACTATGATGCTACAGTGTGTGCCTGTGAAATAAAAAATGATTTACATCTTAGTTGCTCCTTAGGTATTTCTAGGCCTAAATGTAAAATTTTAAACTCATTTTAAGCTGAAGATACTTTCTTAAAAGGCTTATACAGCGGCACTGAACACTGTATTCAAAGGACAGTCTCTATATTAAACAGACATATCTGATACACAATTAAAATTGTAATTTGGCGACCACTTCAGAAAGGTATTATGCAATGAACTATGTACCGCCAACAAATTCCTATGTTTAAGCCCTAACCCCCAGTGTGACTTTATTTGAAGATACGGCCTTTTCGGAGTGCCTGGGTGGCTCAGTCAGTTGAGCAACTGCCTTTGGCTCAGGTCATGATACCACGGTCCTGGGATTTTGCCCCGCATCAGGTTCCCTGCTCAGCGGGGAGCCTGCTTCTCCCTCTCCCTGCTGCTCTGTCTGCTTGTGTGTGCACACTCTCTCACTCTCTCTGTTAAATAAATAAATAAATAAATAAATAAATAAATAAATAAATAAATAAATAAATAAA
>NW_023270268.1:450661-521030 GCF_011800145.1 Mirounga leonina
AAATAAATAAATAAATAAATAAATAAATAAATAAATAAATAAATAAAATCTTGAAAATAGGTCCTTTTACAGAACTAATTAAGGTTAAATGGGGTCATACGGGTGAGACACTGATTTGACGGAATTAGTGTCTTTATAAGAAGAGACATCAGAGAGTTGCTCTCTCTTTCCATGCACATGCATCAAGGAAAGGCCATGTGAGGACTTAGCAAGAACGGAGCCATCTGTAAGCCAGGAAGAGAACCAGAAACTGAATCCTGCCAGAACCCTGATCTTAGACTTCTAGCCTCCATAATTGTGTGAAATAAATTTCTGTCATTTAGGCCACCCAGGCTGTGGTATTTTGTTATGGCTGCCTGAGCTACTAATACACCAGGCATTCTATCCCTTAATGTTGGTCTAAATGTTAAAATGAGAATTAGGACATTTTGAAATGTTTTTCTCTAAAGATAAAAAATAAAAATATTTTAAATAATTTCATTTTTCACTTGGCAGCATTCAGATGAATTTGGAACAAGCTTAAGTTTCTGCTGCATAGCTTTGCTGTAATTTTCATTATAAAAACTGTTAAGACTTTTGAAGATAAAACACACAATCATCTGGGCATGCTGCTGTAGTACACAACACCGGGCAGCACAAAGTCAGTAACAGGAAAGTACAGAAGAATTAGGTGTGGGCTACACAAAGAAATTTTATTGTTCCTAAATTCATTCCTCAGTCTAGCTTATTTTGTTCAAACCATTATGGATTATCAAAAAAACTGACACAAATTCTAAAATACATTATAAAATTCTAAGATATTCGACTAAAGTATGAATATTTTAGGTATAACCTATAATTTATCTATACTACCACTATCACATAAATACAGATATTTAAGAAATTATTCCATCAAAAGTTCTAAGTAAAGGTATACAAACTTTCCAATTTTAACACATTCTAGGCTTGTCTTGATTTTTCTAACCTTTTTTGTTTTTGGTGAAAAAAATCTCCTATACAGTTTCTGTATTTTCAAAAGCCAACAGAATTTTATTAAGAAAACAGTACCATTCATCCAGGGCTTCAGTAATATGTCTTCTTGATGACCACTTAGATTCAAAGGTGGCACTGATAAGCACAGAGGTTTTGGGGCCAGTACTGCCAACTGACTCTCACCAACCATAATCTCCGCATTTTTAGAACCTTCACTGTGTGAGCAGAAAAGCCAAAAGCAGAATTTAAATTTATTCGAAGAACATTAAAGTGATGAGAATCAAGTAAGTGGAAACACAACCTAACACACTATGTATACGCTATAGACCATGTTGTGTACTATTACCATACTATGATTCTTCAGTATTTTCAATAAGTGTTCTTGCCTTCTTAAATAGAAAACCAATGCTCATTAAATGGCCGGTGTAGGGGCAGGAGTAAGGTGGTTGGATTAAAACTAGAGCAGAATATTTTTGATCATGCCAGACAAAAATTCTGAGGAGGAACTGAGCTACCATTCTAATCCAGAAAAGATCACCCAGTTATTCTATTGATAGTACAGTAAAATGAATGAATTATAAATTATTCTTCAGGACAAGTACATTTAATAAATTTATACATGTACGTAAGAACTTCCTTTGGGAAGAAGGTATAAAAAATGTACTGTTCTTGGTTGCTTAGATTTAAATAGCTTCAACTATATTTTAATATGTGAGATCCTATATAACCAATTTTAGAAAAACTTAAAGAGTTTTCTGGAATCTCACTTACCTAGAAAAAAAAAATAAGCAAGGAGTAGAATGGGAAGTATCTCAAAGCTGACTGATATAAATGAATTTCGTTTTTAGAAGAAAAATCACTCAGATACTATAATATTTTACCTTAAAAAACAATTCTAATAAGCTTTTTCAGCTGGGGTTTCCTGGGCCAGAGAATAAAACTAGTAAGAAAGAAGAGGGTCCCATACTTGTAACAGTTCAAACTTAGTAGCATTGACAGAGCTTAAAAATTACACAGGGGACACCTGGGTGTCCAGTCGGTTAAACAGTGAAGTGTCTGCCTTTGGCTCAGGTCTTGATCCCACCCTGGGATCAAGCCCTGCATCAGGCTTCCCTGCTCAGTGGGGAGTCTGCTTCTCCCTCTGCCCCTCCCCCTACTCATGCTCACGCATGCACTCACTCTTTCTCTCTCTCTCTCAAATAAAATCTTTAAAAAAATTACACAGAAAATAAAGATATTCACTTCTCTTTCCAACTTGGGACATCATTAATATGTGCAATCAACATAACCTTTCTCAAAACAAGAGCAATAATGTAGAACAAACAAATAAGAATTATGGAATTTTACAGATGGAAGAGATTATCTAGTAAAATTCTTTTGTTTTTGATTGGATGACTGAAGTTTGGGGTAATGTAGTGACTTGTCCAATGTCACACTCCTGGTCATTATGGTAGAGCCAAACTGATGATAAAACTCTTCAGGCTGCAATGACACTATTTGGTTTGTAAGCAAAATGCTTTCAATAGAAAAAGAAGTTAACTTTTGTCATTTTTTCCCTTTTAAAATTTCAAATATTCATGGATCAAATTGGGTTTCTGTGCCAATCTAATTCTCACCTAGGCTCTTCCTTCATACAATGGTTCTCAAAGTTGAGCAAGTATTAGGATCAGATGGTGGCCTTGCTGAAACACAGACTGATGGGCCCCATCTCCAGAGTTTTTGATTCAGCAGGTCAGGGACAGGACCAAATAATTTGTATTTCTGACATGTTCCCACTTGATGCTGCTGCTATAAGAATCACACTTTGAAAACTACTGCCTTAATATAAAAGGACTTGAACACATTTGTCACCTGATCTGAGTATACCTTGCCTCAACAGCAAAATGGAGGTGCAGGATGGATCAGGTGATCACCAATGTGTCTCCCAACTCTAAGTTTGTTATTTGCATATGTTATAGTGAGTGTACTATAACTCTTAGTACTAATTATCACAACCACATCAGATACCTGCAAACTGCAATATTCATCAGATTTCTGTCATTTTACCTTCATAAAAGTCATGTACACATTCTTTTTTCTTTTATCACTATTCCTTACTTCTTTTTTTTTTTTAAAGATTTTATTTATTTATTTGACAGAGAGAGACACAGTGAGACAGGGAACACAAGCAGGGGGAGTGGGAGAGGGAGAAGCAGGCTTCCCACTGAGCAGGGAGCCGGATGTGGGGCTCAATCCCAGGACCCTGGGATCATGACCTGAGCCGAAGGCAGACGCTTAACGACTGAGCCACCCAGGCGCCCCACTATTCCTTACTTCTTCCTCAGAAAAATATTTTAATGGCTCAAAAATCTTTATCACAGCTTTAAGGTACCTGAAAGTATCCCTGACATCTGGGTATATCTGATACACCGATTAATAATATCCATGTATGGCTTAAGGCATAGTAGCCCAAGTCCATAGAGCAGAGAATGAAAAACACACTCAAAACACAAATTATATGACTATTTTAAAATTACATAATTAAAAATGGTACAGACCTTTTGCAAACTTCCAAAATATTTTCTTTTTCTTCTTTAATAGTCACCTTTTCTGAAAATCTACACTGTGAAGAGATTATGGTTAAAAAGTACAAGTGAATATTTCTGTATTCCATATTAAGCTATGAGGCTTACCAGATTATTTAGAATGTATTGGACGTTAATTAAACCACTAGCTTATGGCCAACTGACAACTATATTATTTGAAATACTGAATATTGACTTAAAAATTCCACTCTTAAGAGAAAAACTGGTAGAAATCATAAATTTTCTCAGCTTTTGACATCACCTTTAGTTATACAAGCCAACATTTAAAATTATTATGAACAATGAAAGTTATATTTGTTTTCATTCAGATAAAAAGCTTTAAGTGATTTTTATTTTCATATGGCATTTATGAACATAAATTTATTTTTCCCATTATAAGTATTAATATGTATTTCGTATATCACTATACTTAAAACATTTCACATTAGTGTTCTGGAATTGTGACTTTCTAAATATAAGGAAGTTATACATGCTTAAATATTAAACTTTTGAAAAAACAGGCAGGTACCAAGAAAATAAAACCCCAAATCAACTATCATTTGAGGAGAGATAACCATTTTTCTAGTCTTTTTTATTTTGAAAAATTAAATTTTTTCATTATTAAAAATTTTTCCAGTCTCATTGAGAATTGATATATATTACTGTATAAGTTTAAGGTATTCAGCATGATAGTTGGATTTACATATATTATAAAATCATTACAGTAGATTCAGCTAACACCCATCTTCTCACAGAGATACAACAAAAGCAGGCATGGAGGGATGGGCAGATGGAGAAGGAGAGAGAGAATTTTAAGCAGGCATGGAGCTCAACTCTGGGCTCAATCTCACAACCCCCTGAGATCATGACCTGAGCTGAAATCAAGAGTCGGATGCTTAACCGACTGAACCACCCAGGCACCCCAACAACTACTCTTTTTTAAAGTATACAATCACAGTGTGCCTAGGTGGCTCAGTCGGTTAAACGTCTGCCTTCAGCTCAGGTCATGATCTTGGGGTCCTGGGATCGATTCCCACATCGGGCTCCCTGCTCAATGAGGAGTCTGCTCCTCCCTCTGCCTGCAGCTCCCCCTGCTTGTGCTCTCTCTCTGTCAGATAAATAAATAAAATCTTAAAAAAAAATAAAGTACATAATTACATATTACAATAATGATACACACTGCATATACTATTAACCCTTACAAAGAAAATTATAAAAATCAACTGAGAAACATAAGACATACACAGATACAAAAATATACCATGTTCCTGAATGAGACTATTAAAAGTAAAGATGTTAATTCTCCCCAAATTAATTTATACATTTTAAAAACGACTTTATCATTTGAGTTTAAAGTGCTCTTAGGAGAACAGCCAAAAAATTTTTTAAATTTATAATACGCCTTCATGTCTTTTAAAGAAAGCCTTCCTTGTTTTATTTTTATTTTGTTTGCTATTTTTATTTTTCAAATAATTGGCAGTATGGTATTAGTACAAGGACCTGAGCAATCAATGAAACAAAAGTGAAGGAATAATTCCATACATAAAAATTTGAAAATATTAAAGATAGCATTTGAAATTTGTGAGGAAATGATTCAATAAATGGCAGTAGAAAAACAGGCTAGTTAAAAGGATAGAAAATAAGTTTGGTACCAACTCACCATATGTCAAAATACTTTTTAGAAAATAAAAAAAAAACAAAAAACCACCAAAATACTTTTTAGGTTCATTAAAGATTTAAATATAAAAAATAAATATCAAAAGTAGCAAAAATAAAATAAAGGTGGGTATTTGTATAATTTGGAGGGTGGAGAAAGCCTAAGCATGACACCAAAAGCAGAAACCATTAATTATGATATCAACAAGTCTGAATATAAATATTTTAGATATTTTTATACAAGGAGCATACAAAGTACGCAAAAGCCATCTATCAAAAAAATTTTTAAAGGGTACACTGTTTCTACATTCTTTCTCCCAAGATAAATTTTAGATTCAGACAGATAAAAATTCAGACATGATAAAAAAACATTAAAAAACACCAGGAGAAAATACAGGAGAAAATTTTAAATCCTGAAATGGGGAAGGGCTTCTCTAAATATGACTCATAACTCAAATATCCTAACAGAAAACTAACATATTTGACTAAAAATATAAACCTCCTTGGAGGAGAAAAGATGGTGGAGGAGTAGGGGATCCTATTTCAACCAGTCGCCTGAATTGAGCTGGATATCTACCAGACCATTCTGAACACCCACGATATCAGCCTGAGATGTAAGAAGATGTATCTGGATCTCTACGAACAGAATATCTCTGGTGGTTGGTCTCTAGGTATGAAGTGGGGAGCTGTGACTCTGCAGGCAGATACCAGAAGATAAACAGAAGGGGGAGGGAGCCCCCAGGATCCTGCACCGCTGGAGCACAAAAGCCTCCCGCGCTGGGGACCGGGAACAGACTCACAGACTGGTAGTGGAAGGTAAAGGAATTTAGGGAAGCCCCCCAAACTGAAGCCTGGAGCTGGGGGGGGCACGGGTGCAAAACTGGGGGTGGCTGGTGGTTTTAGAAGCACAAAGGGCAGAGACGTGCCTAGACCTGGAAGCTAGGGCTGAGAGTGCTGCTATGGGGCGCACAACCCAGGACACTGCGGTTTTTAGCAGCACAGACAGAAATGGAGATGGTGTGGCCTGGAGAGTTAATTGAAGAGCAGACTGCAATCTCTCTGTTCTGAGACAGAGGTTTGGATACAGTCACTTCTGATCTGACTCTTGGAAGAGACACTGAAAGCCACCAGGGAAAGCCACCAGAGAACAAAAGCCTCCAAAAACCGGTTTTCACTGAGCCCATCCCCCCCTCACAGGGGGCAGGGCAACTCTGCCCAAACAGGGTTGCCTGAGTACCAGCATGGCAGGCCCTTCCCCTAGAAGATAGCCTGGAAGAACAAGAGGCTGATAATCCTAAGGTCCCTATAAAACAGGTGCATCTTGCTTGGGTTGTGGTCAATAAGTTGGACTCTATACATTCCCCCAACCACCCCTCAACAGAATGACTAAAGGAGGAACCCACAACAAAGGAAAGACTCAGAGATTGTGGCCTCTGCCACAGAACTAATGGATATGGATATAACCAAGATGTTAGAAATTGACTTCAGAGTAACAGTTACCAAGGTGATATCTAGGCTTGAGAAAAATATTAAGAACAATGAAAATGAGATCGAATCAGGCTGAACTTAAAAATGCTATGAATGAAATGCAGTCCAAACTGGATACTCTGACTGCCAGGGTAAACAAGGCAGAAGAACAAATTAGTGAGATGGAGGATAAAATGATAGAAAAGAAGGAAATCGAGGCGGCATGGGAAAAACAAATTAAAACCCAAGGAATCAAACTGAGAGAGATGAGTGACTCAATGAAACATTAATATCAGAATTATTGGGATCCCTGAGTGGGTGGAGAGAGAGAGAGAGGTCTAGAAGATATATTTGAGCAAATCGTAGCTGAGAACTTCCTTAATCTGGGGAAGGAAAAAAGCATTTGTGTCCAAGAGACAGAGAAGACCCCTCCCAAGATCAATGAAAATAGACTGACGCCACGACATATAATAGTACAATCTGCAAATCTTAGATCCAAGGAAACAATCTTGAAAACGGCGAGGAGGAAGAAATTTCTTACGTACAGAGGGAGGAACATCAGAATAACATCAGACCTGTCCACAGAGACCTGGCAAGCCAGAAAGGGCTGGCAAGACATATTCAGGGTACTAAATGAGAAGAACGTGCAGCCAAGAACACTTTATCCAGCAAGGCTATCATTCAGAGTGGATGGAGAGACAAGGAGCTTCCAAGACCAACAGAAATTAAAAGAATGGCCCTGCAAGAAATATTAAGGGGGGCTTCTATAAAAGGAGATGATCCTGCAAGAAATATTAAGCGGGGGTTTTATAAAAGGAGAAAGACCCTAAGAGTGATATAGATCAGAAATTTACAGAGACAATCTATAGAAACAAGGACTTCACAGGCAACATGATGACAATAAAATCACTTCTTTCAATAATCACTCTTAACGTGAATGGCCTAAATGCTCCCATGAAATGGCACAGGGTTGCAGACTGGATAAAAAGACAGGACCCATCCATATGCTGTATACAAGAGACTTGTTTTGAACCTAAAGATACATCCAGACTGAAAGTGAAGGGATGAAAAACCATTTTTCATGCCAACAGACCTCAAAAGAAAGCTGGGGTAGCAATTCTCATATCAGAAAAATAAGCTAAAGACTGTAGTTAGAGATACAGAAGGACACTATATCATGCTAAAAGAGTCTATCCAACAAGAGGATCTAACAATTGTAAATATCTATGCCCCCAACATAGGAGCAGCCAACTACATATGCCAACTGTTAACCAAAATAAAGAGACATATTGATAATAATACGCTAGTAGCAGGAGACTTCAACACTCCACTCTTGGCAATAGACAGGTCATCTAAGCAGAAAATCAACAAAGACACAAGAGCTTTGAATGACACACTGGACCAGATGGACCTCATAGATATATACAGAACATTCCACCCCAAAACAACAGAATACTCATTCTTCTCGAACACACATGGAACTTTCTCCAGAAAAGATCACATACTGGGTCACAAATCAGGTCTCAACTGATACCAAAAGACTGAGATTATTCCCTGCATATTCTCAGAGCATAATGCCTTGAAACTGGAACTCAAACACAAGAAAAAAATTGGAAGAAATTCAAACACTTGGAAGCTAAAGGCCATCCTGCTTAAGAATGTTTGGGTCAAGCAGGAAATCAAAGAAGAACTTAAACAATTCATGGAAACCAATGAGAATGAAAACACATTGGTCCAAAACCTATGGGATACTGCAAAGGCAGTCCCAAGGGGGAAATACATAGCCATCAAAGCCTCACTCAAAAAACAAAAAATCCCAAACACCCAAATTAACTTTCCCATTTAAAGAACTGGAGAAAGAACAACAAATAAAGCCTAAGCCATGCATCAGAAGAGAAATAATTAAGTTTAGAGCAGAGATCAATGAATTTGTACCCAGAAGTACAGTAAAGCAGATCAAATAAACTAGAAGCTGGTTCTTTGAAAGAAGTAATAAGATCAATAAACCACTGGCCAGAATTATCCAAAAGAAAAGAGAAAGGACCCAAATTAATAAAATTATGAATGAAAGGGGAGAGATCACAACGAACACCAAGGAATGAGAAACAATTATCAGAAATTGTTATCAACAATTATATGCCAATAAATTAAGCAACCTGGAAGAAATGGATACATTCCTGGAAACCTGGAAACCACCAAGACTGAAACAGGAAGAAATTGACAACCTGAGTAGACCAATAACTAGTAATGAGACTGAAGCAGTGATCAAAAATTTCCCAAAAAACAAGAGTCCAGAGCCTGATGGATTCCCTGCAGAATTCTACAAAACATTCAAAGAAGAAATAATACCTACTCTACTAAAGCTGTTTCAAAAAATAGAAACAGAAGGAAAACTTCCAAACTCATTCTGTGAGGCCAGCATTACCTTTATCCCAAAACCAGGCAAAGACCCCATCAAAAAGGAGAATTTCAGACCAATATCCCTGATGAATATGGAGGCCAAAATTCTTAACAAGACCCTAGCGAATAGGATCCAACAATACATTAAAAGGATTATACATCACAACCAGGTGGGATTTATCCCTGGGATGAAAGGGTGGTTCAACATTCACAAATCAATCAATGTAACAGAACACATAAATAAGAGAAAGAACCACATGGTCCTCTCAATTGATGCAGAAAAAGCATTTGACAAAATACAGCATCCTTTCCTGATTAAAACTCTTCAGAGTGTAGGGACAGAGGAAACATTCCTTAATTTCATAAAAACCGTCTAAAAAAGCCCACAGCGAATATCATTCTCAATGGGGAAAAGCTGAGAGCCTTTCCCTTAAGATCAGGAACATGACAGGGCGCCTGGGTGGCTCAGCTGGTTAAGCAACTGCCTTCGGCTCAGGTCATGATCCTGGAGTCCCTGGATCGAGTCCCACATCGGGCTCCCTGCTTGGCAGGGAGTCTGCCTCTCCCTCTGGCCCTCCCCCCTCTCATGTGCTCTCTCTCATTCTCTCTCTCTCAAATAAATAAAATCTTTAAAAAAAAAAAAAAGATCAGGAACATGACAAGGATGCCCCGTCTTGCCACTATTGTTCAACATAGTACTAGAAGTCCTAGCAACAGCAATCAGACAACAAAAAGAAATAAAAAGTATTCAAATTAGCAAAGAAGAAGTCAAACTCCCTCTCTTCACAGACGACATACTTTATGTGGAAAACCCAAAAGACTCCAAAGCCAAATTACTAGAACTCATACAGCAAGTCAGTAATGTGGCAGGATACAAAATCAATGCACAGAAATCAGTTGCCTTCCTATACACTAACAATGTAACTGTAGAAAGAGAAATTAGGGAATTGATTGCATTTATAATAGCACCAAAAACCTTAAGATACCTTGGAATAAACTTAACAAAGGAGGTAAAGGATCTATACTTTAGAAACTACAGAGTATTTATGAAGGAAATTGAGAAAGACACAAAAAGATGGAAAAACATTCCATGCTCATGGATCAGAAGAATAAACATTGTTAAAATGTCTATGCTGCCCAGAGCAATCTATACTTTCAACACCATCCCAATCAAAATACCAATGGCATTTTCAAAGTGCTGGAACAAACAATCTTAAAATTTGTATGGAACCAGAAAAGACCCCGGATCACCAAGGAAATGTTGAAAAAGAAAAACAAAATCTGGGGGCATCACGATGCCTGATTTCAAGCTATGTTACAAAGCTGTGATCACCAAGACAGCATGGTACTGGCACAAAACAGACACATAGATCAATGGAATAGAATAGAGAGCCCAGATATGGACCCTCCACTCTATGGTCAACTAATCTTCAACAAAGCAGGAAAAAATATGCAATGGAAAAAAGACAGTCTCTTCAATAAATGGTGCTGGGAAAATTGGACAGCTATATAGAAGAATGAAACTGGCCCATTCTCTTACACCATATACAAAGATAAACTCTAAATGAAAAACCTCAATGTGAGAGAGGAATCCATCAAAATCCTAGAGGAGAACATAGGCAGTAATCTCTCTGACATCGGCCACAGCAACTTCTTTCAAAACACGTTCCAAAGGCTAGTGAAACAAAAGCAAAAATGAACTTTTGGGACTTCATCAAGATATAAAGCTTCTACACAGCAAGGGAAATAGTCAACAAAACTAAGAGGCAACCCACAGAATGGGAGAAGATATTTGCAAATGACATTATGGATAAAGGGCTGATATCCAAGATCTATAAAGAACTTCTCAAACTCAACACCCAAAAAACAAATAAGTCAAAAAATGGACAGAAGACATGAACAGACACTTCTCCAAAGAAGACATACAAATGGCTAACAGACACATGAAAAAATATTCAACATCATTAGCCATCAGGGAAATTCAAATCAAAACCACATTGAGATACCACCTTACACCAGTCAGAATGGCAAAAATTGACAAGGCAAGAAATAACAAATGTTGGAGAGGCTGTGGAGAAAGGGGAACCCTCTTACACTGTTGGTGGGAATGCAAGTTGGTACAGCCACTTTGGAAAACAGTGTGGAGGTGCCTCAAAAAATTAAAAATAGAGCTACCCTATGACCCAGCAATTGCACTACTGGGTATTTACCTCAAAGATACAGATGTAGTGAAAAGAAGGGCCATGTGCACCCCAATGTTCATAGCAGCAATGTTGCAATAACCAAACTGTGGAAGGAGCCGAGATGCCCTTCAACAGATGAATGGATAAAGAAGATGTGGTCCATATATAAAATGGAATGTTACTCAGCCATCAGAAAGGATGAATACCCAACATTTGTATCAACATGGATGGAACTGGAGGAGATTATGCTAAGTGGAAATAAGTGAAACAGAGAAAGACAATTATCATATGGTTTCACTTATTCGTGGAACATAAGGAATAGCATGGAAGACATTAGGAGAAGGAAGGGAAAAATGAAGGGGGGGGAATCAGAACGGGAGACGAACCATGAAAGACTACGAACTCCAAGAAACTGAGGGTTTTAGAGGGGAGGGGGTGGGGCGATGGGTTAGCCCGGTGATGGGTATTAAGGAGGGCACGTACTGCATGGAGCACGATGTGTTATACACAAAATGAATCATGGAACACATCAAAAACTAATGATGTACTGTATGGTGACATAACATAATTAAAAAATTTAAAAATATATAAAAACAACCCCCCTTCAAGGTAAAATAAAACTCCTAAATCAAGTCAGAACACAGACAAAAAAATAAGAAAAAGTGTGGGAATATATGACAAAGAATATATCTTTGTGTGCTTTTGTACTTTCAAGTTTTCATTTAAATTCCAGTTAACATTCAGTGTAATATTAATTTCAGGTGTAGAATTTTGTGATTCATCACTTACGTTAAGTACCCAGAGCTCATCACAAGTGCCTTCCTTAATATCCATCACCATTTAACCCATACCTCTGCCCATCTCCCCTCCATCAACCCTATTTGTTCTCTATAGTTGAGTCTGTTTTATGGTTTGCCCCTCTTTTTTCCCCCACGTTCATCTGTTTTCTTTCTTAAATCCTACATATGAGTGAAATTATATGGTATTTGTCTTTCTCTGACTTACTTCACTTAGCATAATGTTCTCTGGCTCCATTCATGTCATTGCAAACAGCAAGAATTCATTAATTTTTATGGCTGAGTATTATTCCTATATATATATATCTCACATCTTTTTTATCCATTCATTAGTTGATGGACATTTGGGCTCTTTTCATAATTTGGCTATTGTTGATAATGTTGCTATAAACATTGGGGTGGACATAGTCCTTCGAACCAGTATTTTTGTATCCTTTGGGTAAATACCTAGTAGTGCAATTGCTAAATCAAGGGCAGTCCTATTTTTAACTTTTTGAGGAACCTCCACACTGTTTTCCAGAGTGACTGCACCAACCTGCATTCCCACCAACAGTGTAAGAGGGTTCCCTTTTCTCTGCATCCTTGCCAACATGTGTTGGTCTTGTGTTGTTAATTTTAGTCATTCTGATAGGTGTGAGGTGATATCTCATTGTAGTTTTGATTTGTATTTCCCTGACAATGAGGTAAGAATATGTTTAATATATGAAAAGTTCCTACAAGTAAAAAAAGATCAAAATCTCAGAAGAAAAATGGGCAAAAAACATAAAAAGAATGTTCATAAAAAACATAAATGGCCTTTCAACATACTAAAAGATGCTTAGTCTCGTAAGAGAAAAGCAAATTAAAACTAAAAGTCATTTGTAAAAATAGACAGATGGGACAAAAATTTTAATACTGAGTTGGTTAGTGTGTAGGGAGAAAACTGGCATTCTTACCCAATGTTGTTGAAAGTATAAATCACAGCCATCTTTATGTAGGCCAATCTGACAATTCTAAGAATCCAAAAATGCTTGCACATATACAAAATGCCTTATGTTCAAAGATACATAATGCAGCAATATTTAAATAGCAAAAAATGGGAACAAACCAAGTGTCCACCAACAGTGGAACTTGTTGAATAGAGCATATTCATGTAGTGGATAATTATACAATTATAAAAACAAGGCATAATTACATAACATTGAAAAGAAACACTCCATTATTTATTAAGTTTAAAAAGCAAGATAAAAAATGGTATGTTACCATTTGTATAAAATGCTACCATTTGTATAAAATTAGAAAGAATATACAATAGGTCCACTTTGAGAAATAGCAGAGTATGTCTTATTGGGCTATAATCCTCCTGCAGGTAAAAACTATAAACCCTAGATAAAATATAAAAAAATCTCTGCCTGAAAACACTAGAAATATGTGAAAAGCTGGCAGAATCTGGAGGGAAGTCTACACTTGGAAAGAAGGAATAGCACTGACTAACTCTTCTGCTTTCATAGCTTTATTCTTGAAGGCAGGTCCTAGTTGGAACTACTTGAGAAGGCCAAAAATTTGCCTTACTGAAACAACGAACCAGAAGCCTAAGTTTAAGATTAAGTCAGAAACTGGGAAGTAAGGCTGGGAATCCAGGAAAGGAGAGAGCCTAAGAGAGGAAGCCCTGAAATTTGCTCATAAACTCCACCCAAATTTCTTGCTGACCACTGAACTATGTTTTTGTAAGGTAGACTCCAAACAGTCCAGCTAAGGCTAAAAGAACTGAACAAAGATTACTGCAAAAGAGTAATCTGGAGGCTGAGTTCACCTAAGTTAAAACCTTAGCATGCAATTACCATACAGCCAGCAACTGCAGACATGGGCATTTATCCCAGATAAGTTAAAAATTAGGTTTACCAAAAACTGGTACACAAATGTTTATAGCAGCTTTATTTGTAATAGCCAAAAGCTGTAAACAATGCAGATGTCCTTCAATGAGTGAAGAGCTTTCAAATAAACTGTGGTAACCCATCCCATGGAGTATTGCTAAGCAATAAAAATGAATGAACTATTGATAGATGCAACAAACTTGATGAATATCCAGAGGATTACGCTGGGTAAAAAAAAAAATCTGAAGATGTTACATTCTGAATGATTCCATTTATGTAACATTCTTGAAATGACAAAATTACAGAAAGGTAGAACAGATTAGTGGTTGTCAAGGATTAAGGAGCAGTTAGGGGTAGCCAGGAAGAAAGCAGGCATGGCTATAAGGGCAACAAGAGGGATCCTTGCTGTGATGGAAATGTTCTGTATCTCTGACTGTATTAACGTCAATATCCTGGTTGTGATGTTGTACTACAGTTTTGCAATGTTACCATTGGGGGAAACTGGGTAGAGGGTACATGAGATCTCTCTCTTTCTTACCACTGCATGTGAATATATAACCATTTCAAAGTTAAAAGAATGTGGGATGCTGCTAAGGCAGTATTCATGGATAAATTTATAGCACTAAATTGTCTCAGAAAATGTTTTAAATCAATGACCTCAGCTGCAACCTTAAGAAACTACAAAAAGAAGGGAAAATTAAATCCAAATAAGCAGAAAAAAGGAGAAAATAATGATCAGCAGAAGTCAGTGAAATAGAAAACAGAGCAATAGAGAAAAAAATCAATCAATAAAACCAAAGCTGGTTCTTTTAAAATAGTAACAAAATTAATAATCTTCTAGCCAACATTCAGCAAATCTACATCTATTTCAAAATACCAAAATCACAGAGATGGAAAACAGATTAATGTTTGCTAAGGTTAGGAATGTCAGAGGTAGGGAGAAAGGTGTAACCAAGGAATAAGATAAGGGAGATCTTTGTAGTGATGGAATAATTCTTTATCTTGATTGGAGTGGTGGCTACAAAAATCCGCCCACTTAATAAAATACAGAGAAGTACATATACTCACATTTAATATCTGATGCCTGCTTCTGATATTGTACTTAAAGATGTAATCACTGGGGAAAACTAGCTGAAGGGTACCTAGGTCCTCTCTATACTACTTCTGCAATTTCCTGTGAATCTACAATTATTTCAAAATAAAAACTTTTTAAAAAAGTATACTTGCACTTTAACTATCTAGAGTTCAAAACCAGATTCATTAAGCAATTACCACAACCATGGTAAACCTAACAATTGTTACATATGGATTCTGGGTATAACTGATATACAAGACAAAATAAAAACAAGGTCACTGGAAAAACAGAACATATATATATTACATAATTATTACATAAATTAACATATATATAAAACATCAATAGGGAAGCATTTCTAAAAATTCACAGAAAACTGTATATAAATGCAGGAAAGTGGTAGGTCACACATATCCTAAAGTTAACCTATTTATCCCCTCAAATTCCTAAAATGTAAGGTGAGAGAGATGGATAAAGTTTAATTCCCAAATTTGGGGGCCAGACATCTTAAAGACAAATATTATTGTCTGGTCATGAATTTTCTAGAGAGTTGGTACTTTGAGGCTTACCATGGTATTAGAAGAATAAATGTATCATTCCCTTCTCCTAAACAAAACCAAGAAATCTTACTATACTAGGAAGCAACTAAACGATTTTATAGATTATTTTTAGAAGTTATGCCAAAAATACTCTGCATCTTTAAAATATTTACAGTGCTAAAAATTCAGTGAATTCTGGCAAACATCTCCTAAAATCTATCCTTGCAGGAGTGAATGGATTAAGTCTTTTCCTCAGCTTTAAGTAGAATAGAGTACAAACTGTTGTTGGGGTTTTTTTTAATACTTCAGAGCAAGGGTTGGCAAGCTACAGCCTGCGGGCTGCCTGTTTTTGTAAATAAGGATTTACTTGAACATAGCAACCACTATTTGTTTATATATTGTCTATGGCTTCATTCATGCTACGATGGTAGAGTTGAACAGTTGCCAACGGCAACTATATGGCCCACAAAGTCACACAGGTATTTACCATTTAACCCTTTAAAGAAAACTCTGCTGACCCTTGCTATAAAGTCAAGGAACTCTGCTGTGCAACCATTGACAAGGTACTGACTCTTAATCTGTTTCTTCGTCTATAAAAGAAAATAACAGTACATGCCCCATGTCCAGTAAAGAACTATGTCAGCAAGTCAGAGTTGTCTATACTGTCTACACTGAAGGTTTGGTCTTTGATCTACTCCTTGGAGGTAACTGTTAAGCCTCTGGAATATGCTGCCTGATACATGTGTCTTTGTTTAACTGGGGGTCTGGGACCAGACAGTCTATACTAACAATGTATGGGGCCTATACAACAATGGTAGGGGCTTTGGGCCACTCCAGATAGTCTAAACTAACAATGTGATTTATGGCTGGGGCCTTGGGTCATGTGACATCAATTTGACCTTTGGAGGGTCTGGAGAGACTGAGTGACTAAGGTCAGCCACGCAGGCAGCCAGCCAGCCATACCAATGTGACCGACCCCAATAAGAACCCTGACCAGGGCTCAAGTAAGTTCTCTTAGCTAGCAATACTCTCTGTGTTGTCATACATCATTGCTGGGAATAGCAAGCAGTGTCCATATGGCTCTACTGGGAGAAGACAACTGGAAACTTGTGCCTGATTTCTTGTGGACTCTGCCCTATGTGACTCTTTGTGGATTTTAATGTGCATCCCTTCACTGTAATAAAATGCAATCTTGACTATAACAGCTTTGCTGACCTCTCTGTAAATTCTAGCAAATCACTAAATCTGAGGGTGGTCTTGGGGACTCCTGAATAGCACCTCATTATATTATGTGGATAAAATGTGATAACCATTGCTAGGTGTTTAACAGTGGCTGGCTGGCATATAACAAAGGCTTGGTACATACTGGCTGTTATCATCATCATAAGGAAACAGTCAACAAAACAAAGAAGGAACCCACAGAATGGGAGAAGATATTTGCAAATGACACTACAGACAAAGTGCTGATTTCCAAGATCTGTAAAGAACTTCTCAAACTCAACACCCAAAAAACAAATAAGTCAAAAAATGGGCAGAAGACATGAACAGACACTTCTCCAAAGAAGACATACAAATGGCTAACAGACACATGAAAAAATATTCAACAGCATTAGCCATCAGGGAAATTCAAATCAAAACCACATTGAGATACCACCTTACACCAGTTAGAATGGCAAAAATTGACAAGGCAAAAAACAACAAATGTTGGAGAGGCTGTGGAGAAAGGGGAACCCTCTTACACTGTTGGTGGGAATGCAAGTTGGTACAGCCACTTTGGAAAACAGTGTGGAGGTGCCTCAAAAAATTAAAAATAGAGCTACCCTATGATCCAGCAATTGCACTACTGAGTATTTACCCCAAAGACACAGATGTAGTGAAAAGAAGGGCCATGTGCACCCCAATGTTCATAACAGCAATGTCCGCAATAGCCAAACTGTGAAGGAGCCGAGATGCCCTTCAACAGATGAATGGATAAAGAAGATGTGGTCCATATATACAATGGACTATTACTGAGCCATCAGAAAGGATGAATACCCAACTTTTACATCAACATGGATGGGACTAGAGGAGATTACGCTAAGTGAAATAAGTCAAGCAGAGAAAGTCAATTATCATGTGGTTTCACTTATTCGTGGAACATAAGGAATAGCATGGAAGACATTAGGAGAAGGGAGGGAAAAATGAAGGCGGCGGGGGAATAGGAGGGGGAAACGAACCATGAGAGACTATGGACTCAGAAACAAACTGAGGGTTTTAGAGGGGAGGGGGTGGGGGGATGGGTTAGCCCAGTGATGGGTATTAAGGAGGGCACGTACTGAGGACTGGGTGTTATACGAAAGCAATGAATCATGGATCACTACATCAAAAACCAATGATGTATTGTATGGTGACTAACATAACAAAATAAAATTAAGTTAAAAAAAAAAAAAACAGAAACCAATGGAGAGTTGGAAGCAGAAGAATGACATGATCTAACTTATGCTGTATTGAGAATAAACTACAAGAGGGCAAAATTAGAAGCAGATCTGTTAGAAGGTGACTGTAATAATTCAGGCAAAAGATTACATTAGCTTGGGCCTGTGTGGTGTTGGTGGGGGTGATGAAAAGTGGACAGCTTCTAGACATTATCTGAGGTAAAATGTGCAGGCTTTCCTTATAGTCTGGATGGACCAAGAGAAAAAGTAAGGAAATCCAAGGTTTTGAGTCTGAGTAATTATAAAAGGATGGAGTTTCCATTAACAGAAAAAGAGAAGATTATTGAAAAGACTGGTTTTTGGTAGAAGAACTGAACTCCTGTTCAGTTTTTAAAAAAAAATTTTTTTTTTAATTTTACAAATTATTTTTTACTGAGATATAACTGACATACAAGTATTACCTCAGTTTCAGGTATACATCATAGTGCTTCGACATTTGTATACATTACAAAATGATCACAATAGGTCTAAATACCATGTCACAAAGTGAATACAGTATTATTAACTATATTCCTTATGCCATATATTTATTTATTTTATAACTGGAAGTTTGTATTTTTTGACCCCCTTCACCCATTTTGCCCCATCACAACCCCCCTCTCTGGCAACCACCAATGTGTTCTCTATATCTTTGAGTCCGGGTTTTGTTTTGATTCCAATTAAAAGTGAGATCATGCAGTATTTGTTTTCTTCTGTCCAACATACTTAGTGTAATACTGGTAAATAATACTGCAGTGAACACAGGGGTGCATTTATCTTTTTGAATTAATATTTTTGTTTTCTTTGGATACACAGCAGTGGAATTACTAGATTGTATGGTAGTTCTATTTTTAGTATTTTGAGGAACTTCCATACTTTTTCCATAGTAGTTGTACCAATTTACACTCGTACCAACAGTACACAAAAGTTCCTTTTTCTCCACATCCTTACCAACATTTGTTATTTCTTGTCTTTTGGATAACAGTCATTTAGACAGGTGTAAGGTGGTATCTCACTGTGGTTTTGATTTGCATTTCCCTGATAACGAGTGACTTTCAACAACTTTTAATGTGTCTGGTGGCCAAATGTATTTCTTCTTTGGGAAAACACAATTTAGGTCCTCTGCCCATTTTTTAATTAGATTGTGGTTTTCTTCGTTATTGAGTTGTAGGAGTTCATATATTTTGGACATTAACCCCTTATCAGATATATGACATGCAAATGTCTTCTCCCATTAAGTTGCCTTTGCATTTTGTCGATAGTGTCCTTCTCTATGCAGAAGCTTTTTTGTTTCATGTGGTCCCATTTGTTTAGTTTAGCTTTGTTTCCCTTGCCTTTGGAGTCAGATGCAAAAAAACTCTGCTAAGACTTATGTCAAGGAGATTACTGCCTATGTTTTCTTCTAGGCTTTACGGTTTCAGGTCTTACATTCAAGTCATTAATCCATTTCGAGTTAATTTTTTAATAAGGTATAAAATAGTAATCCATTTTCATTCTTTTGCATGTAGCTGTCCAGTTTTTCCAACATCATTTATTGAAGAGACTGTCCTTTCCCTATTGTTATGCTCTTGCCTCCTTTATCATAAATTAATTGACCATATACTTGTGGTTTACTTCTGAGCTCTCTATTCTGTTCCATTGATCCATGTGTCTGTTTTTATGCCAATACCATACTGTTTTGATTACTATAGCTTTATAGTATAGTTTGAAACAAGGAAGTGTGAAACCTCAGAACAAGATCCTTGTTCTTTGAATAACCAACTGCTTTGGTTATTCAAGGTCTTTTGTGGTTCTATATACATTTTAGAATTATTTGCTCTAGTTCTGTGAAAAATGCCATTTGAATTTTGATAGGGATTGCACTGAATCTGTACATTGCTTTGGGTAGTATGGTCATTTAAACAATATTAATTCTTCTAATCCTATGGGAATGGAATATATTTCCATCTGTTTGTGTCTTCAAATTCTTTCATCACTGTCTTATAGTTTTCAGTGTACAGGTGTTTCACCTCCTTGGTTTAATTTATTCATAGGCATTTTACTCTTTTTGATGTGATTATAAATAGGCATTTTTGGATTTCTCTGATAGCTCATTATTACTATATAAAAACACAATAGATTTTTTTGTATATTAATTTTATATCCTGAAACTTTACTGAATCCCATTCATTAGTTCTAACAGGTTTTTTGTGTTTTTTTTTGGTGGAGTCTTGAGGGTTTTCTATAAATGATATCATGACATTGGCAAATAGTGACAGTTTTACTTCTTCCTTTCCAATTTGGGTATCTTTTCTTTTTTTTGCCTAACTGTCCTTGTTAGTATTCCAATACTATGTTGAATAAAAGAAGGGACAGTAGGATTCCTTGTCTTGTTCCTGATCTCAGAGGAAAGCTTTTGACCTTTCACTGTTGCATATGACTTAGCTGTGGATTTGTCATATATGGTCTTGAATATGTGGAGGTACGTTCTCTCTAGACTCACTTTGTTGACAATTCTTATCATAAATGATGTTGAATTTTGTCAAATGCTTTTCTGCATCTATTGAGATATGTTTTTATCTTTCATTTTGTTAATGTAGCATATCACACTGATTGATATGTGGATGTTGAATCATCCTTGCATTTGTGGAATATATCCCACTAAATCATAGTGTATGATCCTTTAAATATATTATTGAATTCAGTTTGCTAATGTTTTGTTGAAGATTTCTGCATCTGTGATCATTAGGGATTTTAGCCTATAATTTTCTTTGGTATCCATGTCTGATTTTTGTGTCACAATAATGCTGACCTTCTAAAATGAGTCTGGAAATGTTCCAGTCTCTTCAATTTGGGGGAAAAATTTGAGAAGAGTAGGTATTAAATTTTCTTTGAATGTTTGATAGAATTCACTGGTGAAGCTGTCTGGTCCTGCTTTTATTTGTTGGGAGGTTTTTGATTGCTGACTGAATCTCCTTACTAGTAATTGTTGTAATCAGAATTTCCATTTCTTCATAATTCACTCTTGGAAGATCATGTTTCTAGGAATTTATTTTTTTCAAAGTTGTCCAATTTGTTGGCCCATAATTAATTGTTCATAGTATTTCTTTGGTATCAGTTATAAGTCCTCCCCTTTCATTTCTGATTTTATTTATTTGAGTTCCCCCCTCCACTTTTTTTTTGGTTAGTCCAGCCAAAAGTTTGTCAATTTTCTCTTTTCAAAGAACCAACTCTTATGAGTCATTGATATTTTCTATTGCCTTTTTATTCTCTATTTCACTTATTTCCATCCTGACCTTTATTATTTCCTTCCTTCTATTAACTTTTGGCTTTGTTTATTCTTTCTCTAGTTCCTTTAGGTGTACAGTTAAGTTGTTTGAGATTTCTCTGGTTTCTGGAGGTAGACCTGAATGCTATGAAATTCCCTCTTAGAACTGCTTTTGCATAGATTTTTGTATGCCCTATTTCTGTTTTCATTGTGTCTAGTTACTGTTTGAGTTCTCTCTTGATTTCTTCTATGACCCGTCGATTGCTCAGTAGCATGTTGTTAAATCTCCAGATTATTTGTGATTTTTCCAATTTTCTTCTTGTAACTGAATTCTAGTTTCATACAATTGTGGTAGGAAGGGATGCTTGATATGATTTAAATTTTCTTGCATTTATTGAGGCTTGCTTTGTGGCCTAACACATTATCTATCCTAGAGTATGTTTTGTGTGCACTTAAGAAGAATGTATATTCGCTGTTTTTAGATGGAATGTTCCATATATATCTATTAAGTCCATCTCATCTTAAATATGTCACTTAAGGCTTATGTTTCCTTATTGATTTTCAATCTTGATGACCCATGTAAGTCAGATGTTAAAGTCCTCTACTATTATTGTATTGCTGTCTATTTATCCGTTTAGGTCTGTTATTATCTACTTTATATATTCTGGTGTTCCTATGTTAGGCACATATATATTTATAAATGTTATATTTTCTTGCTGGATTGACTACTTTATCATTATGTATTGCCTTTGTCTTTAATTACACTCTCTGTTTTAAAGTCTATTTTGTTTGATATATGTATAGCTACACCAGCTTTTTGTTTCCATTTTCAAGGAACATCTTTTTCCATTCCTTTGCTTTCAGTCTATATGTATCCTTACATCTGAAATGAGTCTCTAATAGGCTGTATATAGATATCTCAGGAATTCAGTTTGAACATGTTAAGTTTGAGATGTCCAATTGGACATGTAAATGGACAAATTCAGTAGGCAACTAGACATAAACGTCTGCAGTTCAGAGAAGTAGTTCAGGATGCAGTTATAAATTTGAGAGTCTTAGCACAGAGATGGCATTTAATGCAATGAAGCTGGATGGGACCATCTAATGAGCAAATCTAGATAAGAAAGAACACATCATGGTCTAGGCTCTGAGTAACTCCCATATGTAGAATTCAGGGAGATCAGGAGAGACCAGCAAAATCAACTTGGAAGTTGCAGACAAAAAGGCAGAAAATAAACCAGGCATGTATGTCTACCCTGAAAGTCAGGGTTTTAAGGAAAGTGTCATTAACTGTGACAAATAAAGAGGATAGGTCAAGTAAGATTAAGACAGATAATGTCCATTAGATCCAGCAACAAGGAGGTCACTGGAGAGTTTAAGGATAGTTTTAGTTGCAGTGAAGGCAAATAACTTTGGAATGGATTCAAGAGAACCAGAGGAGAGAAACTAGAGATGGTGGGTAAAGATAAGCCTTTGAGAAATAGGATGACAGCTGAAAAGAAAAATCGGACTATGGAATCATCTTATTTTGTTTGTTTTGTTTTGTTTGAAGATGAGAGAACAGCATGTTTATATATTGATGAGAATAATCCCATAATAAAAGAAGAATTACTGGAGTAGTATTTTAAGAGAGAGAAGAGATGGACTTTAACACACAGGTGGAAGAAATAACCTTGGCTAGATCATCTAGTGTAATTGAGGAGAAGCTGGAGTTTTGGGAGCAGATGCAGGTTAAGGGGGCTAATGTATTGGTAGGGAATTAGGAAGTTCTTTTCCAGTTACTTCAAATTTTTTGGTGAAGTACAAAACTAGACTATCAGCTGTGAGGATGAATAAGAAGGAATAATGAGAAAAAAGAAAATATGAAATAGTTGCCTAGGAGTCAATTAAATTATGCAAAAGGTTAAGACAATCACAAACTTCTTCTGGCAGAAAACAAGAATAAACTTGATATCTAAATTTTTCCCCATATCATATGCCAATGGTATGTTCCACCATCAAGTTAGGTTTAGCTCCAATTCCTATGCCTTCTATGTCTGTGGTTAAATAGCTGATACGTGCATTCATAGCCCTCAGGTACTATGATATTCTTAAATTTCAAAGATCAAATGATATTCAGTACTCTGTGTTTAATGAGGCAGGAAAATATGTAACAATTTAGATTTATGTAAGTTTGAGATCAACTTCAGGATACTAAAAAAAAGGCTAAATACATAATTAAACACCCCACTTTCCCAGACAAAGGAAACCTGTTGATAGTGTGCTTATACAAAGTATCAAACAATATATCCTCTGGGCAGAATGATGTGATTCTTTTACTCAATAAGTAAGTTACACTTATCACCTGACCATACTGTTATGATGAATCTGTATTACAACTATTCAGACCAAGAAATAAGAAAATGCAAAAGAATATCCACAGTTTCAAAATATAGAAATGGAAGGAAAACTTCCAAACTTGTTCTATGAGGCCAGCATTACCTTGATCCCAAAACCAGACAAAGACCAATATCCCTGATGAAGATGGATGCCAAAATTCTCACCAAGATACTAGCCAACAAGATTCAATAGTACATTAAAAGGATTACTCACTGTCCAAATGAGACTTATTCCTGGGCTGCCAGGATGGTTCAACACTTGCAAATCAATCAACGTGATACATCACATTAATAAAAGAAAGGACAAGAACCATATGATCCTCTCAACTGATCCAGAAAAGGCATTTGACAAAATACAGCAACCTTTCTTGATTAAAACTCTCCACAGTGTAGGGATAGAGGGAACATACCTCAATATCATAAAAGTTACTTACAAAAAACCCCCAGAGAATATCATTCTCAATGGGGGAAAAGTGAGAGCTTTTCCCCTAAGATCAGGAACATGACTGGATGCCCATTCTGACCACTTGTTAATGCAAGCTGGTACAGCCACTCTGGAAAACAGTATGGAGGTTCCTCAGCAATCAGACAACAAAAAGAAATAAAAGGAATTCAAATTGGCAAAGAAGAAGTCAAGTTCTCACTCTTTGCAGATGACATGATACTTTATGTGGAAAACCCAAAGACTCTACCCTAAAAGTGCCAGAACTCATACAGCAATTCAGCAACATGGCAGGATACAAAATCAATGCACAGAAATCAGTAGCATTTCCATACACTAACAATGAGACCGTAAGAAAGAGAAATTAAGGAATAGATCCCACTAACAATTGCACCAAAAACCATTAGATACCTAGGAATAAACCTAACCAAAGAGGTAAAGGATCTATACTCTGGAAACTACAGAACACGTATGAAGAAATTGAGGAAGACACAAACAAATGGAAAACCATTACATGCTCATGGATTGGAAGAACAAATATCATTAAAATGTATATACTACCCAGAGCAATCTACACATTCAATGAAATCCCTATCAAAATACCATCAACATTTTTCACAGAGCTAGAACAAATAATCCTAAAATTTGTATGGAACCAAAAAAGACCCTGAATAGCCAGGGGATTGTTGAAAAAAAAAAAAAAAAAAAAAGCAAAGCTAGTGGCATCACAATGCCTGATTTCAAGCTCTATTACAAAGTTGTAATCAAGATAGTATTGGACTGACATAAAAATGGACACATAGACCAATGGAACAGAAGAGACAACCCAGAAATGGACCCTCAACTCTGTGGTCAAGTAATCTTTGACAAAGCAGGAAAGAATATCCAATGGAAAAAAGATAATCTCTCTTCAATAAATGGCACTGGGAAACTTGGACAGCCACGTGCAGAAGAATGAAACTGGACCATTCTCTTACACCATACACAAAGATAAACTCAAAATGGATGAAAGACCTCAACAAAAGACAGAAATCCATCAAAATCCTAGAGGAGAACACAGGCAGCAACCTCTTTGACCTCGGCCACAGCAACATCTGTCTCCAATGGCAAGGGAAACAAAAGTAAACATGAACAACTGGGACTTCATCAAGATCAAAAGCTTCTGCACAGCAAAGGAAACAGTCAACAAACCTAAAAGGCAACCTACAAAATGGGAGAAGATATTTACAAATGATGTATCAAATAAAGGGCTAGTATCCAATATCTCTAAAAAACTTATCAAACTCAACACCCAAAAAACAATCCAATTGAGGAATGGGCAGAAAACATGAACAGGCATTTCTCCAAAGAAGACATACAAATGGCCAATAGACACACGAACAAATGCTCCACAACACTTGGCATCAGGGAAATACAAATCAAAATCCCAATGAGATACCACCTCACACCAGTCAGAATGGCTAAAATTAACAACTCAGGAAACAACAGCCATGGTGAGGATGTGGAGAAAGGGGAACCCTCTTACAGTGTTGGTGGGAATGCAAGCTGGTACAGCCACTCTGGAAAACAGTATGGAGGTTCTTTGAGAAGTTAAAAATAGAGCTACCCTATGACCCAGCAATTACACTACTGGGTATTTACCCAAAAGATACAAATGTAGTGATCCGAAGGGGCATCCGCACCCCAATGGTTATAGCAGCAATGTTCACAATAGCCAAACTGTGGAAAGAGCCTAGATGTCCATCAACAGATGAATGGATAAAGAAGATGTGGTGTATATATACAATGGACTATTACTGAGCCATCAGAAAGGATGAATACTTACCATTCAGTCTGACATGGATGGAATTGGAGGGTATTATGCTAAGTGAAATAAGTCAATCAGAGAAAGACAATTATCATATGGTTTCACTCATAGGTAGAATATAAGAAACAGTGCAGAGGACCATAGGGAAAGGGAGGAAAAACAGAATGGGAAGTCACAAAAAGAGGGAGAAAAACCATGAGAGACTCTTAACTATAGGGAACAAATTGAGGGTTGCTGGAGGGGAGGTGGGTGGTGGAATGGGGTAATTGGTGATGGGCATTAAGGAGGGCACATGATGTGATGAGCATTGGGTGTTATATGCAACTGATGAATTACTGAATACTACATCTGAAACTAATGATGTACTATATGTTGGCTAATTGAATTTAAAGGAAAAAAAAAAAGATTCTTCACAGCACCTTTTCATCCAGGTCTGAACTACTGACAGCACTGTTAAGATGAATTCCTGCATTACCATGATTTAGACCAGGAAATAACAAAATACAAGATTCCCTAGTACCTCTTCATCCAAGTCTGAACTTTTTATGTGTTCACTGAAGTTTCCCAGCTTTTCACTTTCACAGGTCTCATTAGTAACTTCCCCTAAGGAAATGTTTTCACCTTTGGAATCATGTTTTAACTCATTTGCTGAAAAGAAATAATATTCAACTGTAGAAACTTTATACAGCAAAATAACTAAATCATTCAAAGATTGTTCTAAAAATGAGTTAGAATTCAGAGACTCTTTTAAAGTCCAATGTGACCAATGTGAAGTAGTTTTCAGCAAACTATACAATTATTCCTCCCTCTCTTTTAAAATAACTCCACTATACGATATAAAAAGAATTGGCACTAAGACATAATTGAGATATATCAAGATAAATGTAAAAATGTTTCTTATGTCCAGCTACATTGAATATATTTTTAAAACTTGAAAATCAAAATACAATTAACTTTCAAAATATTTCCTGTGAAGTAAGGATCCAAGTATTTAAACTTATGATAAACTGTTAATTATAAAAAATTCTAATACGGATTCAGATTTAAAATGTGATAAAGCTTAAACATATATTTCCATTTCAAAATAAGGCCACAAAAGTTTCTAAGGTCAATGATCTATCCTTCGGAGATAAAGCTAACAAAGTTATTTACTAACTAATCAAATGGAAAATTTCTCAAAATCTTATCTGCCAACCAAGCAATTAAAACTGAGGAAAACTGACAAACCATAAAACATATAGTTAACAGACTCTAAAATGAAGAGCTTCCTATTTAATGAATTAATTTTGACTAGGCCCAAATAGAGATATAAAAAGATACTTCAATACTGCATAATTTGAAAATGTCAAATTTTACCTGCTGATAAGGAAGCACAGATCTCTGACTTCATCATTCCAGGATCCAGTATAGGAAGTTTTCTATTATAAAGCAAACAGAGCTTGAACATTATAAAGGATTCTACACAGAACTATCTACTTCTCAACATTATATATTACCAGCATTAGTAGCTGGTGAATATCAGCTCAAGTCCTCCAAGGACAGAGTACTACACTGGAGCTCAGAACCCAGCATACCCAAGTAGATTCCTCATTTGGTTCTCTATGCCACAATTGTTAGGGAGTGCTGCCATTCAAATGGTTACTCAGAGAGAACCTGATGACATATATCAAGCATTCAAAACAATTTTAAAGTATTACACCAATATAAGCTGACACTTAACTTCTATTCTGAAGTATGTGTATATATATTTTACTGCCAATGTAAAAGGAAGATAGTTTGAGAACAGTTTGAATCCTTTTTTTGTAGTCTCTAAAGACAACATATGGTCTAAAGGTCAAGGGTACGGAAATCAGAGTTTAACCAAGTTGGCTTCAAATATTGTTCTGCCACTTAACTATGTCAACTATAGCAACATTATGTAATTTCTTTGAGTCTAACCATATCTGTAAAATGGGAATTATCACCTATCCATGAAGTTATTATGAGGATTAAATGAGATAAAATGTTTTTAAAGCCAATAGCATAGGGACACCTGGCTGGTTCAGTCGGTTAAGCATCTGCCTTCAGCTCAAGTCATGATCCCAGGATCCTGGGATCAAGTCCCACACTGGGCTCCTTGCTCAGCAGGAAGCCTGCTTCTCCCTCTGCCAGCCTGCTTGTTCTCTCTCTCTCTCTCTCCTTCTGACAAATAAATAAAATCTAAAAACAAACAAAACAAAAGCCAGAAAAAAAAAAAACCCAATAGCATAGGCTCAACAAATGAAAACTACATCTATAGGAGCCACTTAAAAATAAATGGCCAAACATTATTCCATTTTTTAAAAATTAGAAATATATAAAAGTACACAGAATAAAATACAAAAAATACCCATAATACCCCATTTTTTTTCATTTAATAAATTAGTTTTATTAAACCTATCCTACAGCTCTACGACTGCTCATTGGTTCAGGATTACTTCCTACCCATGAAAGAGAAAAACCAAATAAAACATTTTATATACATCATTCTTTATAAAGTCTTTGGAAAACATGAAGTATTTGCTCCCTGACATAAAACCTAGAAACAATCAGAAATACACAGTTTAAAGAATGAGAAAACAATAATACAAACAGAAGACCTGTAATATGCAAATCTCCTCCCCTAATTCTTTCCCTCTTCTGGATTCTATCTACTAAATATCTCCATTTTAGTATTTCTAAGATCTCTCCAACTCAACATGTCTAAATTTGACATCATGACCAGAACACATCCCCAATCTTGCCACTTCATATCAGAGAATTATAATGCCTTTCTTTGAAATAAGAGAGAAACCAGGTATCATTCTTAACTCCTATCTCTGATTAATCAATCAGATTAATCAATCTTCATGTCCTAAATCTCTTTCAAATACACTCCCATTTCTGTTTGAAGTCATCACGTCCTTTGGCCTAATTATTACAATAGCTCCCTACCAATTTATTCTCCACACCAGAGCTATAATGATTTTTAAAATGGAAATCTGGTCTATTTAAAAGTCCTTTGGTGAATCCCTATAATTCTCTTAGGATAAAGTTCAAACTCACCATGACTTCTAGTTTATCTAGGATGGTCTGTTTATGCCTGTTGTCTTGGCATATCTTATTAAAAGCTCCTCATTTCACTCTCAAAAGTTTTGCAGTTCAGAAAATAAATTCTATGGTCATCCTATTTGAAAGGTCCTTAATGACTGAGCTTTCTGCACATTTTGTAGCTTTATTTCTTGCCATATGAACCCTAAGCCTTGGGACGTTATTTCTGTTTCTCAGTTATGACATGCCTTTCTCTGTGGGCCTTTACATTGGCTAGTTCTTCTATGACAAAATTCTATTTATTTTTCTTCACCAATTGGCTAATTCCTACTAATCCTTTAGTGTTCATCTTAAATGTCATTTTGACCAGGAAGCCTGTAACATCTTGCACTTCTCCTATCCTATTTGATTGTACTGGCTTAATTATCTGCCTCTCTTGGTGGATCAAAAGCTCAGTGAGGACAAGGCCCATGTGTGTCTAGTTGCTCTCCGTATACTTAGCACCTAACATCTTCCTGCCCCGACACTAGGGAGACTCAAATGAAGATGCCTCTCCTGTCTAGGAACTCACATACAGACAGACATAATATACTGAGATATGTGCCAAGAGAACTATTGGAACAAATTCCTAGAATAACAGCTCAGATGAGATTTGAAGGATAACTGAATAAAAAGAAAGGGACTTCCAGGTAAAGAAACATGCAGGGGCGCCTGTTATGCAGGGGTGCCTGGGTGGCTCAGTCAGTTAAGCGTCTGCCTTTGGCTCAGGTCATGATCCCAGGGGCCTGGGACTGAGCCCTGTATCTGGCTCCCTGCTCAGTAAGGAGTCTGCTTCTCCCTCTCCCCCTGCCCCGCGCCCCCACCCACTCATGCTCTCTCTCAAATAAATAAAAATCTTAAAAAAAAAAATATGCAAAAGGATTCAACATGACATACTGTGAAAACAGTGAGCTGATTGTTGTGCTTATCTTTCATTAGCCTTTCACTCCCCTATCCTCCCCACTAAAATCATAATTGTCGAAGACAGAATGGATGCACTCCACTAAAGAGCCTTAAAAAGACATGCCAAGCAATTTAGACTCTATCCTCAGGTGGCTCAAAGCCACTGAAGCAATGTAGCAGTCACTGGCAGATCAATTTCTATTTCAGAATATCACTATGAAGGAGTATAAACTAAAAGAATTCAGGAAGATTAACCAGGAGTTCATTACAATAATCTAGGAGAACGATGAATTAAATAGTAGCAGTGAGAATTGAGAGGAAGGAAAAACTGTGGGAGATATTAAAGTAATAACATGAATACAATTAAGTGACCCAAATAGAGAAGAATTGAGGGATGTTTTTGCAGTTGCTAATTATCCTGAAAGTTACATTCTCAAATAGGGATAGTTCCAGACACATAGGTTATTCCTGCAATAAATAAATAAATAAATTAATTAATTAAATAAAAAGGTATAGCAAGTGTATTGCTTTAATTTGAAAGTACTATATTAAAACAGTATTTTTTAATACTGCTGGCATAGTTTATAAGCGTGAGAAACTTTTTAGTATGAATAACTCACAAAGAAGGTAAAATTGCACATGCCACTCTTATTAGAAGTAATTTAGTTTTGTTTTGAATTTGAGAGCCATAAAGAGGTTAAATTCATCTGAGTTTAAAAAAAATAATAAAGCAACATTATAATCCACGCAAATTATTTTATAGTTTTGCACTGGTGGAATAGAAAGATATAGTTCTGCCTTGATGGAGTGGGAAGGTTCAAAAATGAAGGAAAGAAAAAAAAATGAGATAGAGAGGGAGACAAACCATAAGAGACTCTTAATCATAGGAAATTGAGGGTTGCTGGAGGGGAAGTGGGTGGAGGGAGGGGGTAACTTGGTGATGTGCATTAAGGAGGGCACTTGATGTAATGAGCACTGGGTGTTACACACAACTGATGAATCACTGATCTCTAACTCTGAAACTAATAATACACTATATGTTAACTGAATTTAAATAATTTTTTTTTAAATGAAGGGTAGGAGGAAGAAAGGAAAGAAACAGACTTGGGTGAGGCTACAGAAGAAGTACAGGGAAGCAAAAGAGAAGATCTGAGCAAAAAGGAGAGGGGAGTAAAAGAGGCTTCTGAAGAACTACATGGATTACATCAAGTTTATCCTCTAACCAGAGCATTTTACAAGGGGACGATGAAGTTTAATGTGTTCCATCCAGGATTTTTTTTTATAAAACAAAATAAAATACAAAATATGATACAACATCCCTTGTAGTAAAGAAAATATTGTTTTTGTACATCTACTGTTTCACATATTCCTATGTATGTACTGAATTATAATGCAATTATGACTCTTTACTAAGGATAATTGACAAAAAGATGGAACAGAACTGCTCTATAATAATTACTAGCAGAACAAGTCTGAAAACTATTGCCCAAAAAAATTCAGGATGTTACTGCTTTTTTTAGAGTTAACTAGCTGCCTTGTGGTCGGTGTTCATTTATTTACACATTCACGTACTCTGTTTCTGAACAAGGCTGCCACAAATTTACTAGGGCAATTATTCTGCAAATACCAGTGGCCAAAAGCAGAGAAATATTATCCAATTCATTGGCCAGAGGTTGCCTAACCTGATGCCATGGTGTGAGGTGCTAGGTCTCCTGATACTACAAATGATCACTTCATCAAGTACAATACCATATATTCTGGCAAAAACAAAAAAACAGTGGTTTATGTGGTCCAAAAGAGACAAAAGTAAAAATAGAATGACACTTCATACTATTCCACCTGCCACTTTAAAGAGATGAGACAGAAAAGAGATCAAAAGTAAATTAATGTTCTGTGGCAAAATGTAGAATAATCGAATTAAAGACATAGAAATAACCAAAATGCCACTCTCCCAGCATTGTTTTGGGCCGGGGAGACAAACTTCAGAGCAGGTTACCCTGGGTTCAGATCTCAGCCCTTACTAACTTACTAGCTGTGTGTCCTTTGGAAAGTTAAACACTTTGATTCAATTTTAAAGACAGCTAGTTTTGGAGGAAATGAACAGACATTTTTCCAAAGAAGACACACAGATGGCCAATGGACACATGAAAAGATGCTCAATATCACCAATCATCAGAAAAATGCAAATCAAAACCAATGAGAGATTACTTTACACCTGTCAGAATGGTTAAAATAAAAAACACAAGAAATAACAAGTGTTGGTGAGGATGTGGAGAAAAAGGAACCCTTGTGCACTGTTGGTGAGAATGCAAATTGGTACAGCCTCTATGGAAAATAGTATGGAGGTTCCTCAAAAAATTAAAAATAGATCTACCATATGATCCAATAATGCTACTACTGAAAGAAAATGAAAACACTAACATATGCATCTCTGTTTACTGCAGCATTGTTTACATTAGCCAAGATATGGACGCAACCTAAGTATCCACTGATAGATGAATGGATAAGGAAGATGTAGTATACAAACACACACACACACACACACCTACACATATTATACAGCACTAAAAAAGGATGAGCATGCTATTGCAACAACACGGATGGACCTACAGGGTATTATGCTAAGTGAAATCAGTCAGACTGAGAAAGACAAATACTATATGATTTCACTCATATGCGGAATCTAAAAAACAAATGAATAAACAAAAAGCAGAATCAAACCTATAGAGAATAAACTGATAGTTGCCAGAAGGAAGGGGGGTAGGGGTATGGGACAAGTGGGTGAAGGAGAAGAGATACAGGCTTCTAGTTATGGAATGCATAAGTCATGGGAATAAAGGGCACAGCATAGGAAATAGTCAATGATATTATAATAGTGTTGTATGGCGAGAGATGGTAGCTACACTTGTGGTGAGCACAGCATAGAGTAGAGAGATGTTGAGTCACTATGCTGTATACCTGAAACTAATATAACATTGTATGTCAACTATACTCAAAAAAGTTAAAATAAAAAGATAGGGTCAGTTTCAACCTCAGAATTATTTTACTAAATAAAATATGTGATGTATCTAGCATAGGGTAGACACTAAATATCGGTTTTGACAATTGAGTGTAAAATTTTGCACTACAGAATGTCTCAGATATTCAGTGGAAAGGGAGAATGGAGCAAGGTAAGGGTCCTGAAAGACAGGTTACAGAGTCCAAATATACAAGGGAGAGAAAGAAGGACCTTTGAGTCATTTGAATGACCTTGGTGTCAGGCATTTTCCCCTCTGTAAGTTTGTGTTTATTACTACCAGATTCAGAATGTACAATGTTCCTTATGAATTTAAATCCAATTTGCAAAGATGGTATAACTCTCACTGATCACCAGCATCAGTTCTGTACTGGTGAGTTCAAATTCTGATGCCCAACTTTCCAACCTTCTTAATCTGGCATCACCCTATTATCCAGTCTTATTTCCCACTATTCATCAACATCTATTTGCTTTAGAAAGAAAAGATTCACTGTCTCCACTTACATACATTCAAATCTAGATGCCTGAGGAATAGTCTACTATAGTAGAAATTAAAAGTTTAATTCTCTCCCTTCCCTCAAAGTATGACGGATTGGGCTTGCAAAAGTAAGTGAAACATGGACATTTCCTACCCTCAAGAAGTCCAAGAATTTAACAGATGAGAAAGATGTAAATTATACTACCATAAAATCAGTGCCATAAGCAAGGTAGAGAAGGTGCTATGGGAACAGAAAGGGCTCCTAACTCTGAAAGAGTCAGGAAATGCTTCATAATCTGTCCTACACAACCATATTCATATCTACCTTTATCTTCTGCCCACTCTTTCTTCATTATGTTTCTCCCCCCACCAAACTTTTTTTCCTTCTTCCCCTTTGTTAAATCTAAATCAATCCAAACTTCAAGAATCAGCAGAAATTTTGACTTTCCCAAGTTGCCTTTTCATCCCTTTTTTCTAAACCACAGTATTCTTAGTACTTCAGTTTATATATTTTTGTTTCAGACATATTGATTTTTCCTCCAAGGCTACATAATAATTCCCTTGAATACTTGGCAGATTCTTAAAATCTCAATGGTCCACTGTATAATATCAGCCAACTGAAATTTTAGGATATAATAAAATTGTGATTGAAGATAATCTTATGTTCTAAGCCCAGCACTATTACAGACATTCTCAGATTTCCAACTGTATTTACAGGCTACTTCAAAAACTTTTACCAATTTCACAAATTATACATTGCCAAGCTCATCAGTTCAAGTGTTAGTGAGTTAGTTCCGATATGGTTTTAATAATTTGGATTTTAATATGGGCTTTAACCACTGTTTATCAACAATGAATAAGCATTCTAACATAACTTAAACATCTTACAAATTCTCCCTAACCAGGTCTGAGAACACTTCCCCCAATAATTGAATTAACTTAGGTTTGTCTACCTGTTTTAACAAAAGAGGCAGTCCAGAGCCTCTGACAGTATCTGGGCCTAACCCTCCCAACTTTAATTTCTGTTCCTGTAAAATGCAAACTCAAGTCTAAAAGCCTTCAACCTCCTACTGTCTTAGCATGAAGAAAAAGTAGTATATGAACTAGCAACTGGTTGATAAAAGGGAGATATTTGAAATTTGAAATTATATTTTAAGCTTCATTTAGTTCTAGACCATTGACAACTTTCTGCACAACTATTAGCAGACCCTCTGGTTATCATACCTCAATTTTTCCCTGTTAAGTTTATCCTAGCACTGTGGATGATTATAAAACTGGTATTTCTACTGCAGAAAAAATTTAAAATAACTATTGAGGAAATTTTCAAGTTTACTTGAAAACCAAAATTTCAGAAGCAGATATGAAAGAAAAAAGAGCCAATAAAAGTATAATTGGTGCTTTTGAAATAAAGAGAAATGAAGTTCAAAGACCATCTGAAGTAAATTTGATAATGCAAATCAAAATGGTTCACCTTGTTCAGGAGAACCAACTGAGAGCAGAGGAGGAAGAGGGAGAAGGAAAAGAAGACGACAATGGTGGAAGTGGTGGCAGCAGTTTAGAGGGGTGACAGACAATTAGTTTGGCTTCAGACTTTTCCACAACAACACTCAAAGCCAGAAAGCAGGTAGAAATGATTATATAGTTGTAAAGAGGAAAAACATAAATTGAGAAGTTTATACCCAATTTGCTCTTAGACAACATTCTTATGTATCCAAGATCTTAAAGAACAGAGCCATCATGAACTCATCTTGAAAAAATAAATTGCTCTGAAATCTAGCCAACTAAATAGTCAATATTAGAGGAAAGTAAAAGGATTGGTGGTAGGGACTGAATCAATTTAAATACATAACTAAAAGTAAGAGTCTTTGGGAATTCAGATTACTGATGAGAATGTTAAGGACACAAGGCTTAACAATATAAAACTTTTTTTTTTTCTGCAACAAAAAAGTTGGAGGCAAGACTGGGAGAAAAAGCCAAAGTGTACTGTTATGTTCATCTTTCATGTCAGGAAAGCAAATGCTGTCTGAACTTAGGACACAATTTTTTAAAAGTCACAATAAAATTCAAACTTTTAAATAATCTTTCTTACTAACTTAAGAGAGACATTTAGAAACTAAATTTCTTGTGATAGAGAAGTATATTGTTTCAGCAATCCCTTTAGGTTTGCTTTAGTCCCCCTCCCCTCTATTAAGAGTTAATAAAAGTGTTTTTACTAAAAACTGGCACGATACAATTTTTATAAAATTATATTTACCTATATGCCTAAATGAATACAAATTGTTAGCAATTAATTTGTTTGTTTTTTTTTTTTAAAGATTTTATTTATTTGACAGAGACATAGAGAGCGAGCACAGATAGGCAGAGCGGCAGGCAGAGGGAGAGGGAGAAGCAGGCTCCCCACTGAGCAGGGAGCCCGACTCAGGGCTTGATCCCAGGACCTTGGGATCATGACCTGAGCCGAAGGCAGCCACTTAGCCAACTGAGCCACCCAGGCACTGCAGCAATTAATTTGCTATTTGGGGTGGTAGGATTCCCCCTTTTATACTTTTAATGTAATGAACATGTATCACTTTTTCAAAATCAGCCATTATACTTAAAAAAAAAAAAAAGAACAGAAAACAAACTTTCTGCCCAATTCACAGTTTTCTCTTTCTACCTTTGGTGGTAGCCCTTTATCAACATCTTATTAGCTAACAGAGATGTTTGCTCTTAAATACAAAATTTGCTCTAATTTCCCTTTGTATTCCTCAAAGGAAGCATGGTATAACAAGAGTTAAAATCACGTTCAATAACTACCTTCTATTGAACCCTTACTCCTCACCCAGTGCCATGCTAAAACCAAAATCCTTTCTTTGATTTAACCTGCATGAGCTGGAGGCAAGTATCTTCCCTTTTTACAGATAAGATAAAATAATTTGCGTAAGAGGTCTCATAGCTGATAGGTGACAAGGAGAAGATTAAAAAACTATAAAGACTATAAAGGTCAAGTTCCTAACCACTAATTTTTTTTCTTAAGCACTAATTCTAAAGTAAGACAGGCCTAAATTAAATCCAGATTATGTTATTAGCAGTGTGACCCTGGACAAGTGACAACTTGTCATCTTTATTTTTTCCATCTTCAAAATGGGCAGATTATCAATCCTATCTCATTACATCACTAAAAATAAATAATAAAGCTCTTAATCCTCCATTTAGCAGACAGAAAGTATTCTATTTGGTGATAAGTAACAATTTCTTGAAGCACTAAGAACATCAAGAAGAATATGATATCACAAAAGTAACTAAATAAAATTTATAAATACCAGAGACTTAAGTCATGTAGCAGTGAATCTTAGCAGAAAATGTTTTCATGTTTCCTTTTGAGTCTGTTCACAAAACATTCCTTTATTCAAGTATTGTAACATATAAATTAGAGCTTAAAGAATCATAAAAGTTTAGTAAAATATGACATAATATAAAATTTGGACCAACCAGAATGGATCAAATTCCTGAGCGCGAAGGTTACTACTTGGTTCCATTTTAAAGTTGCCTCAGGCAAACTTGCCCTCTTTGGGGGCTAAATCATCAGTTATAACAATCACCTTAAAAAGTAGAACCATGAGAAAATGCTATTTTCCTGTGAAAACTGGTTTAACTTTTGATTCTACTCTCAAGTCCTAAATATGTCAAATAAACTTTTCTAAGGCTTCTATGTTCCTTAAAAAAATAATTTTTTTTATCTAAGAAGGAAGCCACAGAAGATGGGTTAAAACATATAGTTCTTAATAAATAACTTGGCTGAAATAAAAGTATATCTGCATAGTTGTAATAATTAAAGAAAATAGGAAAACAAATTTACTTTTGAAAGAAGCAATGTTAGTAATTTTAAAAGCCACTTTACAAACCATCTTTTTAAATTCTGAACAGCTAATCTGCCCCATTATAATTTCCAAGATATATGTAATTGTTTTATTTTGACTAAGAATAATGACATGTCCAGGTCTCAGCAGTAATATGCTGTATTACATTTAGTAAATAAATGGGTTTAAAAAAAATAATGGAGCTTCAATGATCACTGAATAAATTAGTGATACTCTAAAGCAGAAAGTGCTTTTGAAACCCCCAACAATAATCTGCACCAAAAGGCATACTTGAACATGCATACCTCAAGTCATCGCTTGGTTCTTTTTTTTCTGGAAGTTCCATGTGCTTAGAGTCTGTTGATTGGTGCTCTTCAGCAACATTGGGTTCCTGGTTTATCATAGGGAACTCTGAAGTAAATGAGAGCTCCCCTTCATTGGAGACCCCAAAGAGGTCTGGGTCATCTTGAATGACATCAATTAAGAGGACATCATCTTCATATGCTTTAAGAATATCTGGAAATGCCATTTTAATTTCTGAAAAGTTCTTAGTCGTTTCTCTACCACTAACTTCAGAGGAAACTGGTTTGAATGATTCTTGTTCATTAGAGCAGAAAGCAGGACTTTGCTCTATACACGCAAGATCACAAGAAAAAGCGTTTCTTTCAACTGTGAGAGAAACAGCTTCCTTATTTGAAATAATATTGCCTGGTTCAGAGATGTGGTTGGATGGTTTATTATCATTACCGTGCTTTAAAAAGCTTGAAGAAATAATACAGGAATTCTTGCAGCTGCATGAGTCAGAAATAGCTTGCACTGGAGTTACACTATTTTGTATTCTCAAAGATTGAGGTCCTAAAGTTACTGTAGAGAAATTTTCTTTATTCCTATTTTGTCTTACCTCTGCTCCAGATAAATTGTCAAGAAGTTCTAGGGGACTACATCCTTCTCTCTCTGATGACCTGGCATTTATTTCTTTTCTTTTTTCTGTTTTATTCTTAAGTAACGGAATTTTAAAATTAGTCAGCCGTCCTGTGTTCAGTATTTTAACCAAGTCTGGAACCACAAGGGTTTGCTTAGCAATGCATGCTTTTCGATGAATAGTTTTGCCTATAGAGTTATTTGCTTCCTGGCCATCCTGGGAAGCCACTGTCAAATTAAATTTTGTTAAATTCCCTCTATCTTTTTTTTTACTTCCTGTTAAGTTTTGAGGCACATTAGTTAGCTGAGTATCTTCAGTAGTATTAGAAACTACCTCTGACCCACTTCTGCTTGGTTCCTCTGACTTCATCTTTTTACCATCAATTATGGGTTCCTTTATAATCATTAAAGTAGGTTCTACTGTAGAGACTGAAGACAAACAATTTAAATTAGAATCCAAGTTTTCTTTACTTGAAGATTCACGGTTTGTTTCTGTTATGGAGCTTTGTAATGATAATTTAGAATCAGTTACATGAGTTTGATTTGTTTGGTGTTTAAGAAAATCACCTTGCCTAAAACTTTCCTGAGACCCAGGCAGAAAGTTATTTGTATCTGGCAAGGAAGACTTTTTCCAACACTGGGCAGATATTCTAGCACAGGAATAACAAGGCCAAGTTCTTTTACCAGTCATCGGTATTGTTCTGTGACAGCCTAACTTCAATTCTTCAGCTTCATTTCTCAAGTCTTCCCGAGAAGATCTCTTTTCAATAAGATGGCAATCACTAGGTAATTTCACTACTGAGCTTCGCATCGACTTAAGATACTCTTCTGGCTCCATGTTTTTAAATCCTAAGGGCTGTGAAGCATTTTTTGTTTCTTCTTCTGAAAGTGGCTCAAGGGTTTTCTGAAACATTGCATTTACATGAGGTCCAGGACTTGTTTTTTTTCCTGCTGTTTCTGGAAGACTTAATAAATGATCCATCGGGGAGAATGTATTGTGGTTTATTTTTCTCAAAACTTTTAAAGGACTTTTTTTAGCCTCTAAAGTCTCTGCTCCTTTACCCTCAGCACCTGTTTGATTTTCCTGTAACACCAATTCAGACTTGCTATACACATTAGAGAAGTTCATCTCAATAATCATTTCATCTCCTTTTTCAGACACCTTCATCCTTTTCCTGGGTTTTCTCCCAACATTGCTCTCCTCTATTGAGTATTTATTTTTTTCATTCTGAAGGCAGGAAAACAAGCCATTACTTTTACTTTGGTATAAATCAGTTTCTTCAAGCAATAACTTATTTACTCCCATTAAGTTTTCTCCAGTTTGTAAAAGCTGAGGAGTATTATTTGTGTCACTCTTATCTGCAAGACTCCTAAAGTTTTCTTTCTTTAACTTTGAGGAATTTTCTGGTACATGCATACGTTCACCATCAGGCTTATATGAAAGGTTATTTTCATCATTACAACCCTTGGAATGGGGGAAACAATTGCAATCATGTAATTTTAAAATGGAATTACTTTCTACTCCAGGTGACAAGCTGTTACAAGAATATTTTGGAGTATTCTTGTACAGTTCATCTTGGAATTCAACCTTAATATTTTGTGTAGCCTTATTTTCAGTTATTTTGAAAGGTGGGCTTTCTAAGCTTTTAAGTTTTTTAATTCGAATTCTTCTTTTAATACCTTCTACCAAACCTTCCTTACCCAAAGACTGCAAGAAAGCCATACTTTGAAATTCACTGCACTCCACTGTTTGGAAAGATTCCGAACTGGTTAATGATTCCTTTCTTACCAGGTCAATCCCTGGCTGTGGATCATCACTTGAGGCTTCAGTAACTTTTCTTTTTTCCTTGGCTGATCAAAACAACAAAACATACCAGAAAAGGTTTTATATTAAGGAGGAAAAAGCAATACTACTTGAAATTTAAAAATTGTGAAGCCATCCACTTTTATTTCCCTGAATAGCTGTATGGGAATATACAACTGCTTTTAAATGAAAGACCTAATTTCTGTTAAGGAACTACATACGAACCTGCATAAATTCCAAGGCAGCTGAATAACCTCTAGCACCAATATCACTTCACACTAGCCAAAATGGATCACTACGAGGAATTCCTCTTACAGTAATTCTGACCAAGGGCTCCTAACAGGGCAAACACCTTCTAAGAGAATTCCTGTTCTTCCCCCTCTCCTGGTCAACCACGTGCATCGGTAAAGCCCACACAAATTCAAGTTAAACACTAGTGTGAAACAACGATGAGGCAGGCTGAGGTGCAAATGCCAAAATTGGAGCGACCCCTGAGTGCTTTCTTACTGTCTTCCCAACTGCAAGGGGAGCTCCGCCTCCTTGGCTTCTTCTAAGCCCTAAGGCTCTGATGGGTCCCAAGGCATCCTGGCCCCCCAGACCCTCCTCTCGCCGCCTCACAGCAGCCTTCCCAGCCCCGGACACCTCACCCGACTCGTCACTTTCCACCTCTTCTCTCCCAGACGCCCGGGCCACCATTCTCCTCTTTTGCCTGCTCTCCTCTCGTCCCCCGGCCTCAGGGCCGCAGCCTCCCGCTTCTCCTGGCCCTGGCCGCCGGCCTCGCTTCCTTGAGCCTCGCGCGTCGCCTTCACGCCCGGGGGCCGCTGCTGGGCCCGAGGGCAGCGGCCGCCGCATCCGCCCCGGGCGGCCTGCCCTGCCAGCCGAGGCCCTCCGAGGCCCACCACACCCGCTCACAAGAGCCCACCCGCCACACGAAGGCTGCTCCCGCCGCCGCCGCCAAGCGCCCTCCAGCCTCGGCCTGGCTCCGCGCCGCCTGCCGTCTAGCTCGGGGCCGGAAGCGGAAGTGGGGTCTGTTCGCTGCGGGTCTGGGCAGGCTGGGCGGGGCCCAACGGGCGGAAGAGCCCCGAGCCGGTGCAGTCCTAGGTTGCAGCCCTCACTGCTTGCGACTGTGGCCCGTGGCGCCTTTCTAGGCCAGAGCCTCCTAGAACCTTTCAGGGCTCTTTCTCTGCTGCGCCTCCCGCTTGACCGCTCGCAGAGACAACTGCCATCCCAAGCCTCCTGGGGTCCCTTTCCATCAGCCTTCTCGATGTATTTACCCACATCCTGTAGGCACCTCAAGCTCTAGAGGTGCAAAACTGAGCTTATCTTTCCTGACAAACTTGCTCCTCCTGTGTTGGTGGATGTGCCACCATCCACTCAATTGTCTAAGCCAGGAATCCAGAAACCATCAGAGACAACTTCTTTCCACATCATCCCCCTCAGCCACATTCATTACATCTGCTTGATTCTACGTCCTGTGTTTGTCAGCCGCTCTCCCCTTCACTATTACTTTGGCTCTGGCTCTCAGAATTTGACTGATCTACTGCATCAAGCTCCTAAACTGTATTCATGCCTCTGTCCTTGTGTAACCAAACAAACCTTGAGATCGCTCCTTGGTGAGTCAGAAATTGCACCAGACTGAGTTGTGGCACAAAGAAAACTTCATTTGCAGCAAATAAGGAGATCATGGGGGAATGGCTTCCAAAGCCGTGACTCCCTAGCAGGGGTGGATGGATTCCTTTTACTTAGGGCTAGGATGCATATTTAGCTAGAGAAGCCTTGTCATCGTACGTAGAGGCGGGCATAGGATCGTGCGTGTGCCCTAAGAAAACATGCCTATACATAAGGTATGTTATGTAAAAGAGGCTCAAGCTCTTCCTTGGGTGGAGATTTTAGTATTATGAGGTAAAAGTAGTCATCGATCATTCTACAGGTCACTCCATGGTCCGTCTGTGCAAGCGTGAGTCAGGGGTTAAGTTCAAAGTGGTCTGGGTGGTCTGGGCTGGCTGGGGCAGTCGCTATGGCTCCAGGGAGTTTTCACTTTCATTTGCCTGAGTCAAGAGATAAGCTGGAAAAAAGAGTTAAGGAAAAATGTGGGACAAAGGTCAGTGAGTACAAGCAGATAGGCAGTAAATGTCAGGTCTTGGGGTCTAGCTGGGATGTTTGTAGTGTTATCTGTGAAGCTTCCACCTCCTGCCCAGGCTTGCCCCGCCCATCCCATGAAAGGAGATTCTGGCATTTCCCAGCGTGGCCGTTCATGAATCTCCTTCACCCAGACACTAAAACTAGCAGAAAGAACTCCAAACTCTTCAATGTGGTATTTGTGGCTCTCTTTGATGTGACTACTGAATATTTAACAAATTTTGTCTCTTACTGTCACTGTAGGGGAAAAGTTGAGCTTCAGTGGAAAACTATGTGAAGGAGTCACCTTCTGCATTATCTGATTCTGATTCTATAGGAGCTATCTTACAACTGTAAGTTTTAAATAAGTGGTAGCAATACAAAAGAATGGTCTGTACACAGGCAAATTCTGTCTTATAGATGTTCAGTTGACTTCTGTTCTCACTGGTGGAAGAAGCCAGTTTTGCCCCAATTTGCACATTCTCTTCAATATTCCTGATCTATAAATGTGTCTGTTCTTTGGACTTATCTTTGGAACTGTTATAAAATCTGCCTGATGAGAGAGAGCCATTAACACATGTTCATTTTAACATCTCTATGAAAGTCATGACTTTATCTTTTTTGGGGGAAAACTATCTTCTAACACAACACATCTCCTGCACTTTGTATGCTATGTCATGCCTATGCCCCTCTACATGCTAGTCCTGGAAATTCTTTTTTGCTTTTCTGCTGGTGAACTACATATTCCCCTTCAAGATTCAGTGTGAGAATCACCTCTCAAGGAAGCTTCCCTTCTACCTTTCTCCTTACACGTGTGTGTGTGTGTGTGTGTGTGTGTGTGTTGGGAGCAAGGAGTGTCAGGTATTCCTGCCTGCCTGCTAACACACTGCCTTCAGCTCTTGTGTATCTCTTTCAGGGCAGATACCTTTTGTTAGTCTTTGCATTTTGTATGCTTTAAGAAAAACTTGGTGATTTTTTAACACAATTTTTGTGGACATTAAAGGATGGTAGGTATGATGCACAGAGTACTGTGGCAGTTTGGATGAGCAGTTTAAGAGAAGTATTCTTAGATGATTCTATAGAATAGAACTTAGGTAAGGGAGGTATAGAGGATCTAGAAACTTCTCTTGTTTCTTTCTGCTTGTGAAAAACCCTCAATAAAGGGAAATCAGTTTAAGAATTACAGAATAGGGGCACCCGAGTGGCTTAGTCGTTAAGCGTCTGCCTTCAGCTCAGGTCATGATCCCAGGGTCCTGGGATCGAGCCCTGCATCGGGCTCCCTGCTCGGCAGGAAGCCTGCTTCTCCCTCTCCCACTCCGCCTGCTTGTGTTCCTTCTCTCGCTGTGTCTCTTTCTGTCAAATAAATAAATAAATAAATCTTAAGAAAAAAAAAGAGTTACAGAATAGAAAAGGCTATTTTAGGGATTTCAGGCTACATGTTCATTCACTTTGTGCCTCAGTTTTCTCTTCTGAAAATGAAATAATAATAGTGTCTCCAAAGGAAACCAAATATGTCACCCCAAAATATGACTTCTTGACATAAACATTATTTTGAGCTGACAACAATTAGGAAGCAGCAAATACAGGAAAAACTCTCTCTACCTCCCCACCCTTCCTGCCTAAAGGCAGGATACGAATTCTGCTTTACTGGAGATGACTCTAGACTTTTATCAGCATAGAGACGGCACTACAGCAATCTGCAAATATACCTTACTCCATTAGTTTCTACCCATATATTGATCTTCCTGGAGTTTGCCACCCTAGGAAGCCTAAAACGGCTTTTCTTTGTCCTGCCACTTGTAAACAAATTTATTGTTCATTGTTGAAGATGACAGCACCTTATAGGCCAGAGTTCTAAGCCACCACTTTGAGTTACTCTTTGTTGAGGTTTCTCCTACATGATGTAAACTGTATACATTAAACTGTTTTTCTCTTGTTAATCTGTCTTTTTGTTAAAGAGCCCTTTAATAAAGGGCTTTAACAAATGGAGAAGTTAAGGTGGGTAGAGTTTTGTGTGCAAATATTTGTAAGGCATTTAGAACAATGCCTAGCAGATTGTAAACATTAAGTAGATTTGTTAAATAAAAACCTCAACATCAAAAGAGAGACTCTATATAATTTACTACCTACAAAATAAACATTGGTACTAAGATCTTAGTAAAATAAAAGATAAAAATTCAAGAGTCCAGCCTCTTTGGTCTGAATAAAAACAGATGATCTTAAATACAGCTACAGACCCAGGAATTTAAAAACTTTTATGATCCATAACTGTTGAGCAACACATAAAAGAGGAATGAGAAGAGCTTAGTAGCATAGGAAATTGCAAAATCAAGCACACTGAGTGTTCTGAATAAGAAAATTCTAATCTTTATTACAGATTTCAAATTCTTCATACCAAAGTGCTTCCACAGAAAACTTATATGTTTTCATGGATCTTCTTTTCTCTTCTGTGACATGATTATCATAATCCTTTTATTGGGCTTGGTAATTTCTGTAAAGGGCAGGCACAGCTGTTTACCAAAAAAGACTCAATCTTCCTAGTGGCAGATCTCACACACTTGGGAGTTCAGAAGATGTAGCAGAGTATTTACCCATACATATTGGGTTGTATCTCAGTCCACATAGAGTTGGCCCTCTGTGAGAGTCTGGGGGTCCCTTCTCTTCTAGTCCCTTCCCTTTTTCTATTAGCCCTTTCCCCTTGCCCCTGGATCTTGACTGACACTACTGTTCAGCCCTCAAAATCAACTTCAGGGTCACTGCTTCCAATGTCCTTTGTGTCTCTATCCTGGAAAGATGACAGTACAGCCACATTCTCTATATTCCACAACTACAGCTGTAGATTATTAATGCATGGTATTGGCTACATAATTTGTGGGGCCTGTACAACTACACATATCATGTGCCCATGAAGCCAGTCCTACAGATCCATAGTCTACTCTACAAACATCTGGAAGACTACCAAACCTCTCTATTGCTAATATTTATCAGCTTTGATAGTATTAGTTAAACTCTGTATCATGCCTGTCCCTGGCCATTTGCACTCAGAGCAATTCCATACCCTTCCTCTGCCTGCTCTGAATCACAGGGGCCAGCCCCTGCAGTCTGTGTTTTCCACTCTCCTGGGTCAGTTGGCTTTGGGTGAGATTTGGCCAATGGAGGACACTGTGGTAGGAGAATGGAGAAGGGATACTTTTCTCTCCCTTAGGCTGCCTATCAGATAACCAGCTGCATCTCCTTTGAGACTCCATCTCTTGCTGGTCAGGCTCACTGTGGTGCAGCTTCCACCAGGTACCTTGAGGTCTCTTTGCTTCAAGGGGTGGCAGTGGCTTTTTATTGTTATGAACCTCTGGGAGCCATGAAACCCTGTTCGTTTTCTTTGCTCATTCAGCCCATCTCCAGCATTACATTCCTCTGTTTAAAATACTTAATTTCTTTTTTCTGGTAAGAACCCCCCCCCCCAACTCCCCAGTAACTAAGGGTTAGGGTGGAAGGAGCAAAGGGGATGAAAGGAAAGACTTCTGTTCTGACACAGTGTCAAGAAATGTTCTTTCATCATCTTAAAATGAGTGTCTAAATAACATTGTGGTGTTCTCCCAAGAAATGGTCATTTTTCCTTCTCCTAAGTATTTCCAATACTTTCTCCAGGGTTAGCTTCTTATTCAGTTTTAGATTGTAAATCTTCTGTCCAGGAATATCACATAATCAATCTGGTGTTCAGCAGAGAATAACATACTGGAAAGTCTTAAATGTTTTTTAAATCAATGATCCTATTTTACCTCTAGAAAAAAAATCAAAGGCCAAATATTTTATTTCAAATATTAAAAGTCCAGACTTGGGAATCTCAATTAACTAACTCTCTACCCACTAGAGGGCTTCAGATCCAGAACAACCAAGGATGAGTCATCACTCTTTCCTCCTGCTCCATGCTGTTTAATAATAAGAGCCTTTGATAAGAGGGCCATATGCACCCCAATGTTCAGAGCAGCAATGTCTGTAATAGCCAAACTGTGGAAAGAGCCGAGATGCCCTTCAACAGATGAATGGATAAAGATGATGTGGTCCATATATACAATGGAATATTACTCAGCCATCAGAAAGGATGAGTACCCAACTTTTACATCAACATGGATGGGACTGGAGGAGATTATGCTAAGTGAAATAAGTCAAGCAGAGAAAGTCAATTATCATATGGTTTCACTTATTTGTGGAGCATAAGGAATAGCATGGAGGACATTAGGAGAAGGAAGGGAAAAATGGGCGGGGGGAATTGGAGGGAGAGATGAACCATGAGAGACTATGGACCTGAGAAACAAATTGAGGGTTCTAGAGGGGAGGGGGAGGGGGAACTGGTTAGCCCAGTGATGGGTATTAAGGAGGGCACGTACTGCATGGAGCACTGGGTGTTATATGAAAACAATGGATCGTGGATCACCACATCAAAAACCAATGATGTATTGTATGGACTAACATAACATAATAAAATTAAAAAAAAAAAAAGAGGCTTTGATTGTGTCACGGAGTCAGAACTCAATCACTCAGTGTAATAAGTCCAAAATGGAAAACAATGGAAATCTTTGGGGAGAACAGGACCTTAGAAACTGTCTAGTCTAAGCTCTTCATTTTACCACTGAGAGGCACAGGAAGCTAAGTAATTTAAAAGTGCTGTGAATCAATCATTTCCTAAGTGTTTCTTCTGGTTGCTGCTTAGTCACCTGTACTCCCAAGTGATGATTCTTCAGGAGACAACAACCTCTTGTCTGAGTGAGAGATTGAAGCAAGCACATACCTGTTGCAAGAATGACTAAGTTACAGGTGCACACACTCTAGCATCTCTGTAACGATCTTATATTTATGCCTCTCAAATTTTCCATTTGAATTAGGGTTATAATTGCAGTCTATTATCTTGTTTGTGGAGGGGGGAATCCCCATTTCACTATCCAATATGGGCTAACCTCAGACAGGAAGGGTCTATGCCAGTGGCTATTATGTCAAAATCAAGCTTACCAATAGGTAGAGTGGATGGCTGCATAAATGGTTTGATTTGAATTGTGACAGGGAAAATTTCCTTCTATTTAGTCAATTTCCCACTCAAAAGGACATTATATATACATTGATGGCTTCCAAATTTATATCTCCAGTACCACATCCTGCTTTGTAGTCCCTTGCCCATGCTTCTGATCCAAGTAGCTGGGATAAGCAGTTTCTTTCAGGCTTTGACTCACTTAGCAGAGCGCATTCATCAAGAATTTTCCTTTTCTGCCCCCAGGATTTTCCCCAATGCCCCAGAGCATACAGATGGGTTTGTTTGGGGCATGAACAACTAGAAGGTTCAATGATGTTAGCAAGCCTGGAGAAACTGTCAACCAGCAGGGGTGGGGAGCTAGTGAATAAATGCTGCTGCCCACTGCCCTTCAGACAGACAATCCTGGAGGCATTTTGTATATTCTCTCAGGTACTTTTGAGGATTTGAGTTTTCATTGCACATGGCAGCAACCTTAATAACACACCTTTTTATTGGCCTTTCTTCCTTCCTGGTCCCTTTTCTTATTGCTGACCTCTGTACCTCCTAAAAAAATTACTTATACATAGGCCTTGGGCTCTGCCCAAGCTAAGACAATATCTAATTGACACTTTAAATTTACATGCCCAAAAGATAACTCTTGATCCTTCCGTAGTTTTTTCTCCCATAGTTTTTTTAGGTCAGTTGCTGTAACTCCATAATTCCAGTTACTTAAGTCAAAAACCTTAGATTCATTCTGGAATCCTCTCTCTCACTGGCCTGCTCTCCAACTCCCATCTAATCCATCAGCAAACTCTGCTCTGCCTCAAAAATAAATACAAAATCTCAGCATTTCTCATCATATGCACCACTTCTATCCCCTAGTCAGGCCACCATCCTTTTTTGCCTGGACTATTGTAGAAACCAGATTTCCTTATTTCTAACTTTACTACACAATAGTCAAGTTACTTCATTAAAATCAAGTTGCCTCTGTCCAGAAACCCTCCAATGGCTACCCATCCCATTTATTTTTTTTTTTTAAAGATTTTATTTATTTATTTGAGAGAGAGAGAATGAGAGACAGAGAGCATGAGAGGGAGGAGGGTCAGAGGGAGAAGCAGACTCCCCGCCGAGCAGGGAGCCCGATGCGGGACTCGATCCTGGGACTCCAGGATCATGACCTGAGCCGAAGGCAGTCGCTTAACCAACTGAGCCACCCAGGCGCCCCTACCCATCCCATTTAAAATAAAATCCAGGTCCTGATGGTTCATAGGCGCAGTATAATCATATCCCCAGTATCCCTTGGTCCTAATATTCTATCATTTTCCTCCTTGTGGTGCTCCAGCCCACTGGCCTTCTCACTTGCCACTTAAGCATGAGAAGCATGATCTCTCCTTGTGTCTTTTGTATTTGTTGTTTCCCTACCTGGAATGTTTCTTCCCACCAGAATCAATATGCTCCATTCCCTAACTTCCTTCAGGCTTCTGCTCAAATGTTGCTATAAAGAGAGACCTTCACTGACCAATATCAAATAAAAAGCAAATCTGGATTTAGTAAGGAGGGACTTCTGTTCAAAAGGGTTATGGAAAGGGTGGGAGGGGGGAGGAGACAATTGCAGTAGGGAGAGCACCATGACTGTGGGATCTACAACCATCTCCAGAGGAAGGCAAAAAAATTTTTTATTTTATAGGGAGTTAAAAATAGAGCTAGAATGAACCAGGTATGGGGTAGTGTGATGATAAGGTATTATAATTGGATAGTAGAACAGAGAATGTTTGACCCTGAGGCCAGCCTATTCTTGGGGTAGGGGGGAAGGGGGTGCCATGCTGACTCAGAGTGAGGATGGACCAAAGTTCAGGAACATGGAGGAAGGAGAGAAGCTTAACCAAAGTTTGGTTAACAAGCATGCTGTTCCAATTGATCAGTGGGGACAGCAGTTCAGCTAATCACTGATGAAGCAAGAAAGGGAATTTTGAGGATACTGGTCTGACCTTGTCATAGGTAAATAAGAGAGGCATCTATGGGTCTTACCTCAGTTATATGGTAAAAGGTGGTCCTTTGCAGTAAGTGGTTTTCTGGAATACAAAGGGTGGAGGGATTTCTTAACCTTCCCTGTTTTTTAGGATCACAGGACTCAGGTAAAATCAAAAGTTGTCGCCACTTAAAGATAGAAGATTCCTCCTCAAGGCACTTTCATTGTGTGCCACATGGTACACAGCAGGGCCTTGCTGGAGCTCTACCACTGAAAAGAGTGCCTGGCACAGAGCAAGTGCTGAGTACACATTTGTTGGATACAGAGAGCCTGAGATTCTTTTTTTTCTGAGGGGTTGTAGAAAAGCGGATGGTGGGTTGAGGTTCAGGAAGGCTAATCTGAAAGGGCTGTGTAGGACTGCAGAAAGGAGGAGGCCAACTAGAGAGCCCTCTCCATAGTCCCTAGGGTATAGGAAAACACTGGAAAGCAAGTGACAGATTCAAGAGACCCCAAAGAAGGAAAATTCCTCTTTGAGAGCCAAGAGAGTATCTTACTGATCTCTCTTCTCCCAGCACTGAGTATGATGCCTGGCACTGGTCAATCCTTAGAACAGTCATTTAACATTTATGGTGGCTCTGTGGATATTCAAGGGAGATTTGGGAAGAGTTTTTGTCTATTCTTATGTTGAAGAACATCTAGTAAATTTAACTTTTAGATAACTAATAAATACTTTTTTCTAGTAAAAGTATGTCCCATGCAATATTTGGGATATACTTATTCCAAAAACATTCGCTGTTTATCTAAAATTCAAATTTGGTTGTGTTTTATCTGGTAATGCTACCTCTAATGCATTAGCAGTTGGAGTCCCCCAATTACTGGGCTCACCTTTTTAGAGTAGCATCTTTTTGTAGACCTTGGCTTCTGTAATTCTGCACTAGGTTGGTAGATCTATGATGCTTCTAGGAAGTTAATTTTTATATTTAACATGGTTTTTCTAGTTATCTTCCATGATAGAGTTATGTTGAGCCATCTGGTCCACTATTAATGGTTGTGTAAGTCACCATCTCCAGTCTTTTCCCTTCCTGTCCACCCTCATTCCACAACTTCTAATATCTACTGCTAAGGCAAATGTGATAAACATCAAAGTCAATTTCTCACATTAATAGAATAATTTGATTATATTACTGTTGGATACTTATTCTCAAGAAGCAATCTTTTCTATGAGTGGAAACACCCAGAGCAAGGGAAAATGTAAACCATTTAAAAGGAAAAATAATTCTATATTTGTAGCTACAATGCCTAAGTGTAAAGACAGTTAAAAAACAATTGAAATATTTAAGTGCAAACTATATTCCAGGCACTGTTTTAGGTCCTGGGAATTGAGCAGAAAAAATTACCTGCTTTCAAGTACTGCATTCCTGTGGGCAAGGACAGTAAGCAAAATAGTACCTAAAATGGTAATAAAAAGGTGTGGGGATAGGTGACAAGGTGATGGATAGGGAGTAAGGGAAATATGCCAGGGAATGCTATTGGAGATGTTGCAATTTAAAATAGAGAACCTCACTGCAAAAGTAACTTGAAAGAAGATGAAGCAAGTCATGCAAATACCTGGGGAAAGAATATTCTGGACAGAAGGGATAGCATGTACAGCAAGTACTTGAGGTAAGAGTATTCTTGCCGTATTCACAGGGGCATCAGAAGGCCAGTGTGACTGGAGGAATGAGGAGAGCAATAAGAAAAAAAAGTTCAGAATATTAGAGGATGAGTTAACATCATCAGACATCAGTGTATCCTTCAGTTCCTTCTCTGAAGCCTCAAGCAAACGAATGTACAACAACACTGATAGAATGTTTTATATCTTATTTTTTAAATTACATTATTTGCCAAAATTTAAACAAGTGAAAAAATTCTATAAAATTCTGGATTTCTAGTTTCTCTTTAAAATTGAGCATCTGGCAACATCACTGCCTTAAGAAGCACAGGCCCAATCAGTGGGAGTTGAATAGCTGCTCCCCCTTTCATGCTCTGCAGCTGGCCAGTCTCCACTATTCCCTGCTGTCCTCAGCCAAGTTAGCTTGCTTATGCTTCCTGCTTGACCCCTGTCACCTTCCAAGTTTGATTCTAAATTTATACATTTCAGTTGACAAGATATATATAGCCCCACCATCTGGCTGCTCAAAAATCACCCTACCATATCCTTTTCATATTGTTGATTCCCTACCCTGTTCTCCACATCATCCCCTCTGAACCTTCTCTATCTTCTCAAGCCTCCAGCTCCACACTCTTGGCTCCACGGGTGGAACTATCTCCTTTTCTGGGGTGTTCTTGGTTGTCTTGAGATTCTCATTTCCTCTGTATCACTAAGTCTCTGTCTTTATCTGTTCCCTCTCCTGAAGGAAATAAACAAAGAACAGCCAAATGAGAAAAGCAAAGGCTACTTGTTCAGAGTTTGTGATAGCAGGGGTGTCAGCTACCATCACTTGTATTTGGGCAGAAACTCAAAGGTGAGCAGAGCAGTGGGAAAGCTTGTTAGTTAAAAAAAAAGGAAAGGTTTCAGGCATGCCCTGTTTGGAGGCTATTGGCCTGGGAAATCTACAGGTGGGTTATCAATGTGATTGGTTAGGGATGCATATTTGGCTTTCTCTTGTGGTCCTAAGTTGGAAACAAGAACAAAAATTAGGGAAATTGTCAGTTATTAATCAAGTTCTGGCCACTTCGAGCTGGTTGTTCCAGAAGTTATTGTTTAACTTCCTGGATTGTTACTAGTGATAGCAATCTGACTTCTTACAAGTCTGACTTAACAGCAGGCTGGCTTCCTGGGCCATTTATTGCAGATAAGGGAATTAATTTCTTGGGCAGGTTGCTGCAGATTGGGGAGGGGAGGTCAAAGTTCTATTTCTATATATCATTTGGTCATTGACTCCTTGTATATTTAGTCCCTCATTTTTTTTTTCTCCTGCTACACAGAAAGAGCCTTCCTCTGTTTGTCAGGGCTAACCCTTTCACTGATGATCTCAACATTTTATGGCCCTGCTTACTAAGCTCTCCCATACCATTCTTCTTTTTACCTGCCAGATGCCTCTAGGTCCAATCTTTTACACCCTTGCTCCTTAGCTCTTTGGAAACTTTCCTTCTCAGATACTCAAATGAAATTTCAAAAGAGATTACAAGTTTAAAAAAACTTACAACACAAATATCACAAAATCCATAAAAGTAACATAACATCATTATTATGCTTATAATTTCTATATTATATATATTGTTACATATTATACATGTCTATATTATAACTTTTAACTTTTTTGGGTACATATCCTTGATTACTTCTTCATCTGACAATAGTTTTGTAATATTTTTCTGCAGAGATAAACAATCTGGTCTTTGAAATTGTTCATAAGTAGCCAAACTGAAATTTGTTCATAAGTGGTAGTTTGGAAATATAAACATTTGTCTTTACATTGACATATGTGCTGTTTGTAGTGTTGCTACAGGTTTGTGCCCAGCACACATAGGGATCCTGATAGATTTTACTTCATATGATTAGCATCTGAGAAGATGAATATACAAATAGATAATGACCAGATGATAAATAAAAACAGAACTCTGATCTACAATCTACAGCAACCAGACCAGGAAACCAAAACATTATCTATAGTAAGTAGCCCAGGAAGCTAGCTCACTATCTGTCAGTCAGACTTGTAGGAAGTCAGACCATTATCTCTAACAACTAGTCCAGAAAGCCAAACAATAACCCCTATACTGATTGGTCCCAAATGACCAGAATTTGAGTAAAACCTGACAGCTTCCTTAATTTTTGCTTCCAATGTAGGACCAACCAGAGAAAAACCCAAATATAACCCCTAACCAATCATATAGGACACAGCACTCCTAGTTAGCCCACCTCCAGCTTTTTTTTATGCCAACAGCCTCCAATCAGGGCACACTTGAAGCTTTCCTTTTTTTCCACTAGAAAGCTTTTCCATGCCTCTGCTTGCCTTGGAGCCTCTGCTAAAATGCAAGTGATGGTGGCTGACTTCATTGTTATAGCAAGCTCTGAATAAACGGACTTTGCGTATTTTCATTTGGTTGTGTCTTCATTTATTTCTACACATCAAAAAAAGAAATAAATGTCTAATGAATTTATAATTACATATGCTGTAATATTAAGCAAGAGGTAGCTTTCATTTTAACTGAGCTTTGATGAGAACCCAATCCTCTGTTTGATATATAAGATATATTAGACATGATACATGTCTAATAATTGAAAGAGTTTTCCATAAAACTTTGGGTCCTGTTTATTTTAAATCTTATTTTTCTTCCACTGCGCATTTACTTCTGTGGCAGGAGTTGCAGACTAATTTCATATCATGATATGATATCTGATCCATAGGCCCCCACACTGGGTGAGTAAACAGTGTACAGCAGAAGAAATCATTCCTAGTTCAGCAGAGCAAGCAGGAACTTAATTATACATTGGGGTACAGGGATCTTCATCATTATATCCTATGAATCCCAAACTAGATATAGCCCCAACTCAAATTCTCCTTACCCACAGTTAAGGAGGCACCAGGGAAAATGGTGTCCAGCAGTGGGGACAGATTTCTGTTAGAGCAAGAAGGTGATGGGAATGTTCAGAATGATATGGAGGATCTTCTTAATGGACCATGTGCTCTACCAAAAAGCATAGGGGATTGAGAACGAGATCAGAGTTGTGACATGCAGAGTCTGGAAGATGACTAGGGAGTCTTAATCTTCCATTGGTGATTTTCATGTCCAGATACAGTCCAGGTAAATGGATCATTCTACCTGCTCCCATATCATCCTGTACTAATAATGTTAATAGTTAAAGCTATTAAGAACTTATTATATAAAAAGCATCCTTCTAAACAGTGTTGTTATATCTTATTTCACAGGTGAGGAAACTCAGGCACATAGCGCTTTAGTAACTTTTCTCAAGTCCCATAGGCAGTAAGTAAACAACATACTTCCAAAATCCACATATTTATTTGCCCTTGACACTGATGTTCTGTTGGAATCTTCTGGTTTTGTCTCCATTCTTCCTTTGTACTAGTTTTCTTTGCTGCTGTAACAAATTACTACAAACTTAGTGGCTTAGAACAACATAAATTTGTCTTGCAGTTCTGGAGGTCAAAAGTCTGAAATGGGTCTCACTGGGCTAAAATCAAGGTGTCGACAGGACTGTGTTCCTGTCTGAAGGCTCTAGAAAATAATCCATTTTATTGCCTTTTCCAGATTTTATTTTATTTATTTTTATTTTTTATTTTTTTAGATTTTATTTATTTATTTATTAGAGAGCGAGCGAGAGAGAAACAGCATGAGAGAGGAGAGGGTCAGAGGGAGAAGCAGGCTCCCCGCTGAGCTGGGAGCCTGATGTGGGACTCGATCCCAGGACTCTGGGATCATGACCTGAGCCGAAGGCAGTCGCTTAACCAACTGAGCCACCCAGGCACCTGCCTTTTCCAGATTTTAGAGGCTGCCTTCATTCCTTGCTTGTGGCCTCTCCAATCTTCAAAGCAGCAATGTCTGCTCAAGTCTTTTCACAATCATTCTGACACTCTCTCATCCAGATTTAGGGACTCTTGGGATTATATTAGTGTGAATCTTGGCAAGAGATGCCTTTGGTGAGAGCTTGTGTTCTGCTGAATCCTGTCCCTTTCCCTACGTTAGAAGGCACTATTTTCTGACATAAGCCCAACAAGGGTGGCTCCCAAGAAATCACTGGAGATTTGATCAGTACGCCATTCACTTGGGAGACCCAGAACTGGAACCTGACCCATTCTTCACAAAGCTAAAATGAACCATGGATGGGGCCTGACTCGTTTCTACCAAAGGAAATCCAGAGTGAGAAAGAGCTGATTTTCTGTCTTGGTAGTGGAGCCAGCAGATTAGCCAGGTTGAGAGGGTCTGCACTTCTTGAACTAGTCAGGGCAAGAGACCTGACAGCATCCACCACACACACCAGATGTGGACCACGCAGGGGAGAGCTAACATGAGGTTGTCTTCGTCCTGTCCAGTGGGACGAGCTGGTAGTATGGGGTGACCTTAAGAGGAGAAGGCTGGGTGACCAGGGTCTAAGGAAAGAATTTCAGTACCACCTGGAATATAGATGTACCTGCTCAAGTTGAGGGACAAGAGGAGGCTCTGCAGAGCTCATGAGAGATGACTTTGACCATGCCCAGCCTATCTCAGGCTTAACTTCTCTCTGAGACTATTAGTAAGGGGGAAACATAGTAGGAAAAGGGGGGCCAGGAAAAACAGTGAGCTGGGGAAGAGGGACAAGGAGAAGGATGACCCCTTTTTCCTACTGAAGGCTTCCATCTGGGAGCAGGAATGAACTGAGAGGGGAGATAACTTAATGCTATGCCAACTGAAAACCAAAGTCAGAGTTTGACCATAACATCCATACCTTTCAGATACTAACTGTGCTGCACCTAAAAGTTATGCTTAGAGAAACATGTCTATTAACTTTAACTTTTAAAAAATTGTTAAATGCAACACACATGCAGAAAAATATTTAGAATACAGGTTTAGGTACTACACTTGATCTTAGCCAAAAGGCTGAGAAGTGATAGAATACAGGTTTAGGTAAAGTGAAGGTCTAGGAAACTACCACAACTTCAAGAAGCAACATTTCGGCACCCCAGAAACCACATGTGCCCTTGAATACAACTCTGCTTTTCTGCCCAAAGGTAGTCACCATCCTGCATTTTATGACATTTTCTTGGTTTGCTTTACAGTTTCGTTGCCTGTGTGCATGTCTCTAAACACTATTGCATTGTCTGTTTTTAAACTTTACATTAATTGAATTGTATTGATGTGTTCTTTTGTCTATTTTTCCCTCAACATTGTTTTAAAGGTGCATCCATATTGCTACATGCAGCTCCAGTTTGTTTTCATTGCTGTATAATAAATTTCATTTTATGAACGTACCAGAGTTATCTAATCTATTTATTATTGGATAATAGGTTATTTCCAGTTTTGAGCTATTACAGACAAGACTGTGAATGGTTCTGTAGGTACACATATGAACACATTTCTCTAGGGGTGTATGGAATTTCTGGGTGTGGCCATGGAAGTATATGTGCTAGACCTGGCTCATGCTGGTCCCTCAGAACCAAACATTAAAACTTTAGGAATTTTATAAATAAATTAAAACAGCTCTTATTAAAAATTAAATTATATAAACTTGCAGTTAGTTATATTATATATATTTTTAATGAATTGTTACTTGCTAGTTTTTACACCATGGAAATCAGCTAATACTGCAAATCAGGGCATTCCTCCTAGAGAGCCAGTTGTTAAACATTTAGCAGCCCTCACTGGATGTGTGTCTTTAAGTTTCTCTGATAATCCCAAACTGTTTTCCAAAGTAGTTGTACCAATTTGCATCCCACCAGCAACTTCAGAGTTCCTGCACATCCCTGTCAACACTTAAATTATATTCTGGTGAGCATATGGCGTATCTAATTAAAGTTTTAATTTGTATTTCCCTTCAGCACTTGTCTTGCTTTTGAGTATTTAGATTTTCTCTCTCAGTGAAGTGCTTCTTCAAGTCTTCTGCTCATTTTTCTATTATGTTGACTATCTTTTTAAAGTGTTTTCTAGATCTTTCCTCTGACAAAGGATACCATTTGTTGGTTACGTATATCTCTTTTTTTCCATTACTTTTTTGTTGTAAAACAGGAACAGAAAATTCACATAATATACAGCTTAATAAATGATTATAAAACAGATATTCTTGCCATCATTCCCAGATCAAAAAATAGACCTTTGCTAACCACTTTGGTAGCCCCTCTGTGCCCTAAAAGTAAAGACCATCCGGACTTCAGTAGTAACCTCTTCCTTGCTTTTTTTTCATAGTTTTAATCCCAGAATGTTCATCCTTATATGCAATTGCTTAGCTTTGCTTCTTAAAAATCAATGTCTTTGACATCTTTTAATCTTCAGGTTTCCCCCTTCTTCCTTTTTCCTTTTGCAGTTTGAAGAAATTGAGTCATTTGTTAAAGTTTCCCATAGACTAGATGTTGGTGATTGCATTCTTAGAATGTAATTTGTCATTTTCTTCTTTTTTTTTATTATGTTATGTTAATCACCATACATTACATCCGTAGTTTTTGATGTAGTGTTCCATGATTCATTGTTTGCATATAACACCCAGTGCTCCATTCAGTAGGTGCCCTCTTTAATACCCATCATCAGGCTAACCCATCTCCCCATGCCCCTCCCCTCTAGAACCCTCAATTTGTTTCTCAGAGTCCATAGTCTCTCATGGTTTGTCTCCCCCTCCGATCTCCCCCCCTTCATTTTTCCCTTCTTACTATCTTCTTTTTTTTTTTTTTAACATATAATGTATTATTTATTTCAGAGGTACAGGTCTGTGATTTGTCAGTCTCACACAATTCACAGCCCTCACCATAGCACATACCCTCCCCAATGTCTATCACCCAGCCACCCAATCTCTTCCACCCCCCACCACTCCAGCAACCCTCAGTTTGTTTCCTGAGATTAAGAGTTCCTCATATCAGTGAGATCATATGATACATGTCTTTCTCTGATAGACTTACTTCGCTTAGCAAAACACCCTTTAGTTCCATCCATGTCATTGCAAATGGCAAGATTTCGGGTTTTTTGATGGCTGCATAATATTCCATTGTATATATATATACCACATCTTCTTTATCCATTCATGTGAATTTTCTGAGACTTGATCCTATTCAAGCTACTTATTTTTTTTTGGAAGATAATTTCATAGATGGCAATGTATTTTTGCATTAGGAGGCTCATGAGGTCTGTTCACCTGTCTTTCTGTGATATTATTAGCCCCTGATGCTTAATGCCTACAGGCATTAATTCATTGGGGAGTGCAAAATGGTGATATTCTAAATCTATTATTCTGTCATATGTTAGCTGGGTACCTACTTCTATACAGAGAAGCTGTGCCTCATTTGCTAGTAGTTACCTGGTGGTTCTGTCTATATAGAAAAAGCAGGGCAATTGTTTGGTTCAGTTTACTACCTTTAAAAAGAGTTTATTCTCTATCATGCTCCAGAGGTGATATTTTTCTTGGATTTACTGATGACTTACATATTTGAGTATTTCTATTACAGCTATCTTTTTTATTATTGTGTCAATTCTCTCATCTCTGGCCTTTGGAGTTTCATCAAGTGCTTAGAAACACAATCCTGAGGGGCACCTGGGTGGCTCAGTTGGTTAAGCTTCTGCCTTTGGCTCAGGTCATGATCCCAGGGTCCTGGGATGGAGCCCCACGTCAGACTCCCTGCTCAGCGGGGAGTCTGCTTCTCCCTCTCTGCCCCTCTCCTTGCTTGTGTGCTCTCTCTCAAATAAATAAACAGAAATTAAAAAAAAAAAGAGTTCTGGGGGCTCCTGAGTGGCTCAGTCATTAAGCGTATGTCTTCAGCTCAGGTCATGATCCCAGGGTCCTGGGATCGAGCCCCACATTGGCTCCCTGACTCAACGGGAAGCCTGCTTCTCCCTCTCCCACTCCCTCTGCTTGTGTTCCCTCTCTCGCTGTGTATCTCTCTGTCAAATAAATAAACAAAATCTTAAAAAAAAAAAAAGAAACACAATCCTTTTTGACATGACAAGATGTTCCAAACTCATCTTTACATTTCCTATTCTGCCCCTGGAATCATCCATTTCTTCAAGAAGCCCTGGTTTCTCTTAACAGGAAATGGGGTTTCAAGACCATAGTCTAGGTGCTAGCAGTGTTCAGTGCTAACAGGTTCATCATTTTTCTAGGCCTCTTCAACAGACAGAGTTAGGAGGCTAAATGAAAATACCCATACTAATACCTCTATTTCAAATTCATGACTGCAGAATTTTTACCTAATATTTTTCATTTTATCTGTTATCTCCTTTCTTCCATATAGGGAACACTGGTTCTCAAGGATACAGGGGATGATAGATTGGAATATCCCATAATTACACATTTGCTCTCTTACATCACACACTATACTCTCAGATCTGCAAAACCAATGCTCCCACAACTTCCAAAATGATTACCGAAGACACCTAACTTTTCCATATGCTCTCCTGTTCTCTCTGCTTTTAATGGTTTGCTGAAACTATATTATCAGAGTGAAGAGGTATTACAGCTTATATTCTCTCCCTTATAATCCTTATTTTCCATAAGTGGAAGCTTTGTCAGAGATTCTTAGGCTAAAACTGACACTTCAGTACCTCCTGTATACAAAAACTTTGCAGTGCATCTTTACATATTTAAAAGAACATATTTCAAATTAAAGAAAAAAAGAAGTGTACTTTACCAAGGTCACATGTTATACACATGTATTTTCATCTTTGTGACCATGTACACTCTTACTTCCTTTGACACCTTTAACTGACATCTTGGGTTATGCAACTAACTCTAGCAATCTCACTAGATGATCTGTTAACATAAGTAATGAGAAAGTAAAGTAGCTATGGCTGTTGTCAAGTTCTTAAGCAAAAAGTCTTAGAGTTTGGAGGGTTACAAAAGGAAAGGCAGTTCTTGGAGGAAGTATACAAAGTTTCATTTTAGAAATTTTGGAAAAAAATACATGCTATTTGCTAAGCATTCAGGTCAGTAGGTGGCAATTTTCAATAGGTAAAGGGAGCTTATGTACCTGGCTTGTCTTGAGCGCAGCAAGACAAATGGATCCCTGTGCCTGCCCACCAAATCTTAAAAGTTTATAAAGAGGCCTTAACTGGATTCAGTCATGTATACCAGACAGGTGTTCTCAATGCCATCTCACTATCTCAGGATTGGCTCAAGTTTAGGCTATGTCCTTGGAGCAGTCTCTGAGAGTGGGATAGGCAAGGGGAACCCACATTCCAAGAATAGGGAAGGGGATGAGGAGCCTTGGAGTGCCCAGTCCAGCTCACAGGTCAATTGGCAGTGACCTCTTTTCTTTTTTTTTCTATATTGTTTCTTTTTTTATTTTTATTTTTTATTTTTTTATTCTTAAGTTAATCCCCATACATTACATGATTAGTTTTAGATGTAGTGTTCCATGATTCATTGTTTGTGCATAACACCCAGTGCTCCATGCAGAATGTGCCCTCTTCAATACCCACCACCAGGCTAACCCATCCTCTCACCCCCCTCCCCTCTAGAACCCTCAGTTTGTTTTTCAGAGTCCATCATCTCTCATGGTTCCTCTACCCCTCCGATTTCCCCCGCTTCATTCTTCCCGTCCTGCTACCTTCTTCTTCTTCTTCTTTTTTTTAACATATATTGCATTATTTGTTTCAGAGGTACAGATCTGAGATTCCACAGTCTTGCACAATTCACAGCACTTACCAGAGCACATACCCTCCCCAGTGTCTATCACCCAGTCACCCCCTCCCTCCCACCCCACCCCCCACTCCAGCAACCCTCAGTTTGTTTCCTGCGATTAAGAATTCCTCATATCAGTGAGATCATATGATACATGTCTTTCTCTGTTTGACTTATTTCGCTCAACATAATACCCTCCAGTTCCATCCACGTCATTGCAAATGGCAAGATCATCTGTCGATGGACATCTTGGCTCTTTCCACAGTTTGGCTATTGTGGACATTGCTGCTATAAACATCGGGGTGCACGTACCCCTTCTGATCCCTACTTTTGTATCTTTGGGATATATACCCAGTAGTGCAATTGCTGGATCATATGGTGCTCTATTTTCAACTTTTTGAGGAACCTCCATATTGTTTTCCAGAGTGACTGCACCACCTTGCATTCCCACCAACAGTGTAGGAGGGTTCCCCTTTCTCCGCATCCCTGCCAACATCTGTCGTTTCCTGACTTGTTAATTTTAGCCATTCTGACTGGTGTGAGGTGGTATCTCATTGAGGTTTTGATTTGGATTTCCCTGATGCCGAGCGATATTGAGCACTTTTTCATGTGTCTGTTGGCCATTTGGATGTCTTCTTTGGAAAAATGTCTATTCATGTCTCCTGCCCATTTCTTGATTGGATTCTTTGTTCTTTGGGTGTTGAGTTTGATGAGTTCTTTATAGATTTTGGATACTAGCCCTTTATCTGATATGTCATTTGCAAATATCTTCTCCCATTCTGTCGGTTGTCTTTTGGTTTTGTTGACTGTTTCCTTTGCTTTGCAAAAGCTTCTTATCTTGATGAAGTCCCAATAGTTCATTTTTGCCCTTGCTTCCCTTGCCTTTGGCGATGTTTCTAAGAAGTTGCTTCGGCTGAGGTCAAAGAGGTTGCTGCCTGTGTTCTCCTTTAGGATGTTGATGGACTCCTGTCTCACATTGAGGTCTTTCAACCATTTGGAGTCTATTTTTGTGTGTGGTGGAAGGAAATGGTCCAGTTTCATTCTTCTGCATGTGGCTATCCAATTTTCCCAACACCATTTATTGAAGAGACTGTCTTTTTTCCATTGGACATTCTTTCCTGCTTTGTCAAAGATGAGTTCATAGAGTTGAGGGTCCATTTCTGGGCTCTCTATTCTGTTCCATTGATCTATGTGTCTGTTTTTGTGCCAGTACCATACTGTCTTGATGACGACAGCTTTGTAATAGAGCTGGAAGTCCAGAATTGTGATGATGCCAGCTTTTCTTTGCTTTTCTTTTTCAACATTCCTCTGTGTATTCGGGGTCTTTTCTGGTTCCTTACAAATTTTAGGATTATTTGTTCCATTTCTTTGAAAAAAGTGGATGGTATTTTGATGGGGACTGCATTGAATGTGTAGATTGCTCTAGGTAGCATTGACATCTTCATAATATTTGTTCTTCCAATCCATGAGCATGGAACGTTTTTCCATTTCTTTGTGTCTTCCTCAATTTCTTTCATGAGTATTTTATAGTTTTCTGAGTACAGAGTCTTTGCCTCTTTGGTTAGCTTTATTCCTAGGTATCTTATGGTTTTGGGTACAATTGTAAATGGGATCAACTCCTTAATTTCTCTTTCTTCTGTCTTGTTGTTACTGTATAGGAATGCCACTGATTTCTGTGCATTGATTTTATATCCTGCCACTTTACTGAATTCCTGTATGAGTTCTAGCAGTTTTGGGGTGGAGTCTTTGGGTTTTTCCACATAGGGTATCATATCATCTGCAAAGAGTGAGAGTTTGACTTCTTCTTTGCTGATTTGGATGCCTTTGATTTCTTTTTGTTGTCTGATTGCTGTGGCTAGGACTTCTAATACTATGTTGAATAGCAGTGGTGATAATGGACATCCCTGCTGCGTTCCTGACGTTAGGGGGAAAGCTCTCAGTTTTTCCCCATTGAGATTGATATTCACTGTAGGTTTTTCATAGATGGCTTTTATGATATTGAGGTATGTACCCTCTATGCCTATACTCTGAAGAGTTTTGATCAAGAAAGGATGCTGTACTTTGTCAAATGCTTTTTCTGCATCTATTGAGAGGATCATGTGATTCTTGTTCTTTCTTTTGTTAATGTATTGTATCACATTGATTGATTTGTGGATGTTGAACCAACCTTGCAGCCCAGGGATAAATCCCACTTGGTCGTGGTGAATAATCCTTTTAATGTACTGTTGGATCCTATTGGCTAGTATTTTGGTGAGAGTTTTTGCATCCATGTTCATCAGCGATATTGGTCTGTAATTCTCCTTTTTGATGGGGTCTTTGTCTGGTTTGGGGATCAAGGTAATGCTGGCCTCAGAAAATGAGTTTGGAAGTTTTCCTTCCATTTCTATTTTTTGGAACAGTTTTAGAAGAATAGGTATTAATTCTTCTTGAAATGTTTGGTAGAATTCCCCTGGGAAGCCATCTGGCCCTGGGCTTTTGTTTTTTGGGAGATTTTTGATGACTGCTTCAATTTCCTTAGTGGTTATAGGTCTGTTCAGGTTTTCTATTTCTTCCTGGTTCAGTTTTGGTAGTTGATACATCTCTAGGAATGCATCCATTTCTTCCAGGTTATCTAATTTGCTGGCATATAGTTGTCATAATATGTTCTTATAATTGTTTGTATTTCTTTGGTGTTGGTTGTGACCGCTCCTCTTTCATTCATGATTTTGTTGATTTGGGTCCTTTCTCTTTTCTTTTTGATGTCTGGCCAGGGGTTTATCAATCTTGTTAATTCTTTCAAAGAACCAGCTCCTAGTTTCGTTGATCTGTTCTACTGTTGTTTTAGGTTCTATTTCATTGATTTCTGCTCTGATCGTTATTATTTCTCTTCTCCTGCTGGGTTTAGGCTTTATTTGCTGTTCTTTCTCCAGCTCCTTTAGGTGGAGGGTTAGGTTGTGTACTTGAGACCTTTCTTGTTTCTTGAAGAAGGTTTGTATTGCTATATACTTTCCTCTTAGGACTGCCTTTGCTGCATCCCAAAGATTTTGAATAGTTGTGTTTTCATTTTCATTGGTTTCCATGTATTTTTTTAAATTCTTCTTTAATTTCCTGGTTGACCCATTCATTCTTCAGTAGGATGCTCTTTAGCCTCCATGTATTTGAGTTCTTTCTGACTTTCCTCTTGTGATTGAGTTCTAGTTTCAAAGCATTGTGGTCTGAAAATAGGCAGGGAATGATCCCAATCTTTTGGTACTGGTTGAGACCTGATTTATGACCTAGGATGTGATCTATTCTGGAGAATGTTCCATGGGGACTAGAGAAGAATGTGTATTCCGTTGCTTTGGGATGGAATGTTCTGAATAGGTCTGTGAAGTCCATTTGGGGCAGTGACCTCTTTTCAGTGATGTTCCCCAACAAGTGTACTTGGTTATACAGGTGGAAGTGGCTGGGAAACAGGTAATCAGGTTCAGGAAATGAGATCAATTAACCATGCAAAAACCCTGTATTTACCCACGATGTATTTGGCTAGGTGTTGCCGACATGCATACTTTGCTCATATCATTATCACATCAATTAGACAAAGTAAACACTAGATCAGCATTTCACACTTGTAAACACTTTCTATAGAGTCTTTGGTACCTGCATTGACTTTCCCAAACAACTGTTTACTTAAAAGGTCATCAATCCTCTTGAAGGTTAACAGAAAACTTCTGACTTCAGGCAGTCCCAATCCCAATTTTCATCTGGGGTATTCACAAAGGGGGCATACAATGGAAGGTACACAGTTATAAAGTCAGTGGCTTCAGGCAATGTAACGGTCTTCATTGATACCAAAATTTGGGAAGAAACCTCTATTTGCTTGCAGCCCTACTTAAGTTACTACTTATACTGCCCTTTCTTATGCACAGTACTTCTGCCAGTAAAAAGACATCTAGAAACATCCCTGAGCAACATATCAGCTTCACCTGAAACTTGTTAGAAATGCAAATTCTGAGGCCTTATCCCAAATCTCCTGAATGAGAAACTCTGGGGTGAGGCCCTGCAATCTGTGTTTTAACAAGCCCTGCAGGGGAGTCTGATGCAAGCTCAGGTTTGAGAATCCTGATCGAAGAGACCTGAGTGATAAATCACTTCCTGCATGCCTTGTGGTACTAAATGAAGTGAGATTTTGTAGGATGCTTGGCATAAATGTGCTCCAGAGCATTTGTTCACCTGAGTAGAATCGAGGAGAGCTTATGTACTGCGCTGTCATTGTGATAAGCTACATTCACACTTTGTGGGTCTGTAGTTTCTTTCCCAGATTGGCTTGGACCCCAGTCACCACTGCCTACCCACCCTATGACTCACCTTGAAGTCAGCTGGACTCACTATAGGAAAGTACAAACCAACCCTGCTTCATTTAGCAGTTATTCCCCCTTGCGTGGCTTACCCACGGAGGTAGAAGACTTCTCCTAAGCAGTGCAACCTGTTTCTCCCACAGTCACCACTGCAGCCACAGTCACATCCCTCAATGACTCTCTGCCACCTTTCCCAGCATGTGTCCAAGCATCTGGTTTCAAGTAGTGAGGCATAGAGACTTCTAAGTTTGGGGGACACTGGGCTCACTCAATTACTGCCAGAGAGGCCAGTGCAGCAGGAAACCAACAGAGGGGCACCTGTCTTTGCTTTTCAAGCCCTCTTCAGTAAGCTACATTAGGTACTGTCCTTGAGTACCAGCTGTGCATTATCCACAATTTTTCTTCTGGGTTCCCTCAAGTGGGAAGCAGATCCAACAGGGACACAACTTCAAGGTTGTCATGAAATGTGCACTTTTCTTCCCATCTCCTGTAACTTCAAAGCAGTTGTCTTGAATTTATTAATTGACCCCTTTATCTTACCAATGAAAGAATGGTAGGAATTTGGGGAGAGCAGACTAGACAACCGGGAACTTGTGATGTAGACATGTGTCAGACACTTCCTCTTATAAGTAAATGCCACCTTCTACATTCCAGCCTTCCAGGCTATCCCTGCTCTTTGTCCTTTCCTTGTTAATCTGCCTTTTCCTAGTCTTCTTCTTCATTAGCACCTCCAAAGGGATGAAGAGTTGGGATTCAAACTAGAATAATTTTGAGGTGCTCACTTGTTATATCTCCCCTTCTTCATCTTCTTAGAAAGCCTGAGAAGTGATATCTTCCTTCTTGCCAGATTTTGTCCCCTATATTGGTGGACTTGACTAAGAGTCACTGAGGGAACAGCTAGCTCCTTAAGGGAGAAGGGAAGTAGTCTTGGTTCATTGCCTCCACCTGTCAACAACCTGCACACTGGTCCCAAACTGCTAGATTTCTTAGTGAATCTCCAATTCAGCATGGCTCAGAGAGTTGGACATTTCAGGCAGCCCTTTGCTTCTTTTTCCATAGAAATCTCCAAGCCAAGACAGACATCTCCTCCCTAAGAATTACCTGTTCTGCCTCAGAAAAAGGAAAGAAAGAGTTCCAGCTGGGGCGCCTGGGTGTCTCAGTCAGTTAAGCATCTGCCTTCGGCTCAGGTCATGATTCCAGGTCCTGGGATGGAGCCCCACGTCAGACTCCCTGCTCAGTGGGGAGTCTGCTTCTCCCTCTCTGCCCCTCTCCTTGCTTGTGCGCTCTCTCTCAAATAAATAAACAGAAAATTAAAAAAAAAAAAAGAGTTCTGGGGGTGCCTGAGTTGCTCAGTCATTAAGCGTCTGCCTTTGGCTCAGGTCATGATCCCAGGATCCTGGGATCAAGTCCCACATCGGGCTCCCTGCTTGGCGGGAAGCCTGCTTCTCCCTCTCCCACTCCCTCTGCTTGTGTTCCTTCTCTCACTGTGTCTCTCCCTGTCAAATAAATAAACAAAATCTTTTTTTAAAAAAAAGAGTTCTGGTCTTTGGTTCCTTTGAGCAAGATTTTGTGAAGGAACACCTTTTGGGAAGACATCTAGTTTTCAATATTAGATGCTAAGATTAAAAATTTTTTTTTTTAATATTTTATTTGTCACAGAGAGAATGAGAGAGAGAGTAATCACAAGCAGGGGGAGTGGCAGGGAGAGGGAGAGGCAAGCTCCCTGCTCAGCAGGGAGCCCAATGCAGGACTCAATCCCAGGACCCAGGGATCATGACCTGAGCCAAAGGCAGAGGCTTAACCGACTGAGCCACCCAGGTGTCCTGATGCTAGGATGTTTATAAGCATGTTAGGTCTTGTTTCCAAAAATCTGGCAAGCCACTAGAGTCTCCATAACTCCCTCTCACCCCATCCTGTACCACTTTTGATAATGACCCCTCCTCTGTTGAAGTGAGACTATTACATAGAGGCAGTAAGCACAGAAGGGTATAAATGGGACATGTTAATAAATGGGTAACCTAAAGATTGCAGAGGTGTAGGAGACCTGGATTTTGTCTGGTCCCAGGAATTCAGTTGGATAGGGATCAAATCATTCTGAACACCTATGAACTCAACAGGAGATCGAAGAAAAGAATAGCAACAACTCTCTGAACAGAAAAGTGACCACTTTCTGGAAGGTAGGTCGTGCGGAGAAGTGAATCCAAGGTGATATTCGGGAAGATAGATGGCAGGGGAGGGGGCCTCCGTTGGCCGCTGCTGGCAAGTGATACAGCAGCAGAGCACAAAATCGGAAATTTTAGAAGTCTGCTCTGCTGAGGGACGTCGCTCCAGTGGCTAAGTGGGGGGTGGAACCCTTGTGGGACAGTGTGGTCTCAGGACCCTCAGGGTCACAGAAAGACTGGTGGTGCCTGAGTGCGGCAGAGCTCTCAGGTATCAGAGCAGGGAAGCTGGCTGCAGAGATGGAGCCAAAGAGCAGGTTCTCAGCTTGGGTTTGCCATAAACCATGATCCGCAGCACAGTCGGGCCACTGCTCCTCCAGCAGGGACCCAACAAGTGGCAGATCCGAGGAGACTCTCCTTCCTCCCCTAGGAGGAGCGGCACGGGAGTGCACCGCAAGGATCTGCTGGGTTTGGAGACTCCACACGGGGTTGTGTGCCAGAGATAGAAAAGCTTCGTCACAGGCTGGGTGAGCATGGAGTGTGGCCGGAGACCAGGGAGTCAGGAGAGACTGACTGCTTTTCTCTGGGGGCTCACTGAGGAGCGGGACTCCGAGTTCTCGGCTCCCCTGGGACAGAGATTGGGAGGCCGCCATTTTCACTCTCGGCTTCAAAGCTGTACGGAAAGCTTGCAGGAACAAAAGCTCCTGAGAGCAACCCGAGCTGATTACTTAGCCCGGACTGGCAAGGGCAGGGCAATTCCACCTCTGGCAAAGACATTTGGGAACCATGGCAACAGGCCCCTCTCCCAGAAGATCAGCAAGAACAGCCAGCCAAGACCAAGTTTACCAATCAATGAAAACGGCAGAACTCCAGTGCTAGCAGAATACTGCACATAGAATTCATGGCTATTCCCCCATGATTCTGTAGTCTTTCAAAGTTAATTTTTTTAATTGTCTTTTTTTTTTTTTGAATTTTCTTTTTCCCTTTTTCAACCAACATCTTATCAATCCCTTTTTCAAAAAATATTTTATTTTTCATTTTTGGAGTCATATTCTATCCCTTCATACTAGTTACCCTTATTTTTGGTATATATATATATAAGTTGTTCTCTCTTTAAATTTTTGAGATACAGTTTCTTCTAACAGATCAAAATATACCCTAAATCTCTAGTGTATGGCTGTGTTCTAGTCTCCTGCCTGATCACATTCTCTCCCCCCCCTTTTTTTAAATCCTCTTCTTTCTTTTTTCAACCAACTTCTTATCTTATCAATTCCTTTTATAAAATCTTTTATAATTTTCATCTTTACAGTCATATTCCACCCCTTCATTGTATTAACCCTTATTTTTGTACATATATAAGTTTTTCTTTCTTTAAAATTTTGGGAGGCACTTTCTTCTAACAGACCAAAATATGCCCAAAATCTAGTGTGTGGCACTGATCTATGTACCAGCCTGATCATATTTGATCATATTCTGTTTTCTTTGTTTTGTTTTAGTTTGTTTTTATCTTTTTTTTTTCCTTTCTTTCCCTTTCTTTTCCCCCAGTTTCAGGTCTTTTCTGATTTGTTTAGTATATATTTTCTGGGGACATTGTTACCCTGTTAGCATTTTGTTCTCTCATTCACCTATTCTCCTCTGGACAAAATGACAAGATGGAAAAAATCACCTCAAAAAAAAAGAACAAGAGGCCTGGGGACCTAATCAATATGGACAATAGTACGATATTGGAACTAGAGTTCAGAATGATGGTTTTAAAGATACTAGATGGGCTTGAGAAAAGCATGGAAGATATTAGAGAAATCCTTTCTGGAGAAAGAGAAGAGCTAAAATCTAACCGAGTCGAAATCAAAAAGGCTATTAATGAGGTGCAATAAAAAAATGGAGGCTCTCACTGCTAGGATAAATGAGGCAGAAGAGAAAGTTAGTGATATAGAAGACAAAATGAAGAATAAAGAAGCTGAGAAAAAGAGAGATAAACAACTACTGGATCACAAGGACAGAATTCGAGAGATAAGCAATACCATAAGATGAAACAACATCAGAATAATTTGGATCCCAGAAGAAGAAGAAAGAGAGAGAGGGGGGCAGAAGATATATTGGAGCAAATTATAGCAGAGAACTTCCCTAATTTGGGGAAGGAAACAGGCATCAAAATCCAGGAGGCACAGAGAACCCCTCTCAAAATCAATAAAAATAGGTCAACACCCCGACATCTAATAGTAAAGCTTATGAGTCTCAGAGACAAAGAGAAAATCCTGAAAGCAACTTGGGAGAAGAGATCTGTAACCTACAATGTTGAAATATTAGATTGGCAACAGACCTATCCACAGAGACCTGGCAGGCCAGAAAGGATTGGCATGATATATTCAGAGCACTAAATGAGAAAAATATGCAGCCAAGAATACTATATCCAGGTAGGCTGTCATAGAAAATAGAGGAGAGATAAAAAGATTCCAGGACAAACAAAAACTACAGGAATTTGCAAACAGAAAACCAGCCCTACAAGATATATTGAAAGGGGTCCTCTAAGCAAAGAGAGAGCCTAAAAGTAACATAGACCAGAAGGAACACAGACAATATACAGTAACAGTCACCTTACAGGCAATACAATGGCACTAAGTTCATATCTTTCAATAGTTACTGTGAATGGAAATGGGCTAAATGCCCCAATCAAAAGATACAGGCTATCAGATTGGATAAAAAAAACAAGACCCATAGGTATGCTGTCTGCAAGAGACTCATTTTAGACCCAAAGACACCCCCAGATTGAAAGTGAAGGGGTGGAAAACCATTGACCATGCTAATGGACACCAAAAGAAAGCTGGGGTGGCAATCCTTATATCAGACAAATTAGATTTTAAACCAAGGACGGTAATAAGAGATGAGGAAGGACACTGTATCATACTTAAAGGGTCTATCCAACAAGAAGACCTAACAATTATAAATATCTATGCCCCTAAAATGGGAGCAGCCAATTATATAAGGCAGTTAATAACAAAAGCAAAGAAACACATCGACAATAATACAAGAATAGTGGGGGACTTTAACACCCTCCTCACTGAAATGGACAGATCATCTAAACAAAAGATCAACAAGGAAATAAAGACTTTAAATGACACACTGGACCAAATGGACTTCACAGATATATTCAGAACATTTCATCCCAAGGCAACAGAATACACATTCTTCTCTAGTGCCCATGGAACATTCTCCAGAGTAGATCACATCCTAGGTCACATATCAGGTCTCAACCAGTACCAAAAGATTGGGATCATTCCCTGCCTATTTTCAGACCACAATGCTTTGAAACTAGAACTCAATCACAAGAGGAAAGTCAGAAAGAACTCAAATACATGGAGGCTAAAGAGCATCCTACTAAAGAATGAATGGGTCAACCAGGAAATTAAAGAAGAATTTTTAAAAGTTCATGGAAACCAATGAAAATGAAAACACAACTGTTCAAAATCTTTGGGATGCAGCAAAGGCAGTCCTAAGAGGAAAGTATATAGTAATACAAGCCTTCCTCAAGAAACAAGAAAGGTCTCAAGTACACAACCTAACCCTCCACCTAAAGGAGCTGGAGAAAGAACAGCAAATAAAGCCTAAACCCAGCAGGAGAAGAGAA